>NC_053162.1:131037645-131412509 GCF_016835505.1 Polypterus senegalus
ATAAGTTACATAGTCTAAATACTAGGGTGTTGTATCGTGTTAGCCATTATGGATCTGGTGAGAAGTCAAGCAAAATGACACCTTTTATTGGCTAACTAGTAAGATTACAATATGTAAGCTTTTGAGGTAACTCGGGCCCCTTCTTCAGGCAAGATGTAATGGTCTCAATATAAACTATTTTTTTTCTTTTGCCTTGAAACATCTTGCAATAATTTGCAACTCGCCACAAGACCAATTTGTAATACAGAATCAATGATCAAATGATTATGTAACAAGACTTTGCTGCTTCATGCTGAGCAATTCACCTGACTTGCATGCGCCAGCTTCACCATAGTTATCTTTGACAATGGAATGGGATACCTAAAGGTAACTCGATAGCAAACAGTGCTAGAGGGGCAGTTATTGTTGCTCAGCAAGACATGGAATCAGGAAATTAAACCCAGAAAGTGAGCAAATCATAGTGTTATATTGAGCATATTTGTAACTAATTCTTGGTGGAGAATAAACTATTCAAGCCAGAAACTTAACTTTTTTTTTTAAAAAAGCATGCAATGTTTTTCCGCAAATTTCTGCTTGATTCTACAAGGGCAATCACTTTTCATATGGATACTGTATATTAAGTCAGCCATTATTAAACCTGCTTAATCCATTTTGAGGGATGGAGAAGACTTTGGCAGTACAAAGTAACCATGTAAACACTTAAAAAAAATCAGTTTGACGAAACAATGTTTTTGGGGTTGTGGGAGGAATCCGGAGCCCCCAGAGGAAACCCACACAGACGAGTAAAGATCACCATGCAAGTACCAGACAGTCAGCAGCTGGTGCTGGATTAAAACCCAGGATGTGGCAATAGCGCTACCCACTGCGCCACAGTGATGTCTGACACTGGATATTGTATAGCTTTGTTTAATGAGGCAATCAAGCACATTTTCCTTTAACGCTCAACTATCTATTCATTCCATATAATCTAATTCTGGGTTGTACTGTACATGATTAAAGATGCTCTTCTCCCAATTAAAGGGGAAATAATTTTAACTTCAAATTATTGTTAACCTATCAGAAAAAAACAATAAAGATTATTAAATTAATTATATAAAATGTACCTAAAAACACCTGAAGAATGTGAGTAAGAATATGGAACCCGCCATTTAAGAAAAGAAATGGCAAGGGTGACCATTTGTTTCAGTGTTTATGTTGGAAAAAAATGTTGTAATAACATGACTTGCTTTGGTATAATATAAGCATTTACTGACCTAATTTTCCATATGAATACAAATATTTTACATTGCTGAATATGACATTAAACTTTTATGTTTCTTTATATGGGTTTAAATCTGTCTAAATGTTTTTGTTTAGGAAATTCCTGGAAATCTGGATGATCTTCTCTTACCCACAGACAATGATTTTGCACAAGACTTTTATGTTATTGGGATCCAAGAAGGTTGTTCAGACAGGTACAGTAACGATTAGTAACTGTGTTTTTAAATATCATCTTTAAATTGGCCATTTTTAGTGGGAGTGGAAAACAAATGTACTGTAGTTTGTGTATTTTATATCCATTCATTTTCATAATCGATTTTTTCAATTCTGGCTTAAGGGACTCTTGATCTTCATTCTAGTAGGGTGCTGCCATGCATACAATCATACTAAGTCAATTTAGAGTTTCAAATCAGCATGGCAGCGTGGGAACTCCACACAAAACAGAAATATGATTTATAAAGGAAGCTTTTAGGGTGGATTTTATGATTGAGTGACACAGTATACAGTAGCTGCCGGTCTTTGATACCCCTTAATGTTGGGTTGGATTTTAAACTGTGTAGCCTCTTGGGTTGAGTTTATACCTTAGTTTGCCAACTCAAATATGTTTTCTAGGAGACTAATATTGATACATTTCACCAGTATGAGTGTATGTATGGTCATGTTTGTGTATGCTTTGTGATAAACTGATATTTATTACTTTTATTAATTTGAGGACTAGAATCCATTGTTACAATGACTTTGCAGTGGATTGCTTAAGCTTTGTTTTGGTCTAATGTGTTATATAAATGAGAGAATTGTTGGATTTTTTTTTTTAATTAAATTATGGATTTTTTCAATAACACATTGTCTAGCTGTTAATAGTGACACAAGTGTGCATTCACATTTAATGTTTCTGAAAATCTTTTATTATCAGAAAAAAACAACAGTGCTGAAGATAACAAAAGATACTTCATTCTGGCATGAGTGGAAAATGTAGTCTCAGTACCAGTAAATTACTTTGCACTCTTGCTTATATGAATTGGCTGTTCTCCTAAAGATACAGATTGACCTCAGTTTTGGATGCAAGTGTGTTTGAAATGCATAAGGTTTGTAATGCTTAAGACTGCTGTTCTTATTTTACAGAGGAGAATGGGAAGTTCGTCTCCAAGAAACGCTAGGCCCTTACTATGTCATGCTGTACACTGCTGCCCATGGAGTGCTTTACCTGACCCTGTTCATTAGGAGAGACCTTATGTGGTTTTGTTCAGGTACGTCTGCTGTGCCACATTCTGCTATCGCAGCACTAAACGGTCAACACTGAGTACCAGGTTTAGGTCAGTAAGAAAACTAGAAGTAGAAGACTTGATAATTGTTAGTCATTTTTTTGTACTTTAGGCATTTATTTTTATAGATGAAAAAGAATTTCTAACATGTTGTACATGTGTCTAAACTCAATATATTAAAAAGGAAAGTTTGATTTGCATGATGTGACATTTAAATTGTAAGTCAGGTCTTGTTTAATACAGCGTAGATTAGTAAATGTTTTAGAATAACTGATTAGGGGAAAAAAATATGAAACATCCATCCCTATCATGAGTGTTCCCAGCTTCCAAAATGAGCAAAAGTTTTTTGGTGGCACAGAGTTTTTCATTAGGTTATACGAGTAAGAAAGCACAGGTGTCTAGGGCACTGCTGGGAGTGTAGACAGTCTGATGCACCAAGTTGTTTAAATGCGACTGCCAGATTTTATTGCTGCTAAGTGAAAACTGTCAACTTTTAGAAAACGCAATACCTGTATGTGTACAAAAATGTTGCAGTCGACTCCTGTGCTGAAGATCATCGGTCTCTCTCTCAGATTCTGTCAGTCATTGAAGGTAACGGGTTCTCTCTGCATGTTTATCCAAGACAAGTACATTGGCATAGCTATTTACATTCTTACAAATGGTTAGTCCTTTTTGCAAGACATTTGTATAAATATGCCTTCTTACACTTAAATAAGACATTATTTTATAAAAATTGGAATCTTAAGTTCTTTTGTCCTTCATCTAAATTTGCAAAGCAACACTTGTTCATTAAGGCTGGACTAATTTATCTTACCTTCATTAATGGGAAACACTGCCATGGCAAAAGTGTCGATTTAATCAATAAGTTACATAGTCTAAATACTAGGGTGTTGTACCGTGTTAGCCATTACGGATCTGGTGAGAAGTCAAGCAAAATGACACCTTTTATTGGCTAACTAGTAAGATTACAATATGTAAGCTTTTGAGGTAACTCGGGCCCCTTCTTCAGGCAAGATGTAATGGTCTCAAGATAAACTATTTTTTTTCTTTTGCATTCTTTTACTCATGTTATTTCATTCTCATTAGTTTTCCTTTTAACCTTGACTTGCTCTAGCATTCTTTCAGGTCCTTTCATTCTTTTTCATCATCATTTTTCACAATAAACTTTAACAAGTTTTGTTCATCCTTGCATTTTCTCTCAAGATTCCAGTTGCCTCCACATATTTTCTGTTGTACATGGAGACTTTCACATCTCTAAATGACAATCTGTCAGCCTGCATTTCAGTGTTACTTTATTACAGTCAGCCTGCTGCTTTATTTTACTCCATAATGCAAAACGTTAGTTTAGCACCTGGGCTACAATGAAGACACGTTTCTGTCTTTCCTGGCATTGCACTCATTTCCTGAGAGAGACAGTGACTTGAAAAAGTATTTAGCACCCAAAACTATTAGACACTTATTGTCTCAGATTCTAAACTTGGAATATATTGAAGTAAGAAATATTTAGCTGATCTACAAAATAGTGTACAGCATTCCAACTCAAAGAAATAAACTTGAAACCTTTCCACAATTTGGCAAAACGGAAAGAATCAGACTTGTGAGATTTAAACAGTATTAATACACTTCATTGATTTAAGGCTAATTTTGCCCAGGTCAGCAGAAAGTGAGCGGATTATCTCTCTAAAATGTAAGCTACTAGAGGCAATTAAAATGACATGAATGACTGTTTTTAGCTAATACTCTGATTTCTGGTATGTATTAGAAGCCACTAACCAGGGACCCACAATATCAGTTTTAGGAAATCTACTTGGAATGTTTAAAATTTTTACAATTCTAGGCTTTTGCTAAGGAGCCCACTTCAAATTGCAGAAATAGGAATTTAAACATGTAACTAAACATACTTTAGGTAAATGATATGAGAGTCTGTTAATTTAATTATGGAGATTTCTTGCAATATTTATAGCAATGTTTGTTTAAGGATTTCTTTAATTATTTGTGGTTTTGTTTGATCCTATATTTCTTCTTAGAAGTTGAACATGCTACCGTTACAACACGGATCATCTCTCAGATCAAAACTAAAGGAGCCATTGGAATTGGCTTCACCTTTTTTGGTACATCGTTCCTGTTTATCACTTCTCATTTCACGTGTAAGTTGCTGATTTTTGATGTGGTACAAATGGAAAAAAATAAATGAGCCATGAAATAGAGAAAAATATTTCACTTTTTCAGTTTGTACTTTTTATAATTTTTTTACTCTATTGCAGGGGTGTCCAACTCCGGTCATGGTGGGCCACAGTGGCTGCAGGTTTTCATTTTAACCATCTTCTTAATTAGAAAGTGTGTTTTGTTGCTGATTAACTTGTTTTGCCTTAGTTTTAATTGACGTGACTCAGACCCCTTATTTATTTTTTCCTTAATGAGCAGCCAAACAATAATGAGACACAAAACAAGCCAACACATGACCAGCTTACCTGAAAATAAAGAAAGGTGAATGTCTCGGTCATGTTGGTCTGCTCAGGTCACCAAAACATCTTGACGGTGGTCATAGAAAAAACAGATAGTCAACAGTGTGCTGTGGCAGAATGAGAGCAGCAACAAGTCATGATATTCAACGACGGCTTTAATTAACAGCAAGAATTGGCTTCTTATTACGAAATTGGTTGGAATGAAATCGGCTGGAGTTTGATGTTCCAATTTAGCTGGTCATCTGTTGGCTCGTTTCACATCTGAGTTCTGTTTGGCTGCCTTTTAATGAAGAAACAAAGCAAATCAAAGGACTGAATCCCTAAAAACAGGGCTATTCAAATGAAAAGATTTAATTAGCAGTGAAAACTGGTCACTAATTAGGAAAAGGGTTAGAATGAAAACCACTGCGGCCAACCAGGGCCAGAGTTGAACACCCCTGCTCTATTTTTGTTTATTATGAACTAAATGAATAAAACTTCATTACAAAGAAAACGGTAGTTGGTGAATTTTTCCAATCTTAATATTTTAATCTGTGTTTGCAAATATAAACATTCCCACTATACATGTGTTGGCACAGTATTTAGTGCTGCTACTCCTACTTCCTAGGACTTGGGTTCAGTTTCACCGCAAATCACTGCTGTAGCTGCGCTGAATCCGACTGCAGTGAACTATCATGTTATGTGTCTCTGTGTGTGAGAGTGTGTGCATGAGCTGGGTCTGGCTGGGTGTGTTCCTGAGGTCCCCTCAATAAAATAAACAAAACACTGTTTTTAAGACAGTTTGAATCGGAGTGTCTCACAGCCACTAGACTATCTACAAAGAACTTGTGCAATTCCTGTCTTTGCGTTTTCTCGCATATCCCAATGATGTGCATGTTAGATTAATTGGCATGGTGTCAGTGAGTACAGGTGTAAGAGCAGGTAAGTTTTGTACATGCCTTACATCCAGTGCCGCTGGGATATGATACAGCCCTCTGAGAGTGCTGTGGTCTGTCTACCAGGGGTCATAGTTTTCTTGACCCCTTAACACCTTCCATAAAGCATTACAAAGATTATTCTTAAAAATCATTTCCTAAATAGTTGTACTGTCTCAAGGACTCACTGCAAACAGCCATGACCCACTATACTGTGGCCTCTGTTTTCAGTCCCTGCCATCACTGCATCTGTGACTCATGCATTATCTTTAAGCAGATGGATCAGTGCAGAGGCAACCTTATTAACTGCAATGCCAGATTATTTCTTCTAACAAAAACTTGAGCAATGGCTATGAGTTTGGCATGTGTTATAACCAGATGATGGCTGCTTCAGTAGATAGTTACTGTGCCCAAAATGATTTATTAAGGGGATTCCTAGAACCAGCACACATCCCCAACCCTGCCATTTCCATCCATGTTAATTCCTGCAGAACCATAAGCCAGAGCAGCAATCAAATTCCTCACCTTGAATGTATATATCTGAGCACAAGCCTCAGAAAGAAAAAAAAAACTGGAAATGCCTCAGGAACATCAGTTAAAACTACAGAGAGCATACCAAGTAAATAGTAGTCTCACCACGTCATAAAAGCATAAATCTTTGATTTACACGTGTATCCCAATATTGTCATTCAGCACTCAGTTTCAGGCTAGTGCGCATTTCACTTTTCTGTACTTTTCTTAGACCTGCCCAACAAGGCTTTTGTGTTATTACTGTCATCCTCAAAGTAAATATATTTATACGGAACTATTAAGATGAAGTCATCCTGTTGTAAAGAAAAACTTTGTGGTGGTTTGAAATGTATACTCTCCAATGATACTTTGTTTTGTTATGTTACAAGAATTGAAATATGTGGTTATTATAATGTTTGTGTAAGAGGTATAAAGTTTTAAGATGTTTGAACAGATCATTTCAGGGGTCTGCTTTATTTTGTTTTCTGCCCTCTAGCCGGAGACTCAAAGGTGTATGAAAGAATTCTGGACTACAACAAGATCATAGAAGCTTTAACTCTTCCCAGAATTCTTCCCGATACAAATCCTTATCGATCCTGTAACTGTAAGTTTCCTTTCTTTTCTCAGATTTAGGCCAAATTTCCCACTATTAATTAAAACTATAGTTAATCGTAAAATTAAGTTTACACATATTCATTTAAAGAAAAATACATGAAGGTTTGATTATGTAGGTTTTGCATATAACACCTTTTATTTCTAGTGAACAGCTACAGTTTTTATCCATACATTTTATTGTGTTTTGGAAAGAAATCTTGAAGGAATGTTTTATTTCAGCTTTGGTACTCGTAAAAGAAATACACCACCTAAAAATTTTTTTGAATATAAATGTTGCTTATCCTATGTGTTATGCAGTCATGGCCAGGAAAAACTGTTAACTTCTTGTTTTCATGCAGAATGGAGGCAGCAGGGGGTTTCTGGTGTAATAGAGGTGAATGGTGAGGGGTCTTCAATTCAAATGCTTATTCATATCTGGGCATGCTCCTTGCTTGTTCAAAGAAAGCTGTTTTGGTAATGGTTTATTTAATAATTTTAGCAAAAGTACATGTGTTTGGGCTGTTGTGAGCATACAGCTGGACGACGTTACGTGTTAACTTTATGACACAAGTAACGTCAGAATTTTTTGTTGTCATTTTTGGTATTTTTCTGTTGGCCTATGAGTTGCCATAAACTGCTATTACACCAAAAAACCTTGTTGGTTTTCAAAATGCATGGAAACGAGATCTAAAAATTTTCTCAGCCATCACTACATAATAACTGGGGTAAGTAAAATATTTTTTAAAAATCATTTTTGAGTGGAGTATACTTTTTAAACGTTCACCATTTGTAGACTATTTGTATTAACCTTCTCCAAAGTATTCTTCATGAGAATGATATGGCCCTAACTAACTACATTATTTGAGACCACATTAGCTGAACTTGCCAATAGTATGTACAATCCTCTTTTTGCTCTGGTCCTTTTAAAATACTTGGGGGCATCGCCCCCTGCTCGCTTCTCTTGCCAACAGCCACCCCCTGAAGCCTGCGCTACACACCGGCCAATTCACATCTCTGCAGCTTACGTTGTGAAGCGGTGGGCTGAACACACCCCAAGGAGACGCGGTGGTTCCTCCAAAAACCCCTTTTTTTTTTTTAAAACCTCCTCTTTGCTCGATCAACTGCTGGATTCCTGCTGCTGCACTGCATGATCTGCATCTTGCACGGTGCACTTCTGTCATATCACCCATGTCCATATATTAGATCACTTTTCGCTTTTTCCTTTTCTTCAATATCACATTGAATTTTGATTCCATGTTTGGAATTACATTGTGACAGTGCAACGTATAACTGCCCATGAGTGAATATCGTTTCTTTCTCTACAAGAAATGTGTCCTACAATAGCATGCACACAAATGAGAAATGATTTCACTTTCACTAAACAACAAATCTTTTAATTCTCGTGGATACACCTCTTCATTGGGAAGAAACACTACTTTTTTCATCCCTGATGGCAGCACGAATTATATGATCCACAAGTCTCCGACTTAAAGTTTAAATCCGAACAATATATTCCATCTCTTTTCGCTGTTCCGTTATTTTACCAAGTAATTTCCGTTTGTTTGCGCTAATGCGATCTTTACTATCCTTTTTTTTTTTTTTTTTTTTTGAGACATTCGAATTTTCGTACTTCCATTATCTCTGACCTGCTCAGTCTTTACAATGTTCTACTTTGTCATCTACTCTTTGTTTTATTTCCGGCCCTGGGCGTTGTTAAAGCTCTTGACACAAAGACTTGCCTTGCGGGACCTGAAAGTGTCTCTTTGAGAAAATCATGTCTCGTCTCCTTCCAACCTTCCAGGATTTTATTTATTTATTTTTATTTTTTTAATTTTATTGATATTATTGTAATCATTCCATACAAATAGATCAATTTTTACAAAAAAATAGGACTGAAAACAAATCATCCCCCACCCCTGAGAAAGAGAGCATGGCCAATGGAGTAAAACTTAAAGCTTGTAAAAATACATAAATTGATGAGTTTAATAGGCGGATAAAGATAAATGGAGAAGAAAAAGAAATGGGAAGAAAATCTACTTCCTCTGTGCTTTGAGCTTATTCTAAAATATTATTGATTAGATCCTGCCAGGTTTTGGAAAAAGTTCTGCACAGATCCTTTAACTGAGAATTAGATTTTTTTCGAATATCAAACAGTATAAAACCTCAGTTACCCACTGACTTAAAAGAGGAGAGCTGGGATTCTTCCAGTTTAGCAAAATAAGTCTGCGTGCCAATAGTGTAGTGAAGGTAATCACAGTTTGTTTGTCCTTCTCCACTTTAAGCCCATCTGGAAGAACACCAAACACAGCTGTTGATGGGTTAGGAGGGATTGTGACACTGAGGCTGTCTGAAAGGCACTTAAAATATTTTGTTCACATGTTAATTTGGTGCAGGCCCACAACATGTGACCCAGTGAGGATGGGACTTGATTGCAGCGTTCGCAGGTTGGATCATGCCCTGGAAACATTTTGGACAGTTTGAAGCGAGATAGATGTGCTCGATATATGATTTTGAGTTGAATAGTTGTATGCTTTGTGCATATGGAGCTCGAGTGAATTCTCTGCATTACTAACTTCCACTCCTTTTCTGATATGTTGAGTAAGAGATCTTTTTCCTATTGTCCTCTTAACCTTTGAAAGGGAGGGACTGTAAAATAATTTTGTATATTGCAGAGATGCTGTCTAAGTCCTCGAAACTGAGCAATATTTTTTCTAGCATAGAGGAGGGTGCGAGATGAGGAAAATTGGGTCGGTTCTGTTAAACAAAGTTTCTAATTTGAAGATAGTGAAAGAAATGTGATGCTGGAAAGTAAAATTTGGAATGTAATTGTTCATAGGATGCAAAGATGTTGTCTATATAAAGATCTCTAAGCAGTTTAATCCCAAATGTTTTCCAGATATTAAAAACTGCATATGTTTGCGAGGGTTGAAAAAGGTGGTTCTCATGCAGAGGTGCCACAGGTAAAATTCTCCATCTTTAAATGCTTCCTACATTGGTTCCATATTCTGAGTGAGTGATGCACAATTGGGTTATTAGTGTATTGGCAATAACTTGCATTTATTAGGGCACAAAGCAGGGAATATAAAGAAGTACTGCAAGATTTCTATTGTAGACCAAGCCTGTGTATATTCATCTATTTGTGTCCAGGTTTTTATAGCTTGTATGTTTGCTGCCCAGTAATAAAACTGAAAGTTAGGTAGAGCCATGCCACCTTCTCCCTTAGGTCTTTGTAAGGTCACTCTTTGGTTATGGTTGAATCTAATTGCTTAAAAAATTATTTATTGATGTATATTGGAATGTTTTGAAATAAAAAGAGAAGCTTAGGAAGGATATTCATCTTAAAAATGTTAATTCTTCCAGCTAGAGTGAGATTTATGCAAGTCTTGCTTATTTGTTTCCAAACAGATGGCGAAATTTTGTTGATAAAAAGCTTTATGTTTACTTGTCATATTTACCCCAAGGTTTTTAAACTGATCTGCAATGATAAAAGGGAATTTGTCCAGTCTAATATTGTATGCTTGAGAATTCACTGGAAAAGAGTACACTTTTATTCAGATTAATTCTGAGACCAGAGATCTTTTGAAATTCTGTAAGTGCTGTTAAGACTGCAGGCACAGTATTTTGTGGGTCTGATATATACAGTACTATATCATCTGCATATAGAGAAATTATCTGTTCAAGTCCTTCTCTGATAATCCCCTTTATCTGATAATAGTTACAGTTACAGTAACTGCCAATGGTTCAATGGTGATTGCAAATAGCATTGGTGAGAAGGGGCATCCTTGTCTGGTACCACGTTCAATTTTAAAGTAGTCTGAACAAATGTTGTTAATACAAACTGAAGCTTCTGAATTGGTATACAGTAGTTTGATCCATGCACAAATGTTCGGACCAAACCCAAATTTCTCTAATGTACTGAAAAGGTAGTTCCATTCAATCATGTCAAATGCTTTTTCTGCATTCAACAATAATATTATCTCTGGGGTGTTTGACTTTGCTGATGAATATATTACATTAAACAGGCGTCGAAGATTGGAAGCTAAATGTCGGCCTTTAATGAATTCAGTTTGATCTTGTGATATTACCAAAGGCAGCACTTTCCCCATCTTTCTAGCTAGGATTTTTGGGAGTATCTTAACATCATTCTTCAGATGTGAAATTGGTCTGTATGATGCACAATGTAATAAGTCCTTATTTTGTTTAGGGAAGACGGTGATTAATGCTTGGCAAAAAGTTTGATGTAGAATTTCTTTGTCTGTACCTTCTGTAAATGTTGCTAATAAGAGGGGAGCTAGCTGAGTGGAGAATTTCTTATAAAATTCTACAGGGTAGCCATCAGGTCCTGCTGCTTTCCCGTTTTGAAGTGACTTTATAGCATCTAGTAATTCTGATAGCGCCAGAGGTTTATCCAGTTACTCTGCACTAAAAATATCTATTTGTGGTATCTGTAATGTATCCAAAAATGCATTACATTGTGTGTTGTCTTCTTTAAACTCAGTAGAATATAAGGATTTATAGTAGTCTCTAAATGTGTGCATTATGTTTTTATGATAAATGATTTTACCTCCGTTCGTGTTGGTGATTGCTGGAATTGCATTGCAGACTTCTTGCTTGTGGATTTGTTGAGCTAAGAGCTTATTAGCTTTCTCTCTGTGTTCATAGTATTGTCGTCTTGATTTAAGTATGCGTTTTTCAGTTTCTTTAGTTGTTAAGAGGTTGAGCTCTGAATGCAGAGCCTGCCTTTTCCTATGAAGAGCCTCACTTGGACACCTGGTATGTTCTTCATCTATTCTAGTAATTTCGCTGGTTAGCTCTGAAACCTTCTTGGTTTCTAATTTATTTCTGTGGGAAAGATATGAAATAATCTGTCCTCTTAAGAAGGCCTTTAGAGTTTCCCAGAGTATTCCTGCAGAGACCTCTGAGGATGTATTTGTCTCTAGGAAGAAACCGGTTTGTTTGGATATAAATTCTGTACAGTTCTTGTCTGCTAATAGAAGTGGGTTAAAACGCCATCTGCGAGATGAGTGTGTGGGGCATAATGATTTTAGCTCCAAGATCAGAGGGGCATGGTCGGAAATAACAATAGCGTCATACTTGCAAGATTTAATCGTAGGCAAGAAATTATATCTCTATTATATAAAAAAAAAAAAAATCCTGGAAAGGAAAAACAGGGCAACGAGACGTGATCTTCTTGGAAGTTCTCAGAAAACACTTAAAAGACCCACGTGATGCAAACAATATCAAATAAGAGCATGGCCAGCAAAACATTCAGTCGTGTAAAGGCACATAGCACACAGAGATCCTGTGCTCTCAGCACATATAAAGCGTATAAGGACAATACGTTCTAGATGAAACATCAACGACTAAGCAAAGAAGAAAGCAGCGCGGGGAAAAGAGACCCAAAAGCGTTGGAGAGGAAAAAAGGCAGATAAGAGATTATGAAAGCAGTGGAATTCGAAAGGCTCAAGCAAACGATGGCACGATACACATGCAGAGAAAGGTAAAGAATATGAAAGCAGTAAAATTCGAAAGTATTGTAGCTACCCTGCCAGGTTGAAGCCTTTTTTGTTTTAAGTGACTGTTAGGTCTGATTGAAGGAGGGCGGAGTACAGCACAGAAGACTGATAGCGGGGTATTAATTGATTTGGGGCAGACGCGAGGGATGAGGGGTTGGAGAGGGTGCTAGAAAGTTGTGTTGTGTAAGCAGCCTTATACGCCCTGCAAGAAAGAGATTTAACCACGGATATCTAACCTAGCAGTTGTTGGATTGCTTTTGGCAGACACGCATCATGTGCTCCCAGCTCTTAAAACAATGACATGTGACAAGCAGAACAGGCAGCTTGCCAGCAGCAGAAAGACATCAGATGATCCAACGGCATCTCCTTAGCATGCATTCAGCCAACCCCTTCTTTACAACGCGAGCAGCATTATACGTCCTGCTGTAAGAGATGTAACCAAAAGTGAAAATAATGCATATGTAACAATTCCCATGAAAATAACAATCTCTTTAAATTGTATATCCAGTAAACCAAACATGGGGGTGGACGAGGAAGCCCCCTAGCTATCTATAAAGAAATAATCAGTTCTTGAGTAGCAATGATGCACTGGTGAGTAGAAGAATATGTTCTTGAGTTTGGGTTTAGAAACCTCCAGGGGTCTGATATGTTGTGGTCAGTTAAAAACTGTGTAATTGTCTTTGCAGTGTTAGATGCCATCCCCCCTGTGAAGGAGACTTATCTAGATCTGGATTTAAAACACAATTAAAGTTCACAGCCGTTATAATTTTATGAGTGTTCACATTGGGAATGGATGCAAATACATTTTGCATGAATTCCCTATCATCGACATTGGGTGCATAAACATTTATCAAAATCACTTTACAGTTAAATAAATTGCCCATGACAATCACATATCTTCCTTCAGGATCAGATACTACATCTAATACCACAAATGAGACTGTTCTATGTATAAGAATTCCCACACCTCTAGTGCTTTTCTAAAGCTGGAATTGAACATTTGGCCAGTCCAGTCTTTTTGCAGCCGGAACTGATCCTTGTTTAGTAAGTGGGTCTCCTGTAAAAATACTATTTTAGCTTTTCAACCTGTTAGGTGAGAGAACACTATCTTCCTCTTTAATTCATGATTCAGGCCTTTAACATTCCAGCTCACAAAGTTAACTATCCCATCATGGAGACATTGATTCTGAATTTTTCATGTCATTTTGTAGTCTTAATTGGAAGTGAGACAGCTTTAACCTTAATTTCCAGTTTTCCCACGAGTTATTGCCATGCAGCATATTGTTACGTTGGAAGTTATAATTATAAGGATTAAAAGGATAGATTAGATATAGCTTGCTCTCTTTCTCTCCCCCCTTAGCCTCCCCACGTGAAGCTGGACCCCACTTGACAAAGTCCCGGTCCTCTGACGTACCTAGAGACAGAGCACATCCAAAACAAAACAAGCCCCCTAGCAGCAGCGTTTGAGGATTAAAAAGTAGAGATATCTATTGCAGATAAAGTCTAAATACTATAAGCATAAAATATAAACTTCAACAGTATTGAAATATTAAGACAGTAAACCCAGTGAATGGTGTTAAAAAGTGACCCTGGATAAGCATAGTAAACCCTAATGCAATAATAACAATAACATAATAACAATAAACCAAGGTATGATGTTTAACAGTCTCATTTAAAATTGTAAAAAAGAAAAAAAAAACTACTTTAATTTCTTACACACATACATGTGTAACTGTAATTAAAACATAAACAAAAAGTGTCCGAGAATAGAAAAGGATGTATAATTATGGTACCCATATCATTGCAAACGATCAGACAGCAGGTAATATCTTCTTGCCATGCCATGACAGGATGTGACTCACTATCGTATTTCAAAAGAGTGTCGGGATCAGCTTTCTTAACTCCTTTTCTGCTTCCCCCATAGTGGTGAAGACATAATATTTGTCTTGAATATCCACTTTCAGTTTGGCAGGATACAAGAGGCTGTATCTGATATCGGCTTTCCGTAACCGCGGTTTAATGTTGTAAAAAGCTGCACGTTTAGCAGCTCTTGAGGGTGAGAAATCAGGGAAAATACGAATGTAGTTATTTTCAGATATAATCTCTTGTTTCTGTCTGAGAAGTGCCATTACATTAAGCTTAAATTGTAATCTCTTGAAGCGGACAAATAGAGTCCTAGGTTTAGAGGTATTTGATCCACGTATGCAATAAGCTGCCGCTATCTCGGTATCTGATTTAAAGTCCTCTCCAATTATTTTAATAGTTCAGCTACAAATTTCACTGAGTTTCTCAGGTGGACCTTCTATTCTAATATTCCTTCTGCATCCATCTTCCAGAGCCGCAAGTCTGTCTCAGAGTTTTTTGCATTTGAAATTCGCAGCTGTAGCTTTTCCATCGCCGGTAGATGCCAAATGTTCTGCTGTTTCAGTTCGAGTCATGAATGTCTGCTTAACGTCTTCCAGCTGATCGGCAAGTTCTCTCAGTTTAGACGCATTTTCCTGAATGTGTTCCTCAATTTTTCCCAGTATACCTTTAAAGGTTGCATCAAAACGATTATATATACATTTTTCCAAGTCTTTATTATCCTGCCGCAGCCTCTCGTTTGTCTTGAGCAAGCCATTTATTTCTTTTTTCATATTTTTCTGAATGTCTTTCTTAAGCCCACTTATGGCCGTGGCCAATGTTGCGATCATTTTCTTCAGTTCGGACAAATCGTTTCGGCTTTCGTGTTCCACGGGTGAAGTGGCAATCCCGGTTATAGCCGATGCTTCCGGCTCGCAAGGAATGGATGAAAGCACGGACTGCAAGGCCACTTCTAGTTTCAAGTGATCTTCTGGAATCGGCGAGCTATTGTGACCTGCATCATTTGCACCTTCACTCCCATTTTCGCTCTCGACTGGTTGATGATGCAGTGGAGCGGTGTCCTGGGAAGTCTGTGCTTTCACCTGCCTATTCCAGGTCAGTCTCTGAAAGGCTGTACCTTGCACTTGGGCTTGATGTCTGTCTAGACTTGGGTGTAGCTTTGTTTCCTTTCCGTTTCTTTCTGACCTCCTTTCTTGTTACTCATGTTTATATACTGTAGTAGAAACTCATCAGGTTGGGTAAATGCAAGATACCTCGGGATAATAAGAAATAAGAGAAAAAATGAAGTGTGTGCAACGGAGCTCCGTTTCAGACGTCCATCTCCCGTAATGAACGAGACCGAAATTGTATAACTGCAAATAGAATAAAGAGTGTGTTTGTGTACATGATTTTGTAGGTTGTGTTATGAGGTAATCTTGAAATCATAATATCCCTGAAACTCTTAACAACATTATTTGATGTTAAACACCTGTAAGGACCTCTCTGTGTATTGAAAACTCTCTTGTGGTGACTTCTCTTGCATTACTAGCTTGTTACCTTATCTTACTGAACTGGAAAAATCCTAGCCCATCTGCCATAACACAGTGGGAAACAGGATGTGCTATTTCACTGTCACTTTTCATTAGAATTTGACAGGCTTTTATGAATGCTGCTCTTAATGTTGCGTGTTGAATCTCTGATGATCTTTAGGAATTCTTAGAGAACATCGATTTGATCTACATAAGATGTATCACAGTTTGTCTGGCTATCTTAGAATTATTTAAATGTATTATAATTTATTAAAGCCAGTAAAAATGATTTTAAAAGTTAACTTTTTTTAAAGTATAATAGGGCTTCACAAACATTTAAGCTGTAAACTAATAGAGTTAATTTTTTTTATCACATAAGGGTGGCAGAACTCAAAAAGAAATGTTTTGTACAACCCTGTATCATGGTTTTTGCTCTCAGAGGACTTGTTTGCTATAATCCTTCCAATCCCCCAAATAATATGGACGGCTAGTGTGACAAGTTTTGATTGTGTTTATAACGGAAATATGTCGCTGTGGGCAGCACAGAGCAATTACTACAAGACATTACCACCTGCTGTGTACACAGCAACGTTACTTAGAAGCTGAGGCCAGGTGACCTCTTTGACTTGTGTACTCATGCCAGCCAGTTTTCTGACACTTTCTTTCTCCACACTACTGTAAGTTTGTTTAAAATGCACACATTTGCCTCCATTATTGCCTTTTGTCCACACTTCCCATGAATTTGAAACCCTAAAAAATGGAGACTTTTGAAAGTGTTCTTCAGAGCCGTATACTTCTAAAATCACCAGCTCAGTGCTGTAATGTGGATGGGTGAACATGCCGACTCTAATTGCGCTCTGATTGGTTCATACTTACTGTGTTGCCTTTCCCTGACTGCATCCTGCTGCTCATTACATTTTCTCAACCCCTTCCTCACTTTATACTCGTGTATTACTGTCAATCCTACTTCATCATCAATTTTTTGTTTTTCATATTTGGAATTGCTGTTCTCCATTTTGTAAAAGCAAACTGCAAAAGAATGTCTAACATGCATGCATGCATGCCCAGTGTAGGTGAATGGCTACGTCATATGCATTTTCGGTCATTATAGTATGTGTAGAGAATTTCATTAACTATGTGAAAGCACTAGTATGAACAGAGAGAATTTTTCTTTAAAATCATCCTTTTAAATACAAATGTAGTAATGTGGATGCCTTATTGATAGTTGGTGCTGCACTTACTTTAGTTCAATACAATACATGTATCTTCAACATGGCTGAAAATTTGGTGTTATGCTGTCCATAAGATACACACCTTGTATTTTTTTTTTTATTATGGAAAAAATCCTTTACTCAAATTTGGTAGAGTGCAGCAGTTGTAGACCAATGTCCTTGTGTTCACAGCCTGGGCTCCTCTGTAGACCAAAGATGGCATGAAGGTATTTGGGGAGTTCCCCTTTTAAAAGTATCAGCGTCTGTCTGTTGAATAGATAGGTCTCCTCACCCATAATGATGTTAGACAAAGTTCCATGACACAAGACCCCATGGTATCACTGTCTTGGGGTCTGGCAAATCCAAGTTATTGCCAAGGTTCTCATGCTTATGTGAAACAACTTGACAAATGTGTATTGTACATGTATGTACGAGCTCATTTCCAGCTTATATTGATTCCATGGAATATGCACTAAAGACTGCTTAATCTTGTAAAATGTATTTCAAAAAGTTCACACCCTTTCTTATATATTCAGTGTCCTACCATCTTGCTTCATTTTCCTATTGTTCATTATAAGTGTATCATCATAATTCTGAATACTGTATATAAGTCTTTTGGAAGGCAACATAATAATTCCTATTAATTTAATGACATTAGAATGTTTAGCTGTTAACACATCCCCATAAGATCTTTACATTGCATCAATTATTGTATGTATATAAATAAATAAATAAATAAATAATGTTAAACAAACATTTTTTTTTTTGGGAATAGCTGATGTCACATCCCGTTATGATGAGGTGTTCTGGTTTGGTGACTTTAACTTCCGACTCAGCAAAGATCGTGGGTCAGTTGATGTCATTTTGAAAGAAGACCTCGGCTCAGACATGAGTAGACTTCTGCAGTACGATCAGCTGGCCAAGGAAATGAAAGATGGTATATGATTCCTAGCTACTGCTTATTATTTTTGTCCTCTCAAAAACCATGTTAATCTGACCCCACCATAAAACGAGACTTCCCACTCAGTCAATAAAGTAGGTATTTTTGTATGTGTAGCATGCTAGTACAGTAGTTAGCACTTTTACATTACTACTTCAAGGACCACAATTTGACTTGCAAAACAAATTTGCACTTCTGAACTGAACTTCTGAACCGTACTGGGGATGTAATTCAGCCAGTATGCAGACTTCAGTGTGCACCAACTGAAGTTAAAGTGCATACTAGAACTGGAGACATCTGTGGAATTAAAGATTTGGGTAAGCCACAAAGGCAATAGCCCAGTCGTGTTGTGTCCACATCAGGTCGTCACTGATACTGACTTGAGAAATGTAACGTTGGAGGCCCACCAGTTTAGACAGGAGTGTCATCAGCCTCCTGCTCCAAGCAATCTATGACCAGTTCCTTGACTGATGATGTTGTTGGAGCACCAGTATCTAAAGGGGAGCCTCATCTCTACAAACTTCCTGATGATCAGACCTACATTTAGTGTAGTGTTTCCAGATGAAGATGGTGCTGCGTGTCCACATAGTTGTAGGTGAACAAGGAATACAACAAGACAGTCAGTCAAATTCTGTGTTGGTGATTTGTGGTTATTCTGTTGTTTTTCCCCAAATCTGAAAGTCATACGTGCTTGACAAATTGTTTTTTTTTTTACCATTTTAACTATTTCAAATCTAGGTATATGTATTCACACAGTATGTCTTAGATATATTTTTGATTTTCACCAAATGCTGCACGAGTAGGCTTTAGCGCCCCATAACCCTCTTGTGGAAGAAGTGAGCTCACAGAATGGCCGACCGTTCAATGGACAGCAATACTCTTTAGGCACTGGGAGTCGTTCTCTCAAGCATTGCATAAAAGGCAGAGCGCCCCATTCTAGCACAGGGCCCACTAAAACGCACTCGCACTCGGCCAGTTTGCAGCTGCCAATCAACTGAACCAGCACTTCTTTATAATTTGGGTGGAAAAACAGATCCATACCAGTAGCAAATAGGTGTGCTAATTCAAGTCAGGGAACTGAATATGTAAGGCAGTATTGCTAATCACGTCATCACCATGCTACTCAAAACTTTATGCATTTTATTTTAAGTTCTATATGGCACATACAAGCTAATATTCTAACAAGTATATTTTTTTAATTATAGGTTCAGTTTTTAAAGGATTCAATGAGGCTGTGATTCAGTTTCCACCAACATACAAATTTGATACTGGATGTGACATCTATGACAGCACTACCAAGCAAAGAATACCATCATACACAGTAAGGACAATAAAAAAGGACATGACCAGACACCAAAAAAGCTTTTCAACTTTTTAAAAGGGACTGTCCTACCCTCAGCAGTCATTAGATTTTCTGAAGCTTTTTACTTTCTACAACTTAAGTAGTGTAAACTATTGCAAAAAAAAACAATAAGGTGTTGGAACTAAACACCCAACTGTACACTTTGGAAGAGTCCCCCCTTTTATTATTCTATTATTATTTTTTAATAAGAACACTCTTAGCAAGGTAATAATACATTTTGAGTGATTTGCTACTAAGTTACTAAAATGTAGTATTTTTAACTCTATTCATTGGTCAGAGCCACGATAAACTACAGACTTTAACTGAAGCTCAGTCGACACTTTAGGTGCGATAGTCGCAATGCGAGGCAGTCTGTGACTTTTTATAAAGAACAAGCAAACTATAGCGCAGTATTTGAGCTGTCAGCGTGAATATGTGCTTGGTGAATTTCAGAAAAGCTGGGAACAAAACTAAGTAGTCAGAGTGTAGATTTAAGCTAATGATACCACATGGAAAATTACAAAGTTGACAGTCAAAGTTTGCTTCATTAGTTTGGATTTTTATTACTTGCTCCACTTAAAACTATTTTTTTTCTTTCATTGTTTCAGGCACAGTTTTAGTTATACAAATCCATACCAAATGTAACTTCAGTATTTTGTTCTTGATATATTTTATTAAAATATCTTTTTTTTTATTTATTTAAATTGCTAGCCTTACTTACTGTCTCTGTTCCAGTATAGTTGTTTTTTTCCCGATGGTGGCTTGTGTATGTACTCGTATTTATTTTTGAGTAAATGGTTAAAGCTGGTCTGAAATAAGATGGGCAGTGGCCATCTTTTTGATCACACCATAATAAACTGCTCAAACAAATTAAAGGAACACTTTGAAAACACATCAGATCTCAATGGGAAAAAGAAATCCTCCTGGATATCTATACTGATATAGACTGGGTAATGTGTTAGGAACGAAAGGATGCCACATCGTTTGATGGAAATGAAAATGATCAACCTACAGAGCCCTGAATTCAAAGACGCCCCAAAAATCAGAGTGAAAAAATGATGTGGCAGGCTAGTCCATTTTGCCAAAATTTAATTGCAGCAACTCAAAATTGTACGCAGCACTTTCTATGGCCCCTGTGTTCTTGTATACATGCCTGACAACATCGGTGCATGCTTCTAATGAGATGACAGATGGTGTTGTGGGGGATCTCCTCCCAGATCTGGACCAGGGCATCACTGAGCTCCTGGACAGTCTGAGGTGCAACCTGGTGGCATTGGATGGACCAAAACATAATGTCCCAGAGGTGTTCTATTGGATTTAGGTCAGGAAAGTGTGGTGGCCAGTCAATGGTATCAATTCCTTCATCCTACAGGAACTGCCTGCATACTCTCACCACATGAGGCCAGGAATTGTCGTGCACCAGGAGCCACTGTACCAGCATAGGGTCTGACAATGGGTCCAAGGATTTCATCCTGATACCTAATGGCAGCCAAGGTGCCTTTGTCAAGCCTGTAGCGGTCTGTGTGACCCTCCATGGATATGCCTCCCCAGACAATCATTAACCCACCACCAAACTGCTCATGCTGAATGATGTTACAGGCAGCATAATGTTCTCCATGGCTTCTCCAGACCCTTTCACTTCTGTCACGTGCTCAGGATGAACCTGCTCTCATCTGTAAAAGCACAGGGCACCAGTGGTGCATCTGCCAATTCTGGTATTCTATGGCGAATGCCAATCGAGCTGCATGCTGCTGGGCAGTGAGCTCAGGGCCCATTAGAGGACATGGGGCCCTTGGGTCACCCTCATGAAGTCTTTCTGGTTGTTTGGTCAGAGACATTCACACCAGTGACCTGCTGGAGGTCATTTTGTAGGGCTCTGGCAGTGCTCATCCTGTTCCTCCTTGCCCAAAGGAGCAGATACTGGTCCTGCTGATGGGTTATGGACCTTCTAGGGCCCTCTCCAGCTCTCCTAGAGTAACTGCTTGTCTCCTAGAATCTCCTCCATGCCCTTGAGACTGTGCAGGGAGACACAGCAAACCTTCTGGCAATGACACGTATTGATGTGTCATCCTGGAGAAGTTGGACTACCTGTGCAACCTCTGTAGGGTCCAGGTATCACCTCATGCTACCAGTAGTGACACTGACTGTAGCCAAATGCAAAACTAGTGAAGAAACAGTCAGAAAAGATGAGGAGGGAAAAATGTCAGTGGCCTCCACCTGTTAAACCATTCCTGTTTTGGGGGTCATCTCATTGTTGTCCCTCTAGTGCATCTGTTGTTAATTTCATTAACACCACAGCAGCTGAAACTGATTAACAACCCCCTCTGCTACTTAACTGACCAGATCAATATCCCATAAGTTTCATTGACTTTATGCTATACTCTGATTAAAAAGTGTTCCTTTAATTCTTTTGAGCAGTATATTATAATTTTATTGAATTGTATGAATGATGAAAGATTAAACTATGTTTTGTCTGTCTCCTTCAGCAGACACTTATCATCAGGTTAATTTTCATACTTGTTGGAGCTGCATATTAACCCTACAGCTTACATTTGTAGTTATACATTTTGCTTCATCTCGTATAACCACTAACACGGGTTTTCACTTTTTTTCTTTCCCAATAATCATTGCAAAGGATCGTGTTCTATACAAAAGTCGCCATAAAGATGACATTAAGGTGGTGAAGTATGGCTGCTGCTCAACGATTAAAACGTCAGATCACAGACCAGTGATGGGAATGTTTCAGGTTAAACTGAGGCCAGGAAGGGACAAGTAAGTACATCATCATCATCAGCAGCAGCTAAATATTGTAATAATATCTTGAAGTAAGCATTTTATTGAAAAACCCCTCCAGATACCTTCATTGGTATAACCTTCTTTGTCTACTATGTAGTTAAACTCATTTTCCATTTTGTTTCAATTAATTTATTACTGATTATTTTTCTGTGCATCTATGAAGGGTACAGAAGTTGTTGATATTTTCCTATAACGATGATTACATATGAGAGATTTACATTTTGGAGATGTTTAATCCACAGAATCAGTCAATTAGTAACACTCAGTCCACAAGGTTGAAGCAAACTAGTCATTTTACAGTCACATTTCTATTTACATTTAACATAAAATCTGAAACATAATTCAAATAAATGTCTACCCCATTTATTTAGGGCAGAGTGGTAGGGTCAGTGAACTTTTAAATAACATTAGCCCACAGTCTCCTAAATCACACTATTCTAATGGTGTATTTAAAAATATTAACATTTGGCTCTGGTAGAACTTAAAAAGACGACCTGTTTGTTTTTTCTTCCTCCCCGCCCAAGTGTATCTCTTGGACGGTTGGCATGCAAGCCTGGCACCTACTCGTGGTATCACTGTATATTTATAACTTGTTCAACACAAAATTCAGGAAACAACAATGCACTGTTCAGTTCTGCCTTCCCTACAAATAACTTCAATAAATGATATAAATGAAACACAGATTTAACTTATAAAAATGCTATGGTATACTAAAAGAACGAACCAGTAGCTGATCAGTCAGCCAGCCAGTAAGAAGTAAGTAAGTTACAACAAAACACTTGCTACAGCGGTCCTCACGGATTGTCTGTTCCCCATCCATTACAGCTCCTTACACGAGTGTCAGACGTACTGAGCACCAAAACACAACATGACAGAGTTTACATATTGATACTTTATAGCAAAGAGCAAAAGGAGGTGACTGGAGTGCTGGAGAACATCAGTGATATAACAGATCGAAAATGATGTGGGAAGGTTATGCAACAACCGTTTACTTCAAACCAGTTACATTCACTTTTTTATCTGTTGGTCCTTCATACATTTAGACAGCAATCCCAAAGTGAGATGAAACTGGTTTCTAGAAATGACAAAAAAACAAGAACTGCATGTCTCCTCGCTTCTCTGATCTTTGAAAATAAGCACTAAACTTACCGAATCCTCACTCTCAGGAACAATAAGTCTCACCCGTGTATATACTGTACACTTACAGCAAATGTTATCTGACCAAAATAAATTAATGGCTCAGCTGGCACTGCTACACCTTTCCTTATGTGATTGTAACAACTTGGTTGGCGCCAACTGTGGACAGACATTTTTCCACATGTCCAAAGAAGTGTTCTTGTGCACTGGAAAGGCAGCACTGTTTGTGAGATTCTGTCCCAAGTATAAAACCGTCACTCCTAGAATCGGGTGCTTTACAACCACAGCCTGTGTTTGTGGAGGTGGGATTAGAGATTACCTCCCAGAACACCTCAGTCCTGCCTGCCTCCCTCCTCAGTTGGCAGAGTTACCAGCCACTTCCTGTAACCGTTACAAGTACAGGTTAAGAGCTGAACTCTGTACTAAGTGATCACCTCCAGAATTCGTGATGTCAACCTGTCGTGGAGAGAGGACTTAAAGCTGCAGGTTTGACATGTCAGGTGGCAGTAAGAAGACCCCGATTTTTCCCTATTTGTTTTTCACATGTATGCAGTTTAATGTTTCAATGTACTCTGACATTAGAGCATAGACAGTGAGACTGGCTTACTTCCCCAACTGTTAAGCTGTGCTTGAGACTGTTGTCTGTCATACAAGCAGTTGACTCTTAAGTTTGCATCAACCTTTAGGCTCCCTGTGTTGCAGAAAAGCTTGTTCCTTGAAAAGGACCTTGTTTATCACTCTGAAAATCACAGTATTTTACATTTTTAGTAGCCTAATTCCCTTTTTAAACTTGCAGGTTTTTTACTGGACTTGAACTGATAAAATTTCAATAAAAATGGAAAAATAGGGATGTTCTAAAACTTGACATTGTGTGTCTGAGTGGTATAAGCAACATCCATTCTTCTCTTTCAGTGTCGATAGAAACACTATTTATTATATTATGTTCAGGATTTGTTCTTTCAGACCAAATCTTTCTAACCATTTTAAGAGTCCAAGTTTTCCATTCAATGTTTATAACATGGCTTTGGAGCCAAGACAGAAACCAGCTCTAAAGTGGATGCAAAACATCAAACTATACATACACCAAGTCTCATTAATACGGAGATGGTTTATAATCACCATTTAACCTAACATATGGCTTGAGGATATGGAAGGAAACCTTAACATCCAAGGAGATGGGGGGTGAATGTATTAACTCCACAGGGTCAGTCATTTTTCCAGGACCTGGAATCTGGTCCCTGTCCTATAAGGTATCCATGCTGTCAAAGCAGCCCAGCAGTGACTGCCAATCTCGGCGTAAACTCAGTGCTTCAAGACATATGTAAGATAAACCAGTCAAAAGGAAAGGAGGAAACCAGTAGTGTTTAAAAATGTCAAGTTAACATTGTGCTCAAGCCTATAACAGCATATACCTATATATAACAGAATAAAGTGCACCGATTCAGTTTATTCACTTGTGATGGCTTCTTGAACCCAGTCAGGATGCATTATCCATTGTAACGGACATATGTCAGCATGAAACGGGAACATGCTTTAGTTTTTATACTACACTAGCAAAATACCCGCGCTTCGCAGCGGCAAAATACTGCCTTAAAATTTTTATTAAGAAGAAAAGTAAACCTTTTAAACTGAGGGAAAATATACCAATAATTATTTGTTAAGGATCTCTTTGTATGCCACGTTGTCAGTTCGGCCCTCCAGTTGTAATATGACCAAACTGTGTGCTGAGCTTACTCTTGAGCATGCAATGTACAGTTGGCCATGTGAACAGTAATCTTGTTTCAAATCTCACAGCTTGGATTGCTGCTGTCATAATCTGTTTGAGTTTCATGGTTTGTTTCAATTATGTTAGTATTTGTAGGACTTGTGTTGAAGTGACATTTGGCATCTGTCAAGCATTGTAAGTATACAACCGGTTTCATCGATAACTTCACATCCAGCTTTTGAGAGTTTAAACATTCATAAACATCAAAGTGTCGACCACTGAAATCGTCACCTGTGAATCTAAGATGTTTAAGAGGCATTGGCGGTTGTCGAAAGGTGTAAAATATTTGGTCATTTCGGTACACTTGAAAGCGACAACCGAACAATTCAGCGGCAGCCATCAACTCACATGCAGAACCATAGGTGAAGGGCTTAAGCATTTCACTCTTATAGTGCTCCTGTGCAGTATAATTATCTCCTGTACCGTCATCAGTCCACACCTTGAACCTGTCCCAGTCATTCAATACATAAGACACAATGTTCCTCCGGATATCAAGAGTGAGCCTGATATCACCATGCAATATGTAACACAGAGAATGGAAAAGGTAGGTGCCATCTCTGGGCATGGAAACCACTCAATAAGTGATAGTTCTTTGATCGATGGTGATCACCTCGATAGACATGTTAATGGGTGTACGGTTGGAAAGATAAAGGAAATGGGTACCTGAACAATGTAAAGTAAGTCTAAAATACTTACACAATAACTATAATCGTAATAATCGAACAATAAAATAGCAGAGAAGCCGTGGATTAAATAAAAAGGCCGCAGTTATCAGCAGGGAGACGTGAATACCGTGGCGAAGCAAGGAAGGGAATAAAGGGGACCGGAGTGAAGGACAGCTTTATATAGGCAGGCAGCCAGCAACGTGGGAGGTGACCGAGCTGCAGTCTATGGACATATATATGTACGCAAGTAGGATTCAGTTAGTACTGGGAACCCGCGTACCAAATTTCTTGAAGATGGGCCCATAGGTAACAAAGACTGTTGAAAAGTTCAATATGGCGGCCGACAGTGGTGTCATACCACCGAAATAAGTACGTACATTGGTTTTGTTTAGCACAGGGAAGCCGCCTCCAAATTTTGTGAAGATGGGGCCGTAAATAAGAAAGTTTAACATGACGGACGTTGTCGACTGTTATGACTGTTACGCGTAGAATTTCTAAATGAAACCTGCTTAACTTTTGTAAGTAAGCTGTAAGGAATGAGCCTGCCAAATTTCAGCCTTCTACCTACACGGGAAGTTGGAGAATTAGTGATGAGTCAGTGAGGGCTTTGCCTTTTATTAGTATAGATTCATGTTTCCCCTCCCACTTGATGTCCCAGCTCAGACTGAAGGATATCCTAAATTCCTATCAATTGCTTTGGGGGGATCCAAACTGAAACTGCACTAAATAGGACTATTGGGCTATATAATGAGGTACTGATAGCAAAAAGAAAGATTGAAAATAACACACAGAGACAGTGAGGGGTTTTAATTTTTTGTGTTTTTAGTGCAATGGAAAAGTTTGCGGTTTTGTGTGATAATGGTCATTTGTTCTTTTGCACACTTTACACAGACTTAAAGGATGTAGAGGACCTGGAAAAGAGTGCAAGGAGCAGGCAGCATGATGTAGACCCCCAACATGGAGCACAGGTCAAAGCAAACCTTTGAAAGGAGAGCTAAAGCTGGCTGGTGGAGTAGGTGAATGATCTCAAGAATCTAAGTAGAGCCCAGGCTTTCAGGACGTTCATGTCATCATGGCCCGTCCCCAACCTTTCAATTTTCATACACATGGTGCAAACTTACTGTATCTTAATTAGTAGGAAATTATGACTACCAGATTGTCAATCAGCTTGGAAAGTGACAGGCTAGTTGATTCAGTGTAATAACTCCAAATCTGTTCCTTTCCATTTACGGATGTCAGAGCCAGAAATGACTGTGTTCCAGTAAAACTAGCATAGCCACAGCTACAAGAGGGACAATACTGTATGTATGACGGTGTTAATGAGACACAGACAGTATAATACTACAGTACTTTTACTTGATGTTGATAACTCAGTGCAGCCATCTTGAAATTTGAGGTCAGAGTTGCTCCAAATTAATGTCCCAGGTTAAGTGGAATGCAGCATTAGTCCTATTGAACCTGTCAATTTGTTTTGTGGTGGTTCCCCTCCGTTTCTTTTATTTAATGTTAAAGACAAGGAAAACATTTTTTAAAAATAGTATATTGTATAAGGGTTGCTATATTCAGATAGTTTTTATGACATATTGAACACAGCAATAATGAAATATATACACTCCATCCAGGAGGAAACACAGATAAACATCCATCTTTGATTTTTAATTTTTACATTCTCACTATAAAAAAATGTAGGTTTCAGCTTCACAACAAGACGAGTCTCAATCCAAGCACCAATTTGTTTCAAAGTGTCATACGCAGTAGTACTGTACTTACCTTTGTTATGGTAAAGGAATTGGATCATTTTATGCAGTTATAAACTTTAAACTCAAAACTCAAATTTCTTTTGTTCTGACTAAGAATTACAAAAAAAAACAAAAAACCCAGAATCCTCATTAACTTGTTTCAAGTAAATGGCCTGCCTTTCCGATTTGTGTCTTTTCAGCATTCCCCTTGGTGCTGGCCAGTTCCACAGGGACGTCTACCTGGAAGG
Source organism: Polypterus senegalus (assembly GCF_016835505.1). Taxonomy (NCBI): domain Eukaryota; kingdom Metazoa; phylum Chordata; class Cladistia; order Polypteriformes; family Polypteridae; genus Polypterus; species Polypterus senegalus. The sequence goes on from NC_053162.1 coordinate 131,065,381, forward strand.
GATCAAGAGGCGGATTTCTCGAGAACTTCAACGCAAGCAGGCACTGCGAAACCAGAAGAGCAGTGCCTTTTGTACGCTTTCCTAGCTTACCAGCCATTGGTACACAACAGAACTGACCCATGTGTGCCAGCGCAATGGAACTGCTGCATTAAATTTATTTTTTTATAATTTTTCTTTATATACTTCAAAAGATTTCATGTTAGCTGCGAACCTGTTAAGATTCTCATGTTTACATTTCAGGGCTGATCCGCCTTACTGAAAATGCAGCCTTTTGAACTGCAAATTGAAGTCGGTCTCAATGTTTTTAAGTGCTACATCTTTGGCTTGCCTCCAGTCACCAGCAGTCCTTACCCTCTTTCTAATTCATTTCACTTGAATGGCACGAGTGGTGTTCGCTGCAGTGGGTGCTTGCTGAACAGGACTCAGGGTATAAGAAAATCCTTTCTCAGACAACCTGGTTTCGTAATATTTTGTTTTTGTGAATCTGTCCATTTTAAAACTACTGGTTAATGTAGCCTGCTTGTTCTAAGATTTTATTTTTCACTCATTTCCCATTTGTCAGTTCAGATATGTAATCAAAGCCACTTCATTCTTATCAAGTACACATGAACTATTATAGGGAACTCAACATGATCTGATTTGTACGCGACAGTTTACCTCATCACCACTGGTGGTATACGTGTAAATGTACGTGTTTTGTGACCTGCGCTAAACTCCGTTTTCTGTAAATGTGTTCTATAAAGCTAAATAGACACACCAGGACTCTAATCCACATTACACAGCAGACTCCCCCAACACCTACAACCACCACGAGAAGAGTAACTGGCATTAGTCTAATAAAACATGCTGCTTTAAAGATCTGGAGTTAAATTAAATATCAATAACAATGGTAGCTGATTAGAGAATACAAGTCACATAAAAGAACAGAATGAAGAGAAACATCTAAGGTGTCATCTCTGTAGAGTTACAAACCTGCTCGGCCTCCCACATTAAGGCCACGTAATGCTGAGTGCAGGTCTCTTATTCTCACACACACACACACGCTAATCTCATTTATTCAGTTTTACAGTATTAATGTATGGGCCAAATGGGAACGGAATTAAAGCTGACATCAAATATTTCTAAGCACTTTTTAAAATATAAATATATTGAATTTTGTAAATATGGTGAAAAGGATTTTTAACATTTGCATTTTAAATGTGCCATGAATCTATTTCAGTGATAGTCTAGAGGGTATTTAGTTTGTCTCAATTTATTTTTAACCCAAACAAATGTCATTAGCTGGCTAGTTTCTAGATGAAACAAACACTCTAGAAGATAACGCTGCACTGAAAGTCCATGTCTGAGTTTGAGCAAATTTATTTTTATAATAGCATATAGATTTTTTTTCACCTCAATACATTTCAAACAGAAACCATTTCCTTAGTTAAAGAATCGATCATTTTGGTTATGATGAGCATAGCAAGCTTCAAACGCCCCATCTCACCCCATTCCTACCATACAGTAAGAGCAGAAATAAATGAAAAAACCAACTTCAGATCGCAATGAAAATTTGTCACAAGCTAGCAATGGCAATGGAGAAGCCCGACAACTTTACTGACGCACTTACAAATAAGCAACATGACCCTCTGTTTATACGTAAATGAAATGTTAATGGTAGAAAGCTCAAGAATTAAGTCCAGTCCTCAAGCCAGTGTTCTGCGCTGCAGGAAACCTTTACCCGGAGGGCACAAGGCCAGTACTAACCAGCCCTGGACTGGTAGTGAGACCACCACAAGACACAGAGAAACGTAGACTCAAAATGACCCCGTCTCACTGCAATTCTGAATGGTGACCATACGACTTCATATGACATATAAATGAACGATTCCTAATGCTTAATTTACATCATGATCTATACATTTTAACTTTAAACAGCTTGTTACAATACCTTAAAGGTTTGCAAATAAATCACATGTATTACAAACTTCAAATTTGTTAATTATGATCTTAGAATTTAGATCAGTTCTAAACTTAATGTAAATTCCATATTCCTAACAAACGCAAAGCTTGGACAGGACCCCAGAGTCGCAGTACAACTTTTAAGAGCCTCAAATCTCTGCAATGAAAGAAACCCACGTGAACACAACATGCCGTCTCTGCAAATGGTTTACCTCGACCAGGCTTACTAACCTGGGGTTCAGTTTTGCGAGGCACTCACTGTGGAGTATACTGAACATAATAAATATGATTTGATCGCTTTCAAAGATCAAGTGGTAAAGCTGTGATGCACTACGCCATTGCGATAGTCCAGCTGTGATGGAGATGAGGAAATAAAATAAGCAAGTGCAGTCAGGTGCCAGCTTATGGCTCATTTGGGGCGCATGTCAGTCAGAGGCACCTGCTGTTTGTCACCAGTATGTGATGCTCGTCACTCATGTGTTGGTGCTTCAAGGTGTTCATTACATCACACAGAAAAATCGTTTATTTGCTGCTACTTTGAGGCCATAGATGCTTCATGGGAGGAAGCTGGTGTAGTGTAGCGGGACTGTAGAAATAAGTCATAAAAGTAAACACACCCGCACACGAGCAAAAACGTTAAAGGAATCACTGGCCGCAAGTATGAATGGCCTCAACTCGGCTGGCCATAAATTAGTGCATGATAGTAATATATACTTAACGACAATCAAAATATAAAAGGTCACTCTAAGGTTCCTACTAATTGATGTTTGTGCCAAGAGTGTTCCAAAAAGTAAACCGAATATTAAATCTCACAAGTCAATAAAAAGATTGTTAGGATATCCAGCATACTTACTTTCTACAAACTCCCCATCCAAAACAATGCATTTTTGCTCCAGTTCTAGAAGATCTCATTGTAACGGAGCTCTTTCCAGCCCCACAAAAGGCAACTCATAATTGTCCAAGAACAAACCCTGACTATTAGATGTCACTTAACTTGGATGCTTTTTGGATGCAATTTTTTCCACACTCTTGCCAGAGGCAGTTTATCGCATGACCACCATTGTGGACATCGGTTTTTTATTTTCATTCAACTGTGTCTATATGTAAGTTGCAAGTAGCAGTAATAGTATTCTTACAACTACACGGAAATTCTTACTTGCATGTCCAAATAAAGTGCAACAAATCAGCACTCTAGGTGAGTGAATGTCAGCCGCAGGGATCTCCTTCACAAAGAATCTGATCAACACGCGCTCCTGGAAACACATTCCTGTCTGCCATTTTCTTACACTGTTCTACCAACATGTAACTGAGGCAGGCGATAGAAGAACTACTAGTTATGAAACTGCACATTTCAGTATTGTATGGTATTATATAGCAGTACAAACATTTGTAGTATTGTCACGTGTGTAGAGTATGGTGAAATTCTTACTTGCATGTCGAATCAACATGCAACACCTCAACCACTCCGTGGAGCCATCACACGCTTGTTGCTTTTGGTACAGTGCTCCTGTCTAGCCAGCAGTGTTGTATCAGAATTCTTGTAAATAAATGTTTGTGTAAGCCAGTTGTGATTGGCGTCACTGTAAAATACATCTGTCTCTTTGGACAAAACCAGCAGAAGGTGAACCATCCCTTACTGTTTTGTTATTTATTGTTCATTAGATAAGTGTGTCAAGCTAATTCCATTCATGTCAGTGCCTGAGATGTTGAATTTCTTTTTACATTTTATGGAGCTTTTTGTACTTACTTGACATTGTAAAATACCAGCCTACTATATAAATTATTATACATAAAAATGCAAATCAAAGTGGCATTTGTGCGTTTTTTTTCTTTCTAACTCTCTTTTATTGGGAAACAAAATAAATGTGGGTACTGGAGAAGACTACACCAGTAAATAAAGGCTAACCTGTTAGTATGGACTGCTCTATGAGGTTGAAACAAACCATACTTGGAGTGTCAGACCATCACTTGCCATATCAGGTGTGCCAGGCTTATTTAAAGATGTCGGTCAACTTAACCTGCTCGTATCTGGGACGTGGCAGATAAACTGAAGTGCCATAGCGATGGAGGAGAACGTGCAATCTCCACAGAGACCCATGAACAAGCCGACATCCATCCACAGTTAGTCTCAAGAAGCTGTGAGGAGACACTGCTAACATACGTAATACAGTTAGTTAACTGCCCTGGCTGCAGCTGCGTACTTTAACATGTGTGTGTGTGCCAAAGTGCCATCTCCAATTAGTTTTACCATTTGCAAATATTGTTTTGACAAGTATTTGCTTGCAGATAACATTTTATAACATGTATAATAGGGTGTATGTGCAGCCATCATTACTGCAAGCAAAATAATCTTTGCATAAAGCCCTATTTTGACGGAATTCGTCTCATCCCAGGAATCAATGCCAGATCTGTGATTATGGCAGCGGATCTGTGATTATGGCGGCGCGTGCGTCACGCGAGGCTCAGCGTCTCTTCAGATTTTGCAAAATAGCAGTGTTATTCCTGCTCATCTCGGGTCTGTTCGTTCAGAACAGCTTCGCTTTTACATCCTACACCCGACAAGAGCTTTTGGATATTGATCTACACAACTCGGGCTGTTTTATTAGCAACCTTCATCTCATCCCTGAGATAAGAAGAACACCCAACGCTTCGCAGGCTACCCGGCCGACTGGAAGTGCTCGAAGACGGCGCAGAGACCGTAAACAAAGGCGGGGGAAACGCGGAGGGCTAACAGCTACGCTAAGGCTAACACCACATCGGCTATCCTTACCCAGTATTTTCCTTGCTAATGTGTGGTCCCTGGCGAATAAAATGGACGAGTTGCGACTTTGGATCACCGACAATAGGAGAATACTGGACTGTAACATGATATTCAGAGAAACATGGCTACACAGCGGTATACCTGACGATGCTATAGAGCTAGGACGACGCCACACTCTCCTGGCGGACAGAACAGCTGATGATTCCGGTAAGACAAGAGGCGGAGGATTGTGCATTTATATTAACAAGGCTTGGTGTACAAACTCTGTCATTGTTGGAAAACACTGCTCAGCTGACCTTGAGTATCTCATGGTTAAGTATAGACCTTTCTATCTGCCGAGGGAGTTCACCAGGACTCTAAAAATATCCAAACCTAATTATGTGATATCATCTACTGTTAAACCGTACTTCTAACATTTTTATTATTATGCTGTATTAAGGAATTGTTCTGTTCTGTGTATTGTATTGTATTGACCCCCTACTTTTGACACCCACTGCACGCCCAACCTACCTGGAAAGGGGTCTCTCTTTGAACTGCCTTTCCTGAGGTTCCTTCCATTTTTCCCTACAAGGTTTTTTTGGGAGTTTTTCCTTGTCTTCTCAGAGAGTCAAGGCTGGGGGGCTGTCAAAAGGCAGGGCCTGTTAAAGCCCATTGCGGCACTTCCTGTGTGATTTTGGGCTATACAAAAATAAACTGTATTGTATTGTAAACTGTATTGTAATAACAGCTGCATATATCCCACCGGATGCTAATGCTAAGCTTGCTATGAAAGAACTCTATGCAGCCATTAGCAAACAACAATCTGCTCACCCTGAGGCTGCATTTATTGTAGCAGGTGATTTCAACCACTCCAACCTAAAGACGGTGCTACCTAAATTTCACCAACATGTCTCCTGCCATACCAGAGAGGATAAAACCTTGGATCATGTTTACACTAACATTGTTGGAGCCTACACAGCTACACCCCTCCCCCACCTGGGACAGTCTGATCACCTTTCTTTGTTTCTCACCCCCAAATACTCACCACTCATCAACCGTGTGAGACCAACAGTGAAGACCATCAAAGTGTGGCCAGCGGGGGTTGACTCTACACTCCAGGACAGGTTTAAGGACACAGACTGGAGCATGTTTGCCTCTCAAGCCACCTTCGACTCACAAATAAACATTGACTACTACACACACTCAGTACTGGAACACATCAGCACCACAATTGACAGTGTTACCACAGAGAAGCGGATCACAACGTACCCAAATCAGAAACCATGGATGAACAGGGAAGTACGGCTTCTGCTAAAGGCACGTAACAATGCCTTCAGATCAGGTGACGCACAGGCCTACAGTACTTCCAGGGCAGAACTGAAGAGGGGCATCAACAAGGCCAAGCTTAGCTACAAACTGAAGGTGGAGGGGCACTTTGTCAACTCTGAGCCCCGACGTATGTGGCTGGGCATCCAGGCCATCTCTGAGTATAAGTCCGGCACTTCCACACAGACAACCATGGATATGTCTTCCCTCAATGAGCTGAATGACTTCTACGCTCACTTTGACAAGGACAACAAGGAAAAGTCCACCATAACCCTACCCTCTGATGACTGCCATACCATCACACTCACCCACACGGAGGTCTATAACGCACTAAGCCGCATCAATGCTCATAAGGCTGCTGGCCCTGATTGCATTCCTGGACGTGTCCTTAGAGCATGTGCTGAACAGCTCGCAGGAGTCTTCACGGATATTTTCAACCTGTCCCTTGCCCAGGCAGCAGTACCAGCATGCTTCAAAACCACCTCCATAGTGCCAGTGCCGAAACACTCATCACCGAGGTGCCTGAATGACTACCGCCCTGTAGCACTCACGCCCATAGCTATGAAGTGCTTTGAGCGACTGGTACTGGCACACCTCAAGACATGCCTGCCCCCCACACTGGATCCTCACCAATTTGCCTACCGTAACAATAGGAGTACAGAGGATGCTGTATCCACAGCGCTTCACGGTGTACTCTCACACCTGGACAATAAGAACACCTATGCAAGATTGCTGTTTGTTGACTTCAGCTCAGCATGCAATACAGTCATCACTTCCAAGTTGATCACTAAACTTGTGGATCTTGGTATCAACAATTCCATCTGTAATTGGATCATGGACTGAATCTTGGTATCAACAATTCCATCTGTAATTGGATCATGGACTTCCTGACCAACAGACCCCAACATGTCAGGTCAGGCCATAACTGTTCTACCACCATTACACTCAACACTGGCGTTCCACAGGGCTGTGTGCTGAGCCCGTTCCTCTACTCCCTTTTCACTCATGACTGCAGGCCCATGTATGGATCCAACTCCATCATCAAGTTTGCAGACGATACCACGGTGATCGGTCTCATCAGTGACAACGATGAGTCTAATTACAGGGAGGAGGTAAAATTACTTAGCTGCATGGTGCACTGAAAATAACCTGCTCCTGAATACCACCAAAACCAAGGAGCTCATTGTGGACTTCAGGAAGAAGAAGGGAGACACCCACTACCCCATTCACATCAATGGCATGGCTGTCGAACAGGTTTCCAGCTTCAAATTCCTGGGGACACACATCTCGGAGAACCTGTCATGGACAAACAACACCTCCAGCCTGGTCAAGAAGGTCCATCAGCGCCTCTTCTTCTTGAGGACACTGAAGAAGAGCCAACTGTCTGCTGTCATACTGGGCAACTTCTACCACTGTGCGATAGAGAGCATCCTGACCAACTGTATCACAGCCTGGTATGGGAATTGCTCTGTTGCTGACCGCAAGGCACTGCAGTGCGTGGTGAAAACCGCACAACGCATCATAGGGACTCCACTTCCGGTCATTGAGGGCGTTCACAAGAAGAGATGTTTACGCCGAGCTCGTTGCATTCTTAAGGACTCCTCTCATCCAGCCAACAAACTCTTCCAGCTCCTCCCCTCCAGAAGGCGCTACAGGAGCCTTCCGACTAAAACCAGCAGGTTTAGGAACAGCTTCTTCCCCACAGCGGTCACACTTCTGAACTCATTTAACTGTACATATCGTATTTAACTGTACATAATATGCATATACTATATTTATTGCACTTCTGCTCTTTGCACTTCTGATTAGATGCTACACTGAATCTCGTTACTCTGTATTTATACATGTGTAATGACAATAAAGTTGAATCTAATCTAATCAAATCAATGAGTAATTATTACCAGACTTCTGTAAATTTAGTCCAGTCTGAATTGAACTTTTTATAGAATGCACATTCACGTCTCGGTAAACATTACAGAGCTTTTTACCTTCTATAAAAAGTCTTTACAAAATAACTCCAGGTTTAAAGAAGACCCATGTGAACCACCCACGTGTCGGGAAAATTCCATCAGTTGAGCAATTCATGCAAAACTAAAAATTTAAGAGATCCTCCAGTAATAATTAATAATTTACCCAACTCTTAGAGAGGGAAGTACCGGTGCACATCAGCCCACTTCAAGCGCTGACTTTACCCCCACCTCCTGGTGTCTAATTCTGTCTGAATAGGATTTAATATACAGGGAGATTCACTCGTAAGAGGCCCCAAATATTTTGTAACAACTTTCACGAGGACGAAGAAATCTGAACCAAACAGCGTGCACTGTGCTCCTCGGTATATGGAGCTTCGAACAAGCCAGGATGCCCCAGGGTCGGAGCAATCAGGCAGGGGCCGGACAGCCATTGCAACATTTAACCTCGGCTTGCAACTTCTGGGTGCATACCGCCCGTACCCCTTCACTCAGTCACTCGACTTCTCATCAGGATGGTGGTGTGCAGTATTGAGCAGCGCGTCTTCATGGTGCAAAACTACTGGGTCACCAACTCGTTTAAGCAAAGGATGGATGATCCTGAGTTAATGGAAGGATATTTCCAGCAAGATGGAGCAACGTGTCACACATCGGCAAAGAGCATGGCAGAAATGGAGTCCTTCTTCGGCAACAGGATCATTTCAAAGGGACTTTGGCCACCAAGGTCGCCGGATCTGACACCACCAGACTTCTTTCTTTGTGGTATGCTCAAAGGAAAAGGCTATCGGAACGAGCCTCACACTGTGAAAGATTTGAAGGAAAACATCCAACATAAAATTGCTGTTGTTACTCATGGAGCACCGCGTTGAAATGTGTCTGTCAGAAAACGGAAACCACTTCCAGCATTGCATGTAATGCAATCGACTACACAAACGTCAAGATAAAGAGCGTATTCTTTTGGTTCAGATTGCGTCATCCTAATAGAAGTTACAACAGAATATTCAGGGCCTCTTTCTAGTGAATCTCCCTGCATTAACCTTGAATTTGTTAAAATGATACAATAACTTTTTTTTTCCCAAAATCTAGGCTATAAAAATCTTAATTAGGACTAAACTGCATTAAAAAAATTAGTTTGTCAATCTAATTTAAGACAAATGCATACTGTGATGAAGAAGCCATGCAAGAAAGCAATTTTGAAAGACAGATCTTTCGGTGCTTTGATGTACTACAAGTTTAAAGATACAATGCACCACATTTTTCCGAATAGATTTCCAGGTGCCAGGATGTTGAATGTGTCAACAGAGGAAGCTACAGTCTAAGAGGAAAATACACTGGTGTTGTAAAGATTGCATCTTCACACAGATATACCGCATATAGACACAATTCTGTCATTCGGGAGTAAAAACCATAAAAAGGCTTACACAGGACTGTTTTGTGTGAGTAACTGTGATAATCGAGTGTTTTGTGGAAATAAAAACCCTCTGGAGAGCACTAGCTAGACAAGATTTGCCAACGTGCTGTGCTGTGCTGATCTGAAATGGCCCTTCAGTCGAAGAGAAAAACATTCTGGGGCTGCGGGCAAGCCTGTGTCTTCACACAGATGTACAATTCTGTAATTTCAGAATAAAACCAATAAAAAGGTGCACACCAGACCACTTGTGTGTGTAACTGTAACAATTGAGAGTGTTTTGTGGAAATAAAAATGCTCTGGAAAGCACTAGCTGGACAAGACTGTTCTGAAACGGGCCTCCCTTGGATTCAGTAATTCAAAATCCTTTCACTATACCACCACAACAATGAGTCAGTTAAGTAAACTTTCAGACTTTTTTTTTTTTTTTTTAAATAAGACATTTAATTTTTATGCTCCAATTAAAAATAAACATTCCTTTAATGAAATTCAAAACAGTTGCTGTTTAAGATGGCAGTGTTTTAACACTAATGCATACACTTATTTATTTGCATCATGGTAAAGAGGTGGCAAGGAGCTAAAACGATCAGACCCTGATCCTTAAAGAGATTCACACTAACTGAACATAAACGGGCACATTTAGGATACCCTTGCGGCAAGAGGGAAGTGGGCAGTGCCCGGACATCAGACTTCAGATACCCACTTTGAAACAACAATTGTGCAAAATGTTTAATCCATCATGCTGTTGGGCAGAGAGGCAACATTTGATTTTAGACATCGTAGTAACCCACAAATCTTTGCCATGGCTCTGCACAAGTAAAAGCGCCCAGGGTTGCTAGTTAAAAATGATCTGCTCGTCCCAACTGCATGGCAGAGCACCTGATTACCGTCCCTTATAAGACAGCAAAGCATCAGCAGATCATTTGAATCAATCTGTTTCAAATTTCAGCACAACAACCTACACAAAGTCAACCGAATTACATTTCCAGTCTTTCTGAAAACACCTGATAGGAGCTGGCAGTCGGCTGAACACAAACATGGGGGGATTACAGCTGTTGCAGTTGATGTATGGAAAAAATGTTTGTTTCATGGACTGCAAATTACATCAGCAACAAATATGTGAGACTTAATTTAGTTGCAGAGAATGAGCAAGAGGCCCGTTACTGCACTGTGACTGTCCACAGTAGCCAAAAGTGCTCCAAATAATTGGCCAAACAGAAAAGAAGCACACAGCTTTGATATAAAATTTGTGCATTCATATGCCCAGCGCTTGTGGGGCAACGGTTAGGCTGAGACCACTGGCTGGTGTTTTTAGTACATTATACATCTAGACTGTTGTGTATAACATGGCAAAAACACTACCCACATTTCAGTTAATGTCCCACAGTGCACTCTATCGGAAAAGCCGATATATTCTGGGTAAGCGTCCATCTTTACTAGACAATGCAGCTTGGATGTGTTCATAAGTTGGTAGTTCACTCAGGTCTCCCAGTGCAGCTACTGCAGGCTTACTGCGAAGCATCTTTGTGGTGACTCTTTTGATATCAGCAGCAGTAACTCTGTCTTCAAGGGGAGAAAACAATAAAAGCGTTACTCATTAATAGCATAAGGGGGGGAAATAAAAGTCACATTACTTTTAGTTTTTAAAAATGACCAATTTGAGTTCAACAGGCAAAAGGTGCAGGACAATCTCAGCCTCATCAGCTCTCTAAACTTACCATTGACATTCAAACACCAGAAGTAAGCCTCCAACTCTTAGAAACCAATGGCACATTTACAAGGAGCAGAAAGCTTGCCAAGCTGGCCATGTTCACAACAATCCAGGTCATGCTACCATCCTGAGCACAGTTCAGGCTGCCATTCAATTTATTACGTAAAACCCTGTTAAAGGAATACTCCACCCAAAAGTGACATTTTTTTTTTTTTTTTTTAAAATATGTGCTCCTGTTAGCTTGTAGTGGTGGCTGAGAAAAATGTTGTTTTCTTGTTACATAATATACAGTATGAAAAAACAAATAAATGTGCAATTCAAATGATATATTCGTGATATATAGCCTGTTTAATAATGATAAATCAACAATACAGTATATGGTGGAAAGCGAACAAAAAATAAGAGCGCAAGCGGAGTGGTGGCTCCGAGACCAGGGATCTGCGCTAGTAATTGGAAGGTTGCCAGTTCAAATCCCATACAAAAAACGCCAAAAGTGACTCTACTATGTTGGGCCCCTTGAGCAAGGCCTTTAACCTGCAATCGCTCCATCCTGGGTACGATGTTAATCTGCACCCAGCCCTGCATGTAGCCCTCCAACCTGCTGGGAAAAACCTGGGGGTTGGTGGCAGAATTAGCACTCCAGCCACCATAAAAGCCACCACTGTTCCCGTCTGAACTAGTGTGATGCTGAGGCATCACCCATTGCACGGCTGCACTCGGGTTTTAATCTGGGGTCCTGAGTTGGTTTCACATGTGGTGGGTGCGACAATGCGCTGTATCAGCGTGTGCTCCTAACCTCTCTCTCTCTGTATATACACGTCTGTGCCGTCTTTAAGTAGTCAGCTTTCTTTTTCTTTGTCATTTCCTTATCTGTTTTGACGTTTTCCGTTTAGTGCATTTATAAAAGGGTGGTTCAGGCGTATGGTCATATTAATTAATATCTGTTTACTTGTTCAGTTTTTTTGTGTAGGATTTTCTAAAGGGGAATATGTTTATAGTTCTGTTTGGGTTTTCATAATATATACTCTTGTTTGTTAATCGACTTAATTGGTCTGGAAGGTTTTTTTTTTTTTGCAGTTCATAAAGGACATCTCCATCAAAACGGATAAAATTAGGGCTATGGTTCCGTCTATTTCTGAACCTGATATAATTAGTCTCTTAATAAAAGAGTAGGAGGTTCTCGTGTGTGCTGGGCTCCTCATCTTGTTAAACCTACAAGGCAGATATTGCCAGTAGTAAATTGTGCTCATAATATTCACTGCATTTAACTCAGTTTACATCTCTTTTTTGTAGACTTACCTACTGACTTTATTCTAGCTCTATTTTTCCTCAAATTTTTTCACTTACGCCATATTGCTGATTTATCCTTAGTAAGCAGCTTTAACCTATGCAGCGCATATAACAAGTCTACATACCCCTGCCAAAATCTTAGATTTTGTGGAACAAAAAAATGAAACCCAGATATATCCTGTCAGAACTTACTCCACCTTAACTGCAAAATTGCAATCTATACAAAGAAGGTGAGAAAAAAAAAATATCAAACTGTTAGTAGAAAAAAGGAAAAAAAAATTATACACAAACCGGGTTACATTCATATGCACAGCCTTTAATAACCAAGGATGTGACTGTGTTCAGAATCAACCAATCACAAGTCTCATCTCAAGTAGTAGTTAGTATACACCTGACATCAATTAAAGTGGCTCTGATTGAGCTCAGATAAGGTTTGGCTGTTCCTGTAGGGTTATTCGGATATCATCTTGGTTGCAACGTACTCCAAAAGCCATGATCCGCAAAAAAACTTAAAACATGAAAGGGACCTCATCATTGAAAGGCCATTAATCAGGACAGGGACACAAAAAAGAATCCAAATCATTAAACATCCCATGGGGCACAGTGAAAACAGTCATCAACAAGTGGAGAAAATATGGCTCGGTGACTCTACCAAGACCAGGACGTCCCTCCAAGACTAAAGAAAGAAAACAAGGAGAATGCTGGTCGGGGAGGCCGCCAACAAGCCTGCAGCAACATTAAAGGAGCTGCAGGATTACCTGGCAAGTACCAGCTGTTCCATACATGTGACAAGAATCAGTTGTATTATTCAAATGTCTTGAGTCATGGGGTAGGGCAGCAAGGCAAAAGCCTTTTCTCACAAAAGAAAACCAACCAAGCCTAGCTAAACTTTGTAAAAGGGTACACTCAGTCTTCCACACCCACGTGGATAAATGTATTATTGTCTGATGAGACCAAGGTTGGTTTATTTGACCATAATTCCAAAAGGTATATTTGGCGCAAAAATAACACGGCACGTCATTAAAAGAACACCATACTCACAGTGAAGCATGGTGGAGGCAGCATCATGTTTTGGGGCTGCCTTTCTTCAGCTGGAACTGGGGCTTTATTCAAGGTGGATGGAATCATGAATAGCTCCAAGTATCAGTTTATTTTGGCACAAAACCTTCAAACATCTTCTAGGAAACTGAAGGTGAAAAGGAACATCACCTTTCAGCATGACACCGACCCAAAGCATACATCAAAATCAACAAAGCAATGGCTTCATCAAAGGAGGATCAATGTTCTGGAATGGCCCAGATCTTAATCCAATTGAAAATCTGTGGAGAGACCTGAAGAGAGCTGTGCACAGGTGAAGTCCTTGTAAATCTAACAGATTTTTAATTTTTTTACAAGGAGGAGTGGGCAAAAATCACCAAGTCCAGTTGTGCCAAACTTATAGACTCTTACACAGAATGACTGCAAGCTGGAATAAAATTAAAAGGTGCTTCAACTAAGTATTAGTTTAAGGGGTGTGCACAGTAATAAAACACAATTTTTGTATGATTTTTTTTCCCCCTTTGTCATTAAACAGTTGGATTTGTTTTCAATTTTTTTGTATAGATTGCAATTTTGCAACAAAGGTGGAATAAGTTCTGACAGGATTTCTGTCAATTTCATTTTTTTATTACACAAAAACCTGCAATTTTGGCATGGGTGTGTAGACTTTTTATATCCACTGAATTGAATTCATCTGAATTGCACTTTTTTTTTGCTTAACATGTATTATGGGACATGAGTAATGCGAGGTATTTTGTTTTTGTTTTTTTTGATTTTCCACTGACATTTCTCACATCATTTGTTGTTGTACAGCATTGTTCACTATTGGCTTATATAAAAATTATATTTTTTATGTGGAATATTCCTTTAAGGGGGCAACTTACTAAAGATTGCAAACTCAAAATATTAAGCCCAGAGTCATTATACAACTATGCTTCATTCTGAGTGCAAAATTACACATTTACTGTTCCTGACAGAGAATTGAAGGTGAGTACATACTGATTAAATCACAAAGTTCCTGAGGTAGCTTTCTCTTGCCAGTGGCCAACACCTGCCTCCCTACGTCCTCAAAGATGATAGGCCGAGATTCAAGATTCATCATCAGCATCGACTTCAGCTGGGTTTTTGCTCTTTCAAGCTCCATCTACAATAAGAAAAGGCATTTTGACAAAGATCCTGCTCTGTTCAGTCATTTGCTTCTAGAATAAAATCTTAGTAAATTTGCCATATTTTACATACATGTGTTGGTCTTATTGGATTTCACTTGTACAGGTAATGAAAAAATTTCTTGAAAAAGAAACTGATAATTACAGGTAACCACCAATTTATGACTCATGAAAAATTATGGTTCAGTTAAATCTCTTTATACCCACAATGCTGGAAAAAAATCACACAAGTTTTAACTGAAACTAGCTTACAAAAAAAAAAGCATCTTGCAGTATACCGGCTGTTTTCCCTTAAAAACTGTATGTCAGCTACCAGTTTTGTCTTAATGTGGACAATAAGTTGAAAGTTTTACTTGAGTATCTGCATTTGACTGGAGATAGTATCAGAGTACAATACATGCATACTGCATAACTATATACAAAATACACACACCTAGTAACCCTAAGTTGTGTGGATAAAGACTGCCTTTTAAGATGCTAGTAACAATTGTCTGTAGTATTTACCTGAAGGGAGGTGGGAGAAAAGTGACTGTGGAATGGCTGACGTCTTCAATGCAATTGTATTCCTTTCTAAAGCAGCAAGTGTTATATATGTTATGGCCAAAACCTGAAGTTCAGCCAGTTCCCGAATTGGCCAGCTGTTTCGCATTTTAGCCGCGAGGTGTGGCCAAAGTCAAAATTACTAGAAATGACCAGTGTATATGGTACTTTGGCTGGCCATTTTGCGAAGTAGTCAGAACTCCCTGGCCAAAATCCGATGCACTGATGTAAAACTGTCCGCTCAAGGTGCGAAGATGCTTAAAAACTTTCAGATGCAAATTCAGAAGTGAGTTTTTCATTCTGCATGAGAAACTGCTCAAGGTGGGTCTTGTTCAGAAGCAGACACCACTTAAGACAGCCTTCCCCTTGCCCAAACACTAACCTTGTAACGGTCAAATGAAATATGGATATGTACCTGTAAGTTTTTACCTTTTCCCATACCTGGTTTTGTGGTATGCCTTTATGTTTAGGGCCAGCCCTTTATACAGAGGGAGGGGAGCACCTGGCTTGGAGGGCCAACAGACTGTACGGGGAGGAGCTATCTGAATGTAAATAGGTGGCGGGAAAAAAGGGAAGGAAGGAGCTAGGTGAGAGAAGGAGGCCATAACAAAAAAAGGCACGAGGGAAAGGATTAACACCTCTGGGATATCGTCAGGTGAACCCGGGTTCATTTCCAAGCAAATTATTTTTCTTTCGGGAGGAAGGAATACGGGAGAGGACTTGACGGGCCAGCACAAGGAACTGTTAATCAGAACGTTTCCCAGAACAAGAGATATGGTCGGCTTCTCATTCCCCACTACAGACTGAGCTCAACGCTCCGTACAGATAAGATTTAAAAGACTATAAATCCATTGGTTTTTTGTTGTGTTTCCATTTGTTCAAGTCTTTATTAGTAATGTATGTTTTCAAGTGTTGATGTTATGATTTGTGTGGTGAAGGAAAGCGCTGCAGCGCGATATTATGTATATAAGTTTTTTTGTTGTTACAGTGATCCTATATATTGTCTGCCAATAATCATTTTTGCTTGATCCTGCTTTCTCTGGTGTATCTCTATAATTGAAGTGGTGAAGTAGGAAAGTAGTGTTGGTCACTCGCGTCCCGGATTATTTGTTTTCTCTTTCTTTTTGCTGCCTCTCAAATAGGGCAGCATGTATTATAATCGTGCCGGTTCTGAGAGCGGTACAACCTTAAGGTCAATAAAATAGGTCCCTGATGTTAAGTCACTATTTTAGGGCTAAAATTATAACAGAAATGTGAAATCTACTTAAATACCTAATCTTAATTATTGTGAAACAACCAAGTGGCATCTGCTTTCTGAACAACAGTCACCAAGGCTACACTCCAACAGCAACAAATCGCTGCTCATGACTTTTTTCTTCCGACTTTGGCCGATCACCCAATGCCATTTCACAAACTGGTTGGCCAAATCCAGAAATCAAGGAAAAAGATCAGACATTGGCCGGTCAATTTACAGAGACATTGGCCATTTCCTGCTTTGGCCGTAACATATACACCACAATGTAAACAAGTGAACCCTGAACAGTAAGCAACGGTGTGCCAGTATTATTCTCAGCATCCACCACATTCTATAGTGCTTTAGAGTCCTGTACTAAACAGGTGCTTTTCCAAGACATTGTGTAGACACCAAGTGATCTTCTGAAGTTCTCCTTTTTCAACATAATTAAATTGCATAAAAACAGTTGAACATCATCATAGACCACCATGAATCTAAAAAGCAAGTATGAAGCCTGTGATCATTTTCTTAAATGTAGTCCTTCATATGCTCTGAAGTAAACACAAATCCCTCCTTTTCAGATTTCCAACATGAGGCCCTGATGATTTGTGTTATGGACACTGGCCTCTATGTAGTCCGATCACAGTGTTTCAATATATGTGGCACAAATAACTGGATAAGAACTAAACAAACATTTTCACTTAATGGATTGCATGCAGCAAACTCTTCTGTGCAAATGAGCTCCACAGATGTGTGCTTCTTGCAATACACCCAGTGCTGCTGCAAAACTGCAGTATTTTTACTTCATTAAACTGCGTAATGCACAGATTAGATTGACTTTGAGACAGCTCATACAGAAGCACTGAGAAAAACATATAGGTTTGCATATAGTGTTTATGGATTTGGAGAAGTTTTTTGATAAAGTGCCTTGTCAAGAGGTCTAGAAGTGCATGAGAGAGAAAGGAGAAGTATGTAAGAATTGTCTAGGATATGTATGATGGGGATAAATGACCAATCCCCCTGGTGCATGCTTTGTGCTGATGACATTGTGTTGTGTAGCACCAGAATAGAGAAAGTGGAGAGGAAGATATAAAAATGGAGAAGGGCTTTGGAAGATAGAAGATTTAAGATAAATAGGAAGACGATTGAATATGTGAGGTTTAATGATGATCACGACTCGGACGTTAGGCTGCAGGGAGAACTATTGATAAGAGTGGATACAATTAAATATCAAGGCTCAGTGGTAGCCTGAGATGGAAACTTTCACAGAGAGAAAAACCTCAGAGTGCAGTGTGGATGGAACAATTGGAAGAAGGTATCAGAAGAATTGAGTGATCAAAGAATTAAGGCTAAGTGTAGGCTTGAATGGTAAGATTTTAAGACAGTGGTAAGATCAGATATGTTGAATGGAGCTGAGACATGGACAGCAGTGGGAGCACTGGAGAAGAAGTTAGGTGGGGCAGAAATGAAGATGTTAAGAGGAATGTGTGGAGTTACAAAAATGATAAGAATAAGAAATTATATAAATCATAGGTACAACAAAAGTGGGAGAGAGATATCTAAGAAAGTACAAAAAAAAAATAAGTTGAAGTGTTATGGAGATGTGATGGAGAGGCAATGAATATGTGAGTAAAAGAGTGATGGGAATGGAAGTACAGGGAACAGAAAGTGCAGATAGATTGATAAAGTAAAAATATCTGAAGGAGAAGTACTTGAGGTGCAGAACCAAGCGGTTCGGAGAAGGTTGATTTCAAGTACCGCCCCACACAGAAGTGGGAAAAAATCAAGATGAGGAGGTGGAAGAGGAGGAAGAATTCACTTCAAATTTTTAGTACGTTAAATCAAGTTTATTGTTATGTGTCCACAGTAAAATTAAATCCTTACTGCAATGCCTCCTGAGAATACTGACATAAAAGCACAAGAAGAAACACACATAAAATGAAAAAATATACAATACACTGTATAAATATCAAAGAGATCTATAATAACTAGTTTGTTTTCAGATGAAATACTTTCTTCCCTAACCATCTAATAGGCAGAACCAGAAAAATGTTTTAAAATGAAAAATTTCACTCAAAAAAAAATATCCAAAAACATTATCAGCAATTCTGCACGTTCACAATAGTTAACCAAGGACAACATTAATAAAAACCTCACATATTCCAAAGTGATTTTAAAACTGTTCTAAATTCCTTGAATTTTAAGTAAAACAGGAAGTCCTTTTTCTACTGTGTTATCATAGATGGGCTACAATTCTTCTAGCAGAGTGAGAGATAAGATGACATAGAAGCAGTGATTTCAAAAGTTATGACAACAGATTATTTAGGCTTTTTGAACCATTTAACTTGGCTGCCTGAATAATTCAATGTTACTTGCATTGTTAAATGCTGATCCTGCATAGGAAATGCATATAATTTACATAATCAAAGCTTTAAATCTTACCTCACCAGCGGTAGCAGCCATTTGTATGAACTCCCTTGTAAGGATTTCCACCATTTCTCTGACCTTAAAGTACAATACAAAAGCATATAAAAAAACAAGAACCACACATTTCTAACAATTAGCATATACCTATTCACAGTTATAGAGTAAATGTACAGTATATACATTATCAGTAAACCGTTTCAGAACAACCTTGTTATTCCAGTTTTTATTGAAACTCAAGATTTTCAAGTCCAGTGCACAACCTGAAATAGTACAACGGTAAGCGGCCAGAGATTTAAAAAAAATAAATAAATTATATATGTACATCCATCTTCCCTCGATCTATCCCAATGTTGTTGTTCTCTTCGCATGTTTCTCCTTTCTTCATGAAGAATAACCCATTGGAGCGTCGGTCTGGACTCATGTGGATACACATCTATCTTAAGTATATTGTTTATATATATATATATATATATATATATATATATATATATATAGATATGTGTGTGTGCTTTACCTGATCAGGTACACTGTGGGTGCTGTTTAAGTTCATATATATATCTATGTATATGGACTGGGAATTTGCTCGAGAAACAGCTAAAGGGGACTTTCATTTAATTGGGGCTGTGGTGCAATTGTTCAGACAAAATATAACTTATGAATGTAATTTGTTCTCTTAGGTTTTGCCATAACTTTGTTTTTTGTTTTCCGTCCTTGCTGGAACAATCTTTGGGAGAAGTGGCAGAACAACCAGATCCAGTGTGCTGACATGAGTTTTACAAGTTTATCATCGATGTAGCTTTGCCCTCTTTGAGCTTAGGATAATTGTTACAAACTTTAACTAGTTTGATTAAACACAAACAGGGTGGTTCTATTAATAATGTCACAGAATGATAAAGTAGAATGCTGTCAAAAAGATCTGCTGTGCGAACCTGGCAGCTGAATTCAAGAGCCTTAAGAGCTCCTGGAAGAGAGAAACTGAAGTTTTTTGCTTAACTGTTTTATAACTGCAAAAAAATGGAAAGAACCTTTCCCCATAATGCTATAAAATAAGTATATTCCAATTTTCTGAAGTTAGGCTGTACAAATAAAAATTATAACATATAGACCATATAGACTTTGAATTAAAGCCAGATTTATAATTGATAATGCCTGTGATTTTTACATGAAGTTAAAAAAAAACGACAGACATAATGCCACAGCATCTTGAAATGTTGTGTATTAAACATCTCACAGTAAAGACATGAACTGTTCTTAGTTAATTATATTAGTTCACGCATAAAGTCTAAATTGCCTTTTAAATATGAAAGTCTCAATACTAGAAAATATTCATCTTTAGAACAGCTGTTCTAGTCTTGATCATTTCTGTTGGGTTTCTCCAAAGTGAGATACTACTGCCCAAAACATTCTATTATACAGGTGTAAGAATTTAGTTCAACTGTCAGGCACCAAACTTCCTTGACTAACTTCACATTTATCAGTTTTCAATATGTACATTCTCAAGTTATACCACCTGTACTCGGATATGGGTTTAGTTCTTCACTCATACATCGAAGAAATACATCAAAATGTATCAAAGGCAAATTACACTTTTATTGTGCAATTTTACTAACTGATCTGGATAGATTAAAAATACACATTTAGAGAGAGAAAAGAAGCTAAAGCAAAACATGCCAAAAATCGTTAAACTTTAGTTTTTACAAAAGTCGTTCAAAAGTGTCATCTTTGACACCTATCTAAACTTTTGGTTATACTAATTCTCCAACTTCCTGTGTAGGTATAAGGCTGAAATTTGGCAGGCTTATTCCTTACAGCTTACTTACAAAAGTTAAGCAGGTTTCATTTCAAAATTCTACACGCAACGGTCATAACGGTCGACAACGTCCGCCATGTTGAACTTTCTTATTTATGACCCCATCTTCACAAAATTTGGTAGGTGGCTTCCCTGCGCTAACCAAAACTGATGTACATACTTATTTCGGTGGTATGACGCCACTCTCGGCCGCCATATTGAACTTTTCAACGGTCTTTGTTACTTATGGGCTCATCTTCAAGAAATTTGGTACACGGGTTCCCAACGCTAACTGAATCCTACTTACGTACATATATACGTCCATAGCCTGCAGCTCGGTCACTGTGTGGGGCGGCGTTGGGTCCCCCATCCCATCCTATCCTTAAATAATTATTGGTATATTTTCCCTCAGTTTAATTATTTGTTAAGGATCTCTTTGTATACCACATTGTGAGTTCGGCCCTCCAGGTGTAATATGACCAAGCTGTGCGCTGAGCTTACACTTGAGCATGCAACGTACAGTTGTCCATGTGAACAGTAATCTTGTTTCAAATCTCACAGCATGGAATGCTGCTGTCATAATCGGTTTGAGTTTCATGGTTGTTTTAATTATGACAGTATTTGACCGTTAGGCGTAGAATTTCAAAATGAAACCTGCTTAACTTTTTTAAGTAAGCTGTAAGGAATAGGCATGCCAAATTTCAGCCTTCTACCTACACGGGAAGTTGGAGAATTAGTGACATTGGAAAGTTCAATATGGCGGCCGACAGTGGCATCATACCATCAAAATAAGTACGTACATCGATTTCGGTTAGTGCAGGGAAGCCGCCTACCATATTTCATGAAGATGGGGCCATAAATAAGAAAGTTCAACATGGCGGATGTTGTCGACCGTTATCGACCATTATGACCGTTCCGTGTAGAATTTTGAAATGAAACCTGCTTAACTTTTGTAAGTAAGCTGTAAGGAATAAGCCTGCCAAATTTCAGCCTTATACCTACACGGGAAGTTGGAGATTTAGTGATGAGTGAGGGCTGTGCCTTTTATTAGTATAGATATAAAACACACACACTAGGAGGCTTCGCTCGCCAACCCCTGTATTTGGTTAATCGGATATACAATTTTAATTTTTTTTTCTTTGGAACGGTTTCAATTTCATTATTTGCACATTACATTACATTTATATTTTACTTTAAAGCTTCATTAAAAACAATATTGTTTGGAGACACATTGTGACAAAGCAACATATAACTGCCCGTGAGTGAATATTGTTTGTTTCTCTAATAAATAGTCCGACATTTTCTAATGTTTGTCCCTGTGATTTATTGATTGTCATAGCAAAAGCTATTCTCACAGTAAATTGTAAACATTTTAATACGAATCACGATCTCCTTTGGTGTGTAATGTTATTCACGGAATATATACATTACCTTTCTTTTTGCCTGTTAAAATTTGCAATGCTTCTCCATGATCATAAATATACACCTGACCGAATTGTGTATTCTTTGAAATTCAACTTGTCCTTGCTTTAAATGTTGCGGGACCACAGATTCTCATAGCGTATTGTCTATTATTGTGTAAATCCACGTTTTGTGCATAAGAATGATGCAAATGCGAAAAGACTCTACTCTTTGCCTTTTATTTCTGAACTCGATTTGTCCTGCTCTTTTTTCAATTACACCTGGTTCTGATGATTAATTACCTTTTGTTCTGCGGTAATGCAATCTTTTCTATCTTTTCTTTGATACTGTAGCGACTGACATGATCAAGTGTCACAAAAGTTTTACTTGAACAATCGCTGACTTCGTAACCCCAAACACAACTTTCTAGCACCCTCTCCAATCCCTCATCCCCCACGTCTCGTCTCGCCCCCCCATTACCGCATCAATCAATACCCCGCTATCAGTCTTCCGTGCTGTACTCTGCCCTCCCTCAATCAGACCAAACAGTCACTTAAAACCAAAAAGGCCGCTGCAATACTTTTGAATTTTACTGGTTTCATATTCTGTACCTTTCTCTGCAGGTGTATCGTGCCATTGTTTGTTTCAGCCTTTCGAATTACACTGCTTTCATAATCTCTTATCTGCCTTTTTTTCTCTCCAACGCCTTTGGGTATCTATTCTCCGTATTGTCCTTATACACTTTATATGTGCTGAGAGCACAGGATGTGTGTGCACTATGTGCTTTTACACGACTTACTGTTTTTTGATGGATGTGCTCTTATATGATATCTGTTGTAAGTAAGGTGTGTCTTGAAAGAATCTCAAGTTCCATGTCCCTGTGAGATGGCCCTGGGACAGTCTCTTGGCAACAAGTCTCATGTTCACAGTCCACGCGAGACACTCCATGGCAAGTTTCTTTTGTCTTGTGGGCCTGTTAAACGTCTTTCGAGAACTTTTGAGAAACTCACGTATCGTCGCCTTGCTTTTGGATCCCAGGATTTCAAGGGGGGCCTTGTCACACACATGCGAGTAGGAGACAGCTAAAGGGCCAGGGTAACTGTAATACTACACCAGACCAGGGGGTTGCAGATTGTGCCGACTGTCTCTCTCAGTTTCTTGCAGACCATTCCCGGGAAATCTCACCAGGTTCCGGCACCTCTAAGGATATCACGTCTGGCTCTGGCACCTCTGACAACGTCACTTCTGGCCTCAGCACCACTGATGACATCACTTCCTTCCCCAGCCCTTAAAACCGCCATCTCACCTCCAAATATTTAGTTCAGTTTTGGACTCAGCCATGTGAACATCTCTGTTCAAATATTTCAAAACTTTTGCAGCTGGGATATAGTATACGGGTGGCTGCCCCAAACCTTTATGATGTCTGGACATTCATTCTTGTTACAGTGGCGTAGCCAGCAGGATGGTGGTTCCCAAAAGAAAACAGGACAGGACCAAAGAATTAATCAGGTGAGAAAGTACTGGGGCCGAGTCTCCTGGTGGGGAGTTCGTTCAGGGGTCAGGAGTGACTTGGTACAGGCTCCGCTTCCTAAATACAAAACCGGGCTAATATTTTTTTCAAAGGAAGAAAATGGATGAGATTTATGGATGTTCTGGTTCCTATGGAGGAAACGAAGGGGGCTCATTATGTTCACTACACTGTCCTGCTCCACTGACAGACTGAGGAGATCGTTCCTCCCCCACACTATGCGACTCTTCAATTCAATTTTTTTTCATTTTTATTACTATTTAATTTAATATTGCTTCTTTGTATCAGTATACTGCTGCTGGATTATGTGAATTTCCCCTTGGGATTAATAAAGTATCTATCTATCTAGGAGGAAGCCAGCAGGTAAGGATCCTAACAAACTGGGAGTTAGATCCAGAGCGATCAACCCGGGAGCAGGCAGAAGCTCTCTGGGAACAAACAGCCCACTGGCTAAGGCCGTTTGAGCTGACAGCCTTCCAAATAGTGCAGCAGGTTACCAGATTTCTGCCGTTAAAAGGACTCCCCAAAAATGTTGCCCAGCCGGCCTGGGGAGACTTCCACACCATGTAGGAGCTTATAAAGCTCCTGGAAAATCCTAAATCAGCCTCACAATCTGAGGGAGTACAACGGTCCACTAGTGAATTCTGTGTGGATTACATCACACAAACTAGGTCTCATTCATAAAAACCGGAGCCTGGTCCAAAGTTCCCGGGCCTCAGGGCAGGCAAACTGCCAGGGGAGGATGCAGGTGAATGGGGAGAGACGGTTTATGTGCACTTGTCAACCCCCTGACACTAACATACGAGAGTAGTAATAGTTAATGGATATAAAGTACAAGCACTCCTCGATACCGGTAGTATCATTTCCATTGCTGCTTGCCAATATGTACTACCGCGACAGTGGATAAAAACAACAACCAGTATTACCGGTGGACATGGGGAAACCCGTAAACATAAAACCTCCTGATGTTTCATTAGCTATGGAGGATCACTCAAAAAAATCTCCATGGTGGTCCTCCCGTGTCCACCTTTTACTGTGATTCTAGGGCAGAACTGGTCAGATAATAAAAGCAGTGTACCAACTACTACTCCCGAACAAAACCTGGGCCTAGCTGTTGACGGTGAGGACTCGACTCCAGCTGTCTCCACGTCGTGTAAACAGCCAGCGGAGAGAGATACGAAAATCCAAGAGGTAGACGGGGAGATTCCTGGGCCGTCGCAGGTGGACACGTCATCACCCTGTGCTTTGACGAGCCGGGAGGAATCCCCACCCCTTGAGGTCAGACTGGACCCTCTCTCTGCAATGCACTTTCAGTTCACAGAAATGCCAGCCTCTTTCATAATTGAGCAGTGGAATGATGACTCCCTGATACATGCTAATGCTTTGCAAGGTGGTCAGTGAGGACGGGAGGAACTTGAATCAGCTCCTCCCCCTCGTACTCTTTGCCTATCTGGAAGTCCCACAAGCCTGTACGGGTTTTCGCCTTTTGAATTATTATATGGACGACAACCTCGAGGATTATTGGATGTTTTGAAAGAAGGATGGGAAGAAGAAGAAGGCCCTTCCCTCTACCAATATATTGGAGTATACTGCACAAGCAGCACAGGCCCGTAATGATCAGGGCACGACCCTCTGAGAATTCCACCTGGGAGATCGTGTCATGGTCTTGGTTCCCACCTCCCATTCAAAATCACTTGCCCACTGGCAAGGACCTTATGAAATTAAGGAGAGGAAAGGACTTGTCGATTTGGTGAAACAACCCAATCGTCGACCGAGTAAGCGGATCTATCATGTGAACTAGCTGAAGCCATGAAAGGAAAACAATCCTGATCCCACCTCTGCTCAGTCTAGCTCATTCTTTGCTCACACCATCAACCTTAATTTCGGTACAGAGTTAAACTCCAACCAGAGACAGGAGCTGGAAACAGCTATCCTGGCCTTACCAGAGGTGGTGAGTGAAATATCCGGAAGGACCTCTCTGATTGTTCATGACATAGTGACAGCGCCCAGGGTTATCGTTAGAAAGCAGCCCTATCGACTTCCTGAGGCAAACAAAATAGAAGTGGAACTTGAAATCAAGCGTATGCTGTAACTAGGAGTAATAGAGAAAAGTTATAGTCCCTGGTCCAGCCCAATCGTATTGGTTAATAAGTCTGATAGGAGTTGGAGGTATTGCAATGACTTCTGTTGGCTAAATCAAGTATCCCAATTTGATGCTTATCCAATGACCCGAGTGGACAACCTCCTCGAAAGGCTTGGCCAAGCTAAGTTTATGACCAATGACATGACTAAGGGGTACTGGCAAATTCCTTTAAACGGCCTCCGCAAAGGTTAAGACCGCGTTTAGTACCCCTAGCGGACACTGGCAGTATCATGTCCTTCCATTCGGGTTACATGGGGCACCTGCAACTTTTTAGCGTCTGGTGGACAGAGTGCTCTGCCCCCATAATGTATACAGTGCTGCCAATCTGTATAACACTGTCATCTATTCCAGCACGTGGAAGGACCACATACAGCAGGTCAATCCAAATTTTTCTTCGG
This sequence comes from Polypterus senegalus, assembly GCF_016835505.1. Taxonomy (NCBI): domain Eukaryota; kingdom Metazoa; phylum Chordata; class Cladistia; order Polypteriformes; family Polypteridae; genus Polypterus; species Polypterus senegalus. Next base: position 131,091,428 of record NC_053162.1, read on the forward strand.
GTTGAAAGAAGCTTAATATTTGGGCTACCTGGTGGGTCGGGGTATCGTAAAACCACAGTGTTCAAAGATAGAAGCCATAATACGATGGACCCGTCCGCGAACCAAGCAGCAGGTCCAAGCCTTTCTCGGAGTAGCCAGGTACTACCACCGGTGTGTACCTCGGTTTTCAGAGAGAGCAGCGCCCTTGACTGACTTAAAGAAGAGGGTTCCTAACAATGTGTTATGGGATGATACGACAGAGGCTGCATTTAGTGACTTAAAACAGGCCCTTACATTTACACAAATTTTGAAAGCTCCCAATTTCTCTCTTCCTTTCATTCACCAACGCTTCGGACACAGGTCTTGGTGCCATGTTGAGCCAAAACGTCAATGGTGTAGAACACCTCAGCTGGAAACTGTTGGATCAGGAGACCAGGTATGTGGCAGTGGAACGGGAGGCACTGGCGATTAAACCATTGAGGTACTACCTCTTGGGTCGGGAGTTCACTCTTGTGACGGATCATGCACCCTTATAGTGGATGGCTCTACACAGAGTGTCAAATCCTCGGTTCACCAGGTGGTTTCTTGACCTTCAACCATATAACTATTTGCTTAATCATTATAAGTGCTCTCTTCACTCCAATGCCCTTTCTCATTCTCACAACCTCTCTGTGCAGGTCGCCCAACCCAGTGGTTCTGGGCTGGGGGTGGGTGAGGGGGGTTGGGTTACTTGTCACACACGTGCAAGTAGGAGATAGCTAAAGGGCCTGGGTAACTGTAATACTACAGCAGACCGAGGGGGTGGCAGAGTGTGCGGACTGTCTCTCTCAGTTTCTTTCAGACCATTCCTGGGAAATCAAAGGGCTGTTTAAACTCCTGCTTTGTCAGATTTTCTTCCTACTTTGAGATTTAAGTTTTTTTCCTTTTACGACATTATTCACAGTTACAACCCAGCAAGGAGATACCACAGTTCTAGAATCCTATCAGAAGCAAAAAGAACAAAATCTCGACTCATGAGGGCAGAGACACTGATACACGGGCAGTAGGGAATTCAGATCGGATAGCTAGCAATAACAGGGTCATCATTTTAAAAAAATACAAACCCTTGCTTTCTTTCCTCAATCGATTCTACAAATATAACTGGGCAACACCAAGTAGTTCAGCTAGTATGCAAATAAACTGTGTATAACATTCGTACCCTGCTATGACAGCCATGTTAGGAAAAAGCTACGAGTACTATCAAAGGCTACTTCATTCTTCAATTCTACCAGCCTCTTTGTAGATTAAAAGTACTGTGCAGAATAAATTGTATATGGCTTTTACCAACTAATCTATAAAGAAAAAAAAGTAATAGAAGTTTAATCTATTCCGTCATTAAAGAGACACATAAAAGACTTATGATCACTGTTTATTTGGCTAAGATCAGAATTCTGTTCAATGTGATTGATTTCCTTAGGGACACATATTGAACGAGGATTAAAACAGTAGTCTAGTGTTTTTAAGGCCCAATCCTCGGCATACATCTTAAACACTTAAGAAAATGTTTTTCCAAGTTATGTTTCATTGTTTTATCCAGAAAACGTAAAACACATTTTCATCTTACATAGTTTATAGTGAAAATGCTCTCATTTATTCTATTTTTTGTTTTAATGTTTATTCATTACCCTATTAGAAAACAAGGTGAGCACTTTTTAACACTCAAACACAGACAATGGAAAAATGAATTATGCAGTTTACTATATGGTGGTCATGATAAGATATTTAAATTCAAATGCTTGAGCATGGTCCACTTTAGTTCACAAATACTTTTCTGGAAGTATTTTTACAATATTTTAGTAAAAATACATGCGTTTTGGTCATTGTGAGCATATAAAAGCATGACTTGCCTTATGGATTATGTAACAAGTAATGTGAGATTTTTTCATGTAATGTTTTAATATTGTTGGCAGTTGTCCAACATTGGTCACCATAGATGCCTATACTATCATACTTTTTGTTCATCTCAGTTATGCAAGAAAACTTAAAATTAAATTTTCTCTCAGCCATTACTACAAACTAAATGAGGTAACAAAAATGGGGTGTCATATTCCTTTGAAGTACAGTAATATTACTTCATGCAATTGCATTAATAGGCGACACATTTGGTAACACTTTAGGTACTGCAAAAATACATCCATTACTCATTGACTCTTATTTAACAAGATCTTAACAAAGACTTCTTTTGGTCTTCATTATGCTTGCAAAACATCAGTACATAGGTTAATCACCTCTGTGCATTGTGGTATAATAAGATCCTCTGATATGATCATAAAAGTACTTGTTAATATGAAAGATTCTGATTTTACAATGAAGTGTGCAATATCAAGAAAAAATATGTTTCACTTTAAGTAACCTTTGACCATTCCAAAGTAGTTATTTTACAAGGTCACATTGCATAGACGAATAACTGCTTACTGATGCTTTGCAAGTCTTATTAACACTAGAAGAAGCTTTTGTTAAGGTCTTGTTACTGAAGATTAAATAAGTAATAGATGCATTTTTGCAATACCTAAAGTGTTACCAAACATTTTTCTGTAAAATTAGTGATAAAGCATTAAGTCCTATTGCCAATATTTCCATTAATATCTTAAGAGCAAGTTATGACTTGCATACAAAATAGAGTTATGAATGCTGGCAGGAATGGAACTTGTTTGTAACGACAAGAGTCACCTGTATGTGGAAATAAAAGTTTGTGTTGTTAATTAAGGTTTTTTAAAACAAATTTTCCAGTCACAAACATGAAAAAAATGTTTAAGATTCAGAGTTAAATAAAACAAAGAAACAGTGTGGCAGGCAGCTGGGGACTATGCTCGGCCAGGACGCCTGGAAGGAATGGGAGAGGTACTGTACCTCCCCCGAACCATGAGAGGGCAGCTGCCCTGGTTGGTATGGGGGCCACAGGAATGGAGCATGGAAGCTCAACCCTAGAGAGTCAGGAGCCCTGGATGCCAGGACTTCTATTACCAGGGACAACCAGACTGCTTCCGGATGCTCCTTTTATCTCCACCCGGACGTGCTCCAGGTGCCCCCGATGAACTTCCGGTGGCACTTCCTGGTGTGGCGAAGTGCTGCAGGAAGTTCATCAGGGGGCACCTGGAGTACGTCCAGGTGGAGATAAAAGGGGCCACCTCCCTCTAGTCATCAGCAGGAGTCGGAAGGAGGAAGACGGAGCTTGTGGAGAGAGGAGTAGAGGCAGCAGAAGAATTCAAAGAGAAAGAGGAAGAAGGGAGTCGGCTGATTAAGGCATTGTGGTGTTGCTATTACAACCAACAAAACGTGTGTGTTTTGGACATACGGTGGCTGCCCGTCTGTGTGTGTGTGTGTCCGGGGGCTGGCTTTCCGCAATAGGTACAAAGTACAAAGTGACTTTCTGCAGTCCTTGCTACCACTGAAATAGAACAATGTTAGCATTTTCTTTTTATTATTTATTTACATATAGAAGTCAAAGTATGTGTGTATGTTCTAGCGTCACTTCCGAATGACTGGAGCATTTTTGATGGAACTTGGTACATTTTTTTCATCGGTCAACTAAAAATAATGTAGGGCAATCTTGCATTTTTGTATGCATGTTATCATCCATTTGACACTTGGACTGACCACCAGAGGTCGGACTGGAGGGGATTACCAGCATTTTTTATGTTTGAGCTCCAGCGCACGCCTGTTGCTTTTGAAATTAAATAGAGTTGGCCGATTTAGAGTGTCAACTGGATTATAACATGCATACAAGACAAGCACATTAATGAGTTTTCATTGTTTGTTAATTTATTTATATTTTTAAAGTTGTGTTTTTTTTTTTTGTTTTTTAATTATATTTTTCTCAAACAATTAAAAGAAAAAAAAAACACTTTATTTTCCTCACGGGCAACGCTGGGCATTTCAGCTAGTAACTGATAAATAACTACAGATACAGTAGATGTCAACAATTCCTCATTGTTGATTGGTCTTTTGGAGTGTAACTATATTATTTTCTGTAGAAAATACTACAGCACAAGTATACAACAGTTTATAATTAAAGCTACAATACAATTCTATTATTTGATCCACTTCAGGGGCATCAGCTGTAATAAAACACTCACCTCCTAAAGACTTATTATGGGATGTTGTAAACCAGCATTATCAAGTTGCTGGGGATGTCAAAGTAACAAGTTGGTCAAGTCATGTAGTGTGATGGGCATTAAAATAAGGTGTAGTAAATAATTTCCATAATTTTTACCCAAATGTTTAGAAAGACTTCTGAGATTTTACCAGATTTAATGTAACTAATGCATTGACTAAAATAGTTTAATGTACATACACATTAGTATGTGGTATGCAAAAAAAAAAAATTTCACACACACCACAAGAAACTCCTGGTGGCAAGATCATATAAGTATGTCCCATCATTAGAGGATAAGTATTTTTCAATCAATAGATTAATCTTACATACTGTAAAAGGTTCTGCAGCATAAAAAGGTGCAAATGTCTTTAAAATGTACTTACAATAGTATATTTGCTAGAAACTAAAACTGATTTTTTTCTCCATCCATATTCTGGATTGAAATATGGTCTATAAGCACCATTGTTGTGACTGAACATCAGCCCATACCATCTCAAAATAAAATACATTTCTTTATTCTCCATTATTAAAAAATATAATACTGAAGCAACCAGTTTACCTACCTGACGGGGATCTGCACTTGCATGAATGCACAGTAAACCAGTGTCTTCATAGCTATGATGATATGAGGTTGCATTATACATCCAATGATGTCTGTTAATTTTAACAAAATGAAGAAATAATAGTGTAAGTGAGACACACTGAATATTATGGTCATCTTGTATAATAATTTAGCTACAGGTTGTTGTTTTTATTATATCAACATGTTACTACCATAACTGAGAATAGAGTGGAATTACACTATATTGCTCTTTACTGTACAATTTTAGAGCTTCTATGTCTTTTATTTGTAGTATTGCAACAAAAACTACAAAATAATCCTCCAAAAGTAGTCTTAACTGGTGCATTATAGTCTGAACATCACATCCTTTGATTTTAAAAATTTTTACAATATAACCTATCATTTCATTATTCCAATGTAGATGTTTCTACACAGCACCTTGTTGACAATGCTATTATTTATTCATTCTCTCTTTGTGTGTGTGTTTTAAACGATATGACATTTTTATAAGTAAAGCATGAAAGCATGTTAATTTCATTCACCACCATGAAAAGTAGAAATATATAGCTAACACAAAAAGTACTTCAGTTTAACACCAAAATGACTAATGTGGTCACTGAATTGAAATAACTGGATGAAACCAAAAGCCTACAAGCTAGATCTTTATACTCTAAACTAAGGTCTTTAACTTACCTGTTCAAAACATTAAGATAAAGTCGTGTAAACATGCCTTTTCCAGGACCTCCTGCTGAAAAAGATCCTCCACCTCCCATCATCATGTTAAGAACAGCAAAAGGAATAAAATCTTCTTCCTGAAAAGTCAAATTAATGTACAGGTAAACCAGAAACAACCTTTCAAAACTATTAAAAATATTCTGCAACAGAAAACTCACCAGAAATGAGCAGCTTTCCAATCCAATCATTATGTGCGTCAGCTCTGGTATTGGGGTGGGTCCCAAACTGACATCAGACATATCTTTTTCACACTGTGGTAAAGGAAAATCAAAACAAAATGCTACATCCATTCAAGTCTTGAAGAAACTCTTTAGTCATGATTAGCACCCAGTTTTAAAATCTGTCCTATAAACCTACTCTAGAAAGGATGTATGAAATAACACATTATACACATCACAAACATATCACATGTAAATGTACACAAATTAGAGTAGTGCAGTATACTGGTAACTGAAAAAGTACAGAAAAATATCATTTTTAAAACAGTACCAGCATTTCTGGTAATTGAAGTAAATGGTTGTTTAAAGCACCTCATGATCAGCCGTTTATTAACAAGATTGCAACCTCTCTCTTTTTGCAATAAAATACACATTTTAAATCTCGCTCAATTCACCATCCTCTCCACTGCTTTTCAAATGCATATACACTATTAATCTAAACACTGCTTATACTTTTAGGAGGGCCAAAACTCCTTAATTTGTTGATTTCCATAGTGTGGCAAGGTAGGGAGGTGTACGCTTGAGTGGCAGAGCTGTGCAGCTGCTGGGAGATGGGTGGAAGTACCGAAATCCAAAGGCTAGTATCAATACAGTTTAGTCCAATCCAAAACTAACACACAAACAAAACACAAAAAAGTTTTAAGTCCATGTAAAAATGCCATAAGGCAGGAATGTTTTCCAAAATAATGCCAGGAATACTTTTTATTAATCCAAAAACTTCCTAGTAATAATAGTAATTCTTTACATTAATATAGCACTTGTCTCACTATTCAAAGCACCTTTCATCATGAGTGTGGATCATTACAACCACCACTAATGTGTAGCGTCCACCTGGGACGGGAGTCATTTATGCACAAGTATGCTCACCACACATAAGCTATTAGGTGATGAAGAGTTGAGAAATAGCCAATTAGAGACAGATGATGATTAGGGGGCCAAAATGATTAGAGCATGGGTAGCAATTTAGCCTTGACATCACAATACTCTTTTTTTAAATGAAGGATGCCCAGGGATCTTTTATTACCAGAGTCAGGACCTTGGCTTTACATCTCAACCGAAGGATGGCACCATTTTTACAGCACAGTGTCCCCATCACTAAACTGGGAGAGTGGGATCCACACTCAGACCACAGGGTAAGTGCCGCCTGCTGTCCTCATCATTACCCTTTTCTAGCAAATTAAGTTTTTTTCTAGACAGTCTCTCATCCAAGTACTGGCAGAACCTGAATATGCTTAGCTTCAGGAGAATGACCGCTTCTGAAGTGCAAATGGAATGGTTCCAAGAAAGTTCCATGGAACTTTAGTAGTAGTTTATAGAAAGTTTCACAAAATAAATCAATATTTGGTGTAACTATCATTTGCCTTATAAATGGCAGAAACTCATTTAGGTTCAAGCAGTTTCTGAAGGTGTCTGCATGGCATGTTATTCCAAGCCTCTTGGAAAACTTGCCAACAGCTCCAATGTAGACTTTGGCTCCCTTACTTGCTTCAGTCTATGCAAGCAATCTCAACATCATCTTGTCAGTTTGGGACTAAGACTCTGTGACAGTCACTACCATTTTTATTTACCAGCTTCTGATTCTCTTTTTGCAACAGACTTTTGTTCTTAATAATCTTGGTCATGTATCTGGGGTCATTAGGGTAATGCAGAAAAAAAAATTCTGTACTGCACAGTAGTGAAAAGGTTATCAGTTGTAAATAAATCGAACTATATTTGCAGAAATGTAGACCCAAACCTGCAGGGATGCTCAACCTCACTGCTTTCTGCAGACATTAATTAATGTACTATTCCCCAGCCCTTCACCTGACAAAGTGCCTTCTACAGTTCTACCTTGGAAGAATGGCTTTTTAGTAACAAATCTTCCATGAATACTACTTCTGATGAGACTTCTCTGGACTATAGGTGGGTGTAGCAGAGTGCAAGTGGTTTCTTCCAGTTGTGAACCGATTGAGGTGCTTGACCCTCTACCAATTTCAAGGGGAAGTAAGCTTGATGTATTTCTCGCTTGCTGCATTAATTTTCTGTGGTCAATCACTACGTTTTTGGTCATCAACACTGGCCATTTGTTTGTGGTTCTTCAGAAGAGTTAGGACAGCACATCAGGAAACGACCTGTCTGTAGTGCTTTGGAGAAACAATGATGCAGAATGACCACCTAGCATCTTGTTGCTATATTCACTTTTGTCAAGGTGTAAGATTTTCACTTTAATTATGCTTATCCCTTACCCAGTTTTATTCACTGTATTTGTATCATCTAATCACTTCAATTCTACATGCAATTTATGTTACTGCTCATTGGCATGTTTGTTATATTTGTTTAATCAAACACTGGGCTATATGCCTACAAAGTCTCACTTTTATTTAACTGAAAAGTGGTCTGTTACTATGCTTGTTTCTTTATTTAAGGACATTCAAATATATTATCATTTCACTTATTACAAAAATAAATGTTGAGAACTCTAAAATACACTCCTTTCTATTGACACACTAATCCAAAAGACATGAAACAAGTGTCTAAGGCAAATACTTTTGTGAACTAACGTCCCTAAGACTTTAGCACTGAACTGTATCTAGATTAGTGGTTGATTGATACTAAAATTTGGACTTTGACATTGTCATTTTTGTCAATGCCATTTTCCTTTGTGTTATTACTTGAAATATTCTGTTGAATCAAAACTCTAGAGCAAATTCTTCTTCTTATTTTTTTTTTTTTTTTTAAATACATAATAAACAATGATGGGTGCAAATTACTTTGATTAGATTCAGTTTATCTCAGAGACAGTTGTGGGTTTCTCTTTTCCATGGAGGGGTACCAATAAATTTGTCCATGTCCGTATAAATACCTTACATACACAAACAAAGCGCAATACAATGAAAAATTACCTTGATGATGCCACCTGTATACTGAGCCAAAGAGCGATCTACTTTGTCTGGAGTCCCTGCTCCCCACACAGGCTTCACTCCCAGTAAATACTTGGAGGCACAGTGCACCAACTGCTCGTGATCAACACCCACTCCAGCCAGCACCATGCGCTCTGGGATATAGTAACTCTGCAAATATCTATGAAGCATGGCTTTGTTAATCTTCTCCACATTCTCCACAGGGGTAAAACGGGGAAGACCTACAGTGTTTCCTCGATAAGCTGCCTATAAAACAGAATAAAAATACTTAAATGGATGGTTCTCAAATACAGTCCTGGGGGACTCATGCAGAATTTGTTTTCCCACTTTTTCACATTCTGGTCATTTAACTCATTGCTCTTTTAGATAACAAGCTGAAATAACTGCTGACTTTAGTTACTTTTTTTTTTTTTTAATTAGAAAATGGTCTGCCTGTCTCTTTGTGTTTGCATTCTATTCAATGGACCAGGAGCAGGTAGAGAAATCCCTTTTAGAAATGCCACCCTATTGAATCTGCCTTATGACAGGGAAATCTGGGGCTTCTTTTGGGAGCAGGTGGCTGTTTTAGCTTGCTGAATTAAAGACTTTTTCAGGTTTGATCTGTAAATTGTACAGCTTTGTTAATACACAGGGAGAAGTAAAATTCCCAGGAATTTTATTTAGTCTTAACCAGAAATATTTCCAGGATAAATTTCCTGGAATCAGACTTTGTCTGTGTTTGCAAATGCCAATGACCTGGCAGTTTACAGGTAAATATCTGGGATATTCTGAATGTACAAAAGAAGTTAATGTGAAGCCATTTCACTTCTGTAAATATAAAATATATTATAGCTTTCTTTTATAATGTTTGTTTGGAGTTTCTTGTAGATGAAGACTGACCTTGCAGGTTTAAAAAAAAAATTTAAAAAAAAAATCTGCATGTACAGAAATACTATTAATTAATTTGATTAGCATTTATCAAAGTCTAATCCTGTTTATGATGAATGTAAACATGTACGCAGCAGAATATTATTTTTACTTAACAAACAGGCACCCAATACACAGTAAAGCAATCAAATAACTATTTAAGGTCTATACGGAAACATATTGCGAGCACATCATAAGGATATATGTCAAAACTGTAAAATTCCAATGCCACCTTGTAAAAGAATGTAAAATCAAAAAAAAATCAAGAAGAAAGGTTATTAACACATCATATCCACGAAATAATTCATAAGCTCAGAAAAATTCATAGCTTATATTACAATTAACTTACTGCATGAATCATTTCAGTAAGAAGCGGCTCAGGATCTGGTCTCATATTTAGATCCTCCAACTCAAATCGAACTGCCATGCGGGTCATTTCAATTTCATCATCTGCAAAAAAAAAAAAATAGTAAAAATGTTTTAGTCAATGAAATATTGTAAATGTTTTCACTCCAGTTGGTTTGCAAATAAAGAAATTAACAAAAGTTAAGTCTTTTTGGGAGAAAAAAAATAAAGCAGAACACACTAGTTCTATCAACTGATTTAATTATAAAATCCATCCAAGATTATCAAACTGAGTTCACAATATGAATGGCTCTTTTCTCAAAATCAGTATTGCTGATCTGTAACTTACTGCACAAAAATTCAGCTTTCTGAATTTTGAATTAATCAGAAATAAAACAAACATTCTACCCTGCAGATTAAAATAAATCGAATTACCACTAGACTTACATTTCTTCAACATGCAATACTGTCATGCCTCTCTCAGCATGTTAACTATTCTTACATTAAGCCTATTAAACAGCACAAAAAAAAAAAACACAAGACTGTCCTTTGCTCACTCTAAACAGTATGCAAGTATTCCAAATGCTATGTGCTTGCTTCACATGTTTACCAGGGAATTTTTATAGCTAGAAAGATTTGAAGGAATCTTGGGTAAGCACCCATACTATGAAGTCTCAGAGAAGTCCCAATGAATAACTAATAAATGATTATTTCCTTACCCATCATTTAATATATCTCACCACTAATTTTTGCATATACTGTACACTACTAATGAAGCTTACTCCACATAGTGTACATGCAGATCTCCTTTTTTAGCTTAAATAATGTAAGAAACCCAATCTAACATCAGTCAGACTCAGTATGTTATGTCCTATGCTACTAAATGTTATATCACTATATCTGAACATATGCAAAGCAGCTGGACTTTGTAAATGAAAAATGCACCATGTTAAACTAAACTGAATTATGTACTCATCTGTGAAGCTAGGAAAAGTGAGCTATACTACATTATTACCAAAACATTCTAAACACTGCAATACAATTAGTACTATAATATTACTGAAACTTCTGATATGTCATTTGCATACTTATTTTTGCTAGTACGTCATCATATGCAACTATACGCACTCTGTCAACTCTCTTGTGCAATTTACTTTACATTCATTCATATTCATTAAATTGTATTCATTAATTGTTGTCTGCTCTAAGGACTGTCACCTTGGGACATGTTTAACTTTATACCTTCTGGTGATCATCTTCTGCTCACTTAACTATTCATATTAAAAGAACAATGTGGATTTTGAGACATTTGTCATTTATAGTGAATGCTTTTGTTCAAAATCCAAATCACCATGGATTCCAAAAACACCTTTGGAAAATCATTTTTGCCAAATAAATTTGTAACCAAGATCAGTCCCCTTTAAATGCCACATAACATATCTGGTTACAGAATTCTGTGGAGACAGGGTGTTTCTTAAAGCCAACTCAAGGTCTGATCATTGTCAGACATCAAATAAAGAAATAACGCAATGATGACGCAAAGCGTAATGTACAATCAAAGCGTGGAACAGTACGAGACAGCAGACAATGCAGGTATTAGTCATGGTTCATCTGAAACTATTCTTCATTAATAATTAAACTTGAGCAAGGTCTGTGCACTTTGGGTTCCCAGAACATTGACTCCTGAAATTAAGCATCATTTCATCCAGTGTTCCAAGGGGAATCTAAAGCTAATAAATCATGACTGGGAGATATTTATGAAGCGTTTCAGAACTAGGGATATAACACAAATAACATTATTATGATTCAGAATCCAAACAAAAATTGAAACAATGCTATCAGAGGGATTACCTTAGTGCTGGCAAGATCACATACACAATTTTTTTTTTTTTTGCTAAACGTGTCCTGTAGTTCAAATCAATCAAAATTACACAGTATTACACTTTGCATTTGTGTCAGTCTATCAGGGGAAAACAGCAAGGAAAGTTGTTGACCATCTCTGGTTTGGTTCATCATGTTCCAGCTCACACTGAATAGGCAGCAAACACTGCTCTGCAAAACCAAGGATTAGAAGAGGTGCCACACCTACCCTATTCTTCAAAGCTGGCCCTGTGTGACTGCACAAATTTTCTCAATTTGAAGGGTTACCCCTGTTGAAGGAACTGTGCCAATGATAAATATGTCCGGTTAACTAGAGAGCAGTGATGGTTCAAGCATGACAAAACATTTTATTTGAACGCATAAAAATCCTTAACGAATGTTAAAAAAAAAAAAAATGTATTAGTGTTTATAGGGATTATGTTGGAAAATACATGTAATTTAGTTTTTTGAATAATATTTTAATAGGACAACTTAAAACTTCTTGGTGACTCCATGTATATGCAAGTCCAAATATATTATGCTTATATTTATCCTCATTTCAGTTACCCACCTAACAAAGTGACTAATAAATGAGCTGTCAGATTGGCATAATGAATTATGCATATTTATTCCTGTTAATTTTAACATTAAATGTATATTTATTGTTTTTCCCTTTGGCTACACTTCCACCTTAATAAATAAATGTTTGTGTGTCTGTCTGGTTGCTATGACTCAAAACAGAGTGCACCACAAACATTAACACTGCTCTATGAATCCCATTCCAAATGACATATAAACAGAGTCATACGCATTGCATGGTACATGGCAAACATTAATGCTGAGGACTACATTAAATTACTTAGATTTCAACCCATTTTTAGCACAGTTAGTTTTATATAGGTTAAAAAGCAATTTGTACCTTTCTATCTTACTGGCATTTCACATCTAAAATCCAACAAACACAAGATAACTCAAAGCAGACCACTGGGGCAGCAATATTAATATTGGGGATGTACAGTATGTTTCCATCAACTCTCAGTTACCACTTAAACATGACACTTTTTCTCTTTGCCAAAAAAGTAAGGCAATAAATGCAGTGCTGCAAAATATTCAATTAAAAATATTCACTCCATAAGCTTTAACATTTTATTGTACATTGTTCTTCACTGATTTTCTTTATTACAACATGCTGTATATTCCAAAGGGACGGTCAACAGAAATTTAAATGAGAAGTAAAAATTCTACATAATAAAAACCCTGAGAGAACAACAGAAGTCTGAGAAAACCTTAATAAATACAGTGCATCCAGAAAGTATTCACAGAGCATCACTTTTTCCACATTTTGTTATGTTACAGCCTTATTCCAAAATTAAATTCATTTTTTTCCTCAGAATTCTACACACAACACCCCATAATGACAACGTGAAGATCTCTCCAGAGATGTTCAATCGGATTCAAGTCTGGGCCACTCAAGGACATTCACAGAGTTGTCCTGAAGCCACTCCTTTGATATCTTGGCTGTGTGCTTAGGGTCGTTGTCCTGGTGAAACATGAACCGTCGCCCCAGTCTGAGGTCAAGAGCGCTCTGGAGGAGGTTTTCATCCAGGATGTCTCTGTACATTACTGCAGTAATCGTTCCCTTTATCCTGACTAGTCTGCCAGTTCCAGCCGCTGAAAAACATCCCTACAGTGAAGCATGGTGGTGGCAACATCATGCTGTGGGGATGGTATTGGCCTGGTGATGAGGAGCAGTGCCTGGTTTCCTCCAAATGTGACTCCTGGCATTCACACCAAAGAGTTCAATCTTTGTCTCATCAGACCAGAGAATTTTGTTTCTCATGGTCTGAGAGTCCTTCAGGTGCCTTTTGGCAAACTCCAGACGGGCTGCCATGTGCCTTTTACTAAGGAGTGCCTTCCGTCTGGCCACTCTACCATATAGGCCTGATTGGTAGGATTGGTAGATTGTTGCAGAGATGGTTGTCCTTCTGGAAGGTTCTGCTCTCTCTACAGAGGACCTCTGGAGCTCTGACAGAGTGACTATCGGGTTCTTGGTCACCTCCCTGACTAAGGCCCTTCTCCCCTGATCGCTCAGTTTAGATGGCCGGCCAGCTCTAGGAAGAGTCCTGGTGGTTTTGAACTTCTTCCACTTACTTCATCCCACTGTGCTCATTGGGACCTTCAAACCAGCAGAAATTTTTCTGTAACCTTCCCCAGATTTGTGCCTTGAGACAATCCTGTCTCGGAGGTCTACAGACAATTCCTTCGACTGCATGCTTGGTTTGTGCTCCGACATGAACTGTGAACTGTGGGACCTTAAATAGACAGGTGTGTGCCTTTCCGAATCATGTCCAATCAACTGAATTTACCACAGGTGGACTCCAATGAAGCTGCAGAAACATCTCAAGGATGATCAGGGGAAACAGGATGCACCTGAGCTCAATTTTGAGCTTCACGGCAAAGGCTGTGAATACTTATGTACATGTGCTTTCTCAATTTTTTTATCTTTAATAAATTTGCAAAAATCTCAAGTAAACTTTTTTCATGTTGTCATCATGGGGTGTTGTGTGTAGAATTCTGAGGAAAAAATTTATTGAATCCATTTTAGAATAAGGCTGTAACATAACAAAACATGGAAAAAGTGATGCGCTGTGAATACTTTACGGATGCACTGTACATAGAGAATTAAATGTTCCTGATTTCAAGCAACAAAGTAACATGATCTTTGATTTTAGCAACAACAAAAACCACCAGTCATTTTTTTTTTTTTACTTATTACCAGTTTCTAAGTGCTCTAGAGTCATTTTTACTCATTTTTATAAACAGAAGAACTTCAACACAGTAACATAATTATTTCTGGGCATATCTGCTGATTTCAGATCCTGTTTCAACATCTTAACGGTTTATGGGTCTCAATTTTGACTGAGCCATTCCAAAAGTAAACTGCTTTCTCTTCAACCATTTTGATGTAGACTTGATATGTTGTTTTGACCATTGTGTTTCTACATGGTTAAATGCCTTCAGTTTCAGCGCAAAGTGAAATGGTTTAAGACTCTCCAGCATAATAATCAAATGTTATACCATATTCAAGCTTCCCTTATAAATGGTCAGTTGTCCAGGTTTTGATGTTGCAAAGCATCTTCAAACATTTACACCTCCACTCTTCATCTTGAATATAAGACTCAAAGTAGGCTTGTAGGAATGGGTGTTTGTTCTTTATTCAAATCCACATCCTCGGTACAATCTTAACAACATTTTGCACACATATCCCACTTTGTCAGGAAGAGAAAGACTACTTTGGAACCCGAAATATTAACCTTGGGGTTTCCTTTTCACTACAGTCAGTTTTAATAACGGTATCTTTTCCTGGATTTTGAGCACTGAAATTAATTTATTATCCAGGAAATGGGAATATCCTAAGTTTAAATAAAGAAATTTGTCACAATTATTGTCCGAGAGAAAAATATCTGTTATGAATTGTATCAGTATTTATTTAAATTTTTTGTCAAAACTATGCTTCCTAAGAAAAGGACTTCAATTGGCAAAGTGTCTTCTGCTGCCAAACAGAAGTTAGATCATTGTGCCTTAAAATGACTTTCCCAGGCAACACTGGGTCCTGGGGACAAGTTAATATGAGGGGGCCAGCTTTTTACAATTTGTAACAAGACAACATTCTGGAACTCAAAAATCATTTAATCTGGGATGTTCGAATAGTGAGGAATCACTTCAGTTTTACTATATTTCAATGGATCATATTTTCAATCAGGACATTTCAGAGTATTTGCTAGTATAAAAAAATGTTATTAAAAAAATCCTGAATATTTCTAAATATTTTGAAAAGTTCCTTACTACTTTAAGGAAAAAATAACACCTGGCTCTCTAAAACATGGTGCCATTACAAATTGCCTCATAACTGCTCCCAGACTGACTGGCTGACTGACTTAAAATGCATCACTGCAAGAGTTTCCATGAAGTATTTTTGTTCATAGCATGATGTGTATCTAGAACTAATATGCAGATCACCTCACATTGGTGCAAAGGGTCAGAGTAACTTGGAATTATATTAGACAAGTGTGGCCAAATTCAGGCCTCTTTACTAACTAAAATATCCAAACAAATCACACTAATTATCCCTTTAGATACACCAACTTTAAAAGGAGTAAATCATCACAACTGATAAGCTCACACATCATGAAAATTTTAAAAACACAAAATGTTTGTGTATTTTTTTCTTTCACTCTCCTCTATACCGCATATAATGGAGAAAAAAAAATCAAATAGAGTTGTGAAATGGGAATGACTACATGAGATTGGATCAAACAATGAAATAATTAGAATGATAAACAAATGAAGCTACAACAGACCTGTTAACCTTGGCTGAAGGACCACATCTGATAAAAGGCTAACTACAGTGTCAAGGCCTTTTACTTCTGCAGACACGGCATACATTGTGGTATCTCTGTAAAACAAATTATTTATGTTAATGTCAGGGATATTTTAGGACAAGCAACAGCTAAACAGAAGGAACATTGCTTTAAAGTATTTTTAAAGAAAATTAATTTTGGTCATGATGTAGTATATTAATTAGAGAACTGGGCAATATTAGAGTTACTTAAAAAGAAACAGCTCAGTACAACCAAATCTGGTGATAGATTATTCAGTACAATAAAAATTGTTTTGCCACAAATAAATCAATATAAAACCATAACAAAAACAGAGGAGTTGTTACAAGCTATTTATAAGGCAAGTCAGAAAAACATTTTTGTTTTTTTTTTTAAGCAGCAAAAAATAAAAGTATAAAATAAATTATTTCTTGAAACATCCAAAAACAATTTTTGCTATTTAATTGTTTAGTCGAATCTGACTTTATCTGACTTTGATAGATTTAACATGCCAGGTCTTTCTATCCAAAACTATTTTTCCACGTTCCTTCAAGGACATATGCATAGTCTCAGTAATGTTATCTATCCATTCTATACATCTTGGCCTCTATTATCCTCGTGTCCTTTTGCCTTCAATTTTCCCCAACATGAGACTCTTCTCCAAAAGAATCCTGTCTTCTCCTTATGTGAACTTTGGGGAAAAAAATCAATCCTTCCAGTGAGAAGCCTGTTGTATTTAATTATTTATTTGTTGGATCTTCTTGCTATCCAATGAACTCTTAGCAGCCTTTTTCAGCACTAAAGTTGAAAAGCATACATTCTTTTGTATTCACTTTTAGCTATAGTGCTGCTCTTACAGTCACACGTCACTACTGAAAACACCTCAGCTTTAACAATACAGACCTTTGTTGACAATGGGATGTCTCTGCTGCAAAGGGTCTTGTCTAAATTTGACATTAACTGTCCTTCCCAGAAGCAAGCACCAGAGATTTTGCCGATATTCGTTGGATGTAATAAATCAATAGAGATCCAGAAAAATATCTACAGTATTTCTGTTTTATTGATTATGTGGACCATAAACTATGTGGACATAAACTGAACATGGAACAACAAACTGATTAAAAATATGGAAATAAGTACAACAAAGTTATACACGATCATCCTAGTTTTTCAATCTACATGCTTTGTATATCAGCCAAAGTGCTGGTCTAGAGGACTCACGTGGCAGAATCAAAATTACCAGAAGAAATATCAACAACCTCAGATATGCAGATGATGTTACTTCAACGACTAATAGCAAGGTAGATTTTAAGAGACATTGATGAAAAGTTAGAAGAGAAAGTGCCAAAGCTGGTTTGTTGCTCAACATCAAGAAAACCAAGATTATGTCAAGTAACTCTATCAACTCTCTGAAAATAGATGAAAAGAAAATAGAAGCAGTAACAGATTTTCCTTTCCTTGGCTCCAAAAACAATACATGCAATGATAAAATCAAGGAAAATATTAATTGAAATCAAGATTGAACGAGGTATCCATCTTTTCTTTAACCCATAAAAATTCAGCACAGCAAAATAAATCAAAGATTAAAAAACATGAACAAACTATCAGAACTATAAGCATAATAGTTTATTTGGCAACGGTAGTACAATTTAGAATTTTTTGACAATTAGCAAAATATAAAATGTCTCGTGTTTTTCTCAATGCATGTTTGTTTTGGATTTGCTGTATCTGTAGTGTAGATCATCATTATATTAACATGAGGAGCCTGGTTAAAAATATTGATTTTCCATTTAAATGATTCAATATTGTTTCTTAGTCTCAAGATCAACCTTATGAATCTCTATCCTGCTCCATTACTACACGTATATGTAGATTTTTGTTCCTCTTCATTTTTGGCGTCCTATCCAGTAGATG
Organism: Polypterus senegalus; assembly: GCF_016835505.1. NCBI lineage: Eukaryota > Metazoa > Chordata > Cladistia > Polypteriformes > Polypteridae > Polypterus > Polypterus senegalus. Next base: position 131,109,361 of record NC_053162.1, read on the forward strand.
GCGTTAATGTGTCTGTTACGTCTTTCCACTGGAAAGTGCACTTTACTACTTTGCATAAAATGGTATGCCCGCTTTAACTGAAATCAGTGTTTTCAACACTTAAATCAGATGTGTGGAGTTACTACGGATTCAAACGGTGCGTTGGGAAAACAAACAACTGCAAAGCCATACATAAGCTATGCAGATCAGAAGTTAATTACTGTTGTAACTCAACAAATTTGAGAAAATGCTCATCCCGACGTCCCCTAGAAACGTTGTCTCAATCGACATCCATACAAGTTTAGATAAGAGAATGCGTTTAGCTCCAAGCTTCTGTTTAAGTCACGTTGTGCCCAAGAAAACAGATTTTATAGAAGTTTTTACCCATAAAGATTAGAGACCTTGCAACATGCCTCATCTGGCAAAGGCAAGCAGGCAACTGTTGAAATTTTCTGAGCAGCGTGAGATACAAAACGACCATGTGCTCAAAGCAGCCTACTTGAAGTAGCTCCATAATACCGCTGTTATTAGTCACAATGGCCAGTTCTTTTTCTTTTATGTTCCATTCATTCAATTCCGCTGCCAAAAAGCATCAGCTCTAGGTCCTCCTTTTAAAATGTTTCCTTTTTGTCTAATGGCTGTCAGGACACATTTTCAAGACTGATTAATGTGACTGGTACAAGTGGGAAACTGAAGATGTGTAACTTGTAGAATTATAGAAGGACATGACCCAACCTGCTGTATCTTTAATTTCAACTTTTTAACTCAAAGAGTATTTTAAATGTTCAGTGGGTGCAATGCTGTGAAAAAATTATATTAAAAAAAAGCAATGACATTTTGTTCCATAACTTATAAATAATGTTAACTGTTCTCTACTAATCACGTATTTCTTCTTAAATGTCAATCCATGTTAATGCATATGTTATAAAGTCACCATGTAGACACCCTTCAAATAAAAAGTGTTACTGAAATGTGGCACATTACATTAATGTTCTCTATGCATGTTTAAGTAATTTCTATATGTCAGTGCACGCTAATTCAGTCAATATAAAATCGAAAGCGAATTGAATCAGGGCATCGTGAATTGGAATCGGATCAGGATATCAGTGCTCATACCAAGCCCTAATGAGGAGTTTTAGGACATAGTAAGCTTTCATACATGTGTTTAGGACAGCAAAATTATTGACCATGAGCTACCCACTGCGTGTTTCCAACTTGCGAATTGATGCCCCACATAAAAGAGTCAAATTATATATGCTTAAGTAAATCATAATTAACGTTAAAACAAAGCAGACAGGGAGCATAAACAAACATAAGTACAGAATGGGTAAAAACTCACCTAACTATGAAAGGACTGGAAGGTAATTAACACCAGCAGCCAAAGAAATTTAAGTAGCTACTTTAAACTTAGCAGAAAACTGCTATGCTTAACTGTTTAGTTAGATTAAAAAAAATGTTTTATTTCAGTCTATTAGAGAAACATCAACATCTTTATTTTATTTTAAGCTTCATTAAACTGGTTACTTACAAATAACTCATATATGATCTTCTTCAAAGCTAAGCAACAGTAGTGTGGTATTTTCAAATACTGACGCTCTCCTGATTATTGAATACCACTTTTGTCAAAATGAAATAAATAAATGGCATTTATGAAATAAACATGTAAAAGTACACCTAAAAACAAATAAATGATTCAATAAACAGCGAAAAAAACAATAAACATCATCTATATATTATTATTACAGGTCATGCAATTATTATGAAATACAATATCATTTACTTCACAATTTGACTTTTCGAAACTATTATGAAGTGTTGCAAATATGAAATTAAGAAGTGTTTTACTCTGCACTGCATAAATTGGTCTTATCTGTTTAAATTCTTTACACTTTAATCACCCTTACACACACTGCAGTGAAATGATTACAAAAAACGAAGCAGGCAGGATAAAGATACTATATTAGCCACTTTGTGTCGTCCTGGGGAGAGAGGGAGAGAGAGAGAGAGAAAGAGAGAGAGAGAGACAGACAGACAGACAGACAGACAGACAGACAGACAGCGCCAAGTGCGCACGTGAGAGAGCATAAATGCATTTTGTTTGGCTGAAAACGCTCACCCCACCCACTATTCAAATTCCTTTTTACTTTATTCCTTCTTTTATACATTGAAGTTAAATAGCTAAAACCAAATGAAAGTAGGAACAATCAAGCTACTTTAACAGCCACTTCATGTCTGCCATAGCACAAATCGTGCAAGCGAGAAAGACAACATGTAAACAAAAAGCAAGTGTGCATTAACAGAATAAATAGATTGTAATACCAAACAGGAGAATGGATGCTATAGTAAGCACTAGTCAGTACTTGGTAGAAATCACCAAGAATAGGGTGAAAATTAAATTTGCTTATTTTGAGCTGCTTGACATTAATAAGTTCAGATGTATGTGTAAAGGTTTACACGCTTCAGATTCTTGATATAAAAAGTGTCAGATTTCTTGGATTTTAACATCCCTACTCCACAACATTACATATTCTTTTACCGACACGTTTGACTAACATTCTCATTTGCAAACACAGTTTCTCATATACAATTACAGTTGAACTTTGCCTTAGGCTTCCTGTACAGATGGTATGGCACAGTTGTATATATGGTAAAACCAACCTCTTAGCCTTACCTCGAAGTTTGGCAGTCACAAATTCCTCCATGTTTTTCTAGGGTAAGAAGAATTTCATCTTTGCTTCCATACTGAGCTGTTGACTTAAAATATAATGAATGAATAATTTAAAAGTTCAGCAAATACACAATTAGGCCTTACAACGTATCCAAAGCTCAAAAATATTTTTTTTTCCATTAAAAAAAAAAGATGATAATTAACTAATACAAACATAAGCTGATGTTGTTACAAATGTTATGTTACTTCAACTATATGAGAAACAGATAGATGTATAATTCTAAAGAAGGAAAATAACCTCCGACTTACAGAAAATGCCAATTTCTCAAGGAAGTGAGAAACTCCACTAGGATATTTTGCTTCATGTCTTGATCCAGAATTGACTAGAACTATAAAAATAGGAAAGTTAAAAACAAACATACAGTTAAACAAAAAAATGAAAGCACAACACAATTTACATTGATGAATACAAGTTGAATATTACTTTGAATACATGTGTGGATGTTTATTACTTAAATAAAAGATGGTGTAAATACTTGTACATCAGTCTGAAACATATGAATCCAAGTCTAAGAATCTTCCCCATTCAACTGTTACTACTTTCAGATTTAATACCATACTGAAAAACCTGAAACCATCATAAAGTTTAAACTAATTAACAAAAATATTGAAGCTTTGTTGTTACTTACTTCCTATAGTGCAAAACTGCCCAAATTTGTTCTGAGAGGCAACACGGAGTCCATTCTCCAAGGTGGTGATTCTGGTTTCATATTTCTCGTGTCCATCTACACTAGCAAAGATTGGCTTAGGAATCCCAGGTAGTGGGCATGAGAGAGAAACATTAGGGTAGGCACTGCCACTGCTGTATCTTCGACATACTACAAGGCCATACCTGCATGTAAATAACACTAATTATCAAGTGCCTGTATACTGTACTTACATAGTGAATTTGATAATCAGTTATTTATTGAATGCTAAAAAAAAATCAATACAAGCTAAAAAATTAAAACTAGTCACTTTATTACTGAATAGCTAAAGCCAGCTATACCATGGTAAAATTCCACATCAGGCTTGGAAATTCCCCAGAACTGCATCGTTTGTCCTCTTGCATCCTTAAAGACATACTGTTTTGGGAAATGGTGATTCCAAATTAGACTCTTGCTCACTCTCCTCAAAGGGGTCCTGTCTTGTGCCTATTGCTGCCACTATAGTGCCCCACTAGGAGTTTCCCCAAAACCCCTGATTTGGATTAAAAGGGCTTTTGATAATATTTTTGTTTCCTTTTAATAGGTGTGTTTCTGTTGGTATCCATCAGCTAAACAAACCTATATTAACAATATCATTCCACTCTGCTTTACATAAGACTATGAGTGGGATCATTTGTACACATTCCTCTTTAGAGAAGTATACAGATTTTCTAAAGGTTTAGGCTGTGACTAGGCCATTCTAGTACAGAACGCTTCTTTTTAAGCTTTTAACTTTTGATTTCTGGTAAACAAATGTAACTGCTGCTGTTCACTGGCCTCAGACACAGTCTTGCAGCTGACAAAACAGAATATATCTAAATACCTACATAGAAACTTTAGTAGAATATGCAGACACAAGTACCTTTTAGATCAATAAGTAAGCAGCATAAAGCTACTTGCAATTGCTGATAACACAATAATATGTGCCATTTTTAACATGTTCCTACACATCATGTATAACATAGTAAATCAGATTTTAAACAATCTATAAATCATCTGACAAGCTTAATCAAGTTTACAATTGCAGTAGGCCAGAATCTATCCTGACATCATCATGCGCAAGACAGGACACCACTTTCTTTTATGGCACACATAATCAAATATGGCCAATTTAGAGACACCAACCAATTTAACATATGTATTTGAGGAATATATGTGTAAAACCAGAGTTACTGAGGGTGGGGGATGGGAGAGACTGTGCAAACACAAGACGACTGTGTATACTCCACCCATACAGTGACTGTATTCAAACTCAAACCCAAGGCATTGAAAGTTTGGAGCAGGAGAGATAACCATTGCACCACTGTATTCATTTTTTTTTTTTTTACAAGTAGCTGGATTCTGATCAACAAGCACCATTCTACTCAGTAATATAGTGCCAAGGTCAGACTCTCACACCCAACTCACTGATACAGTCTGAATGTAAGCCACAAAAGGCCTTACTTGCATATCTGTAGTGCAGACTAAAGACAATACTGCACTGACATTTCCAGCTCTTCTTTGATATTGAGTCATTAATATATGTAAAATGAAAAAGTATAATCTAGAACTGCATTTGTATGTTATCAATGTATAGATCAGCTTTAGTTGTGTGTGGATAATTAAAAACCTTTTAGGTAGTACTTATTACAAATAAAGTTGCATTCTATTACGGATAGAGCATGCAATAAACAAAAGAATGAGTGAATCCAAATCTTCAGTAGCTCTGTTAAAACTTTTGCACAGATTTTTTAAAGTTCACTGCGATACAACAATTGTCTTATTAAACATTCACGTTAATGTACTTTAAATCTGTTTCATAAGATAGAAATGGACATTTCCCAGTTTTCCAAAGTACTTAGCAGTGCTATGATGGGATTATTTAATACCGATTGACATTGCTACCATTTTCTTATCCTCTTATAAATACTTCACATTTGGGACAGGATAAATCTGTATCTTGCTACTAATAACAAGGGGGACACACATTCTAAATTTTCTATTTCTCAATACAACTTTAAGTGATAATTCCACTGTGCATTTGTCATGGAGGAGCTAAAGTGTTACTATTTTAAATATAAGGGAAGCAAATCACATACATTGCAGTTTTTCCACTAGAGGGCGATATAAATTATAAAAATACTGTTACTGTGAGTGCTAACGATGGATTCTCTTTTGAATAAATTTTTGGCCATAGATGATGTGTAAACATCTGCACATATACACAATGCATTTTGATAAATATGTTGTGACAGTGGTAGTGCATCCCAGATCCGCCCTGCGTGGAGTTTGCATTTTCTCCCACAGTCCATGCAGTTTAGGTGAATTAGTGATACTAAACTGGCCCTATTGTGTGTGTGTGTGTGTGTGTGTGCGTGTGTGTGTCTGCATTCACCCTGCGATGGAATGATGTCCTGCCTAGGGTATGTTCCTGCCTTGTGTCCTTTGCTAGCTGGTATAGGTTTAAGCACCCCCATGACCCATTCTCTCCATTCTTTTGATACTAACCATTGTTTTATACAATCACCCATGTTCTTCTATATCTTGCTTGTTTACCTCTGGTTCAATGTGATCTTCCTTCTGTCACTAATTATACCATGTTCTCATTTGAGATTCATGGAACATACAGTACATTGATGAGGTGAGCTTTCTTGTTATTAGCTCCTCCATCATATTCTTTTCTATGCCTATCATTTTCACCAAATCTTCATTTGTTACCTTTTCTGTCCAGCTAATTTTTATTACACTTCTGTAGCACATCTTAATGCTTTTCAACCTCTTAATAGTTGCTTTCCCTTATGTCCGTATATCGCTACCATAAGTAATTTCTATTTAAAGTCAATGCATTGATACCTTCTCAGAAATTCCCTAAAACTCTCCTTTGCTTTATCTATTCTTTTTTTTTACCTCAGTTAGGCAATTCCCTTGACCAGAAAGGCTTTAAAAGAATAACTGGAACTTAAGGCTGCACAATTCAAAATTAACTTAAAAAATATTAAAAAAAAAAAAAATAGGATATGCAGCTGGTACTCCTGTTTTGTTTCCTCAACACACAATCTGAGCAGTTCCTACCTGCCTTACTTAACACAAAAGAAAACAAGCAGTGACCTAGGGGAAATAAAGAAGTTTTTATTGTATCAAAATTTAATTACAAAAGAAACAAAGTAAAAAAGTTAAAAAAAACAAAACAAAATAATGCTAGTGATGTAGACCTATGAAGACTGTATCTTAGGAGAAATGTTTGTTGAGACAGTTCTCAAACACATATATGCACAAGTGAAACATGGATAGTTTTAGAAATGTCGCATCATCTGTAACTTTTCACTAAAAAGAAAAAATACTTTGAAGGCTAACTGCTTCTTGGAAATGAAAGAATAACTCAGTAATTCAAATTAAAGTCTCATTACTCAGTTTTATACAGACATGTCTTCTAAAACCTGTTACCCTATGCTTAAACAATAGCCTGAAAAATGCTAACACAATTAATAATATACATTCACTGAAAAAATTATTAGGAACACCTGTACACTTACCTATGCATGCAATTATTTAAGTAGCCAATCAAGTGTCTACAGGACATTGTACAAAATCATATTGATACAGGTCAGGAGCTTCAGTTAATGTTTACATCAAACACCAGAAAGGTGAAAAAAATGTGATTTCAACTGTGTCATGATTGCTGGTGCAAGACAGACTGGTTTAAGTATTTCTCCAAACTATTTATCTCCTGGGATTTTCACATAGAACAGTCTCTAGAGTTTACTTAGCAAGGTGTGAAAAACATCCAGTGTGCAGCGGTTCTACAGACAGAAATGTCTTGTTGATGACAATGGTCAAAGTGGAATGGCCAATCTGGTTCAAGGTGACAGAAAAGCAACAGTAACTCAGATAAACACTCTGTACAACTCTGATGAGCAGAAAAGCATCTCAGAATGCAGAAACACTTTGAATATTGAGGCGAATGGGCTACTACACCAGACAACCACATCAGGTTCCACTACTGCCAACCAAGAACAGAAATGTGGGGCTGCACTGGGCATAGGCTACCAAAACACCTGAACAGCTGATCACTGGAAAAATAGCCTGGTCTGATAACTCAATTTCTACGCAGGCACGCTGCTGTTGAGAGTCAGAATTTGGAGCCAACAGCATGAATCCATACACCACACCCTGCCTTGTGTAAACAGTCCAGGTGGTGGTGAAGTAATGGTTTAGGGAATGTTTTTGGTACACTTTACACCTGTTAATACCAATCAGTCAACTCTTGAATGCCATGGCGTATTTGAATATTGTTGCGGACTATGTGCATCACAACTTACTTATCTAATAACAGCTACTTCCACCATGGTAATGCATCATGTCACAAAGCAAAAATCTTCTTAAGCTGTTTCATGCACACAACGAGTGGCCTCCTCCTCAGTCACTGTTTCTGAACCTGATAGAATACACTAGGGGTGTAACAGAACAGGAGATTCACAGCATGAATGTGCAGCTGACAAAACTGTATAAATTATGTGATACAATCACATCGAACATAGACCAGAATCTCAAAAAAGAGTGTTTCCCACATCTTGTGGGATCCATGCCAGGAAGATTGGAGGCAACTCCCGATAGCAAACGAAAGCCCTACCCAGTAGTAGTATAGTACTCATAATAAGTTGCTCTGTACATGTATTATAACAAGAAAGAAAATCAGAGTACTACTTGAAATGTGCAGTGAATATACCGAGTTAGACTTGCACAACCTCGAGACAAAAAAAGCGCTTTAATGTTCATGATGAGAACCAACACTGCGATCCACCGGCGTGAAATTCTACCCACTTCGCAATAACGCGCCAACTGTTTATCGTGACTGGAATGATCTTACAATTATTTATGCCTTATTTTCTGTCTTCATTGAACCAACTGAATTAATTTAATTGCTCTCATCTCTTCGCCCATTCTAGTAAAGTTTTTTTTCTTCCTATTTACATTTATTAACATGTATAACGTTAGTTTACTCAGTATAAGTTGACGCCTATTACCAGTTATGACAAGAGTGCAACCTGAAAATGTCAAAATAATTTACGCGATCAGTGCCTACTAGTCTCTTAAGTCAAACAATATTTTCAGCATTTAAGGAGCAGAAGCAGTGAAAGCAGCAGTCGAGTACAGTAAATACATGCCGGCGTCCGATTACAAATGCACCGTGTTACTAAATATCTAAAACACCACTGCAGAAGATAGGGTAGCTGAACCTAGTACTAAAACATTACAGTGTAACAACGTGTCCGACTTCGACTTGGAGTATTTTACATGCACTTTACCTGTGTAGTCGACTCCAGCACCTAAAGCGAGCCACGCGCGCCGCCATCTTGACGTGTCTGTGACCCCGGAGACGTCCTCTACTTCCGGATCCTGCTGGGGTTTCCGCCGGCGATGGTGTTTAAAAAGAAACTGACAGGTACAGGTAGTGATGGGCGGAGTGAAGCCTCATGAAGCATCAAAACGTTTGAAGCAATTGTGTCGGAAATCGTATCGAAGCTTCGAAGCATTTGACACTCACCTCTTTAGTGACCCCTCCTGGCCATTTTCATTAACATTACACAAACTCATGATCCACTTCAATGACGTCTGTTATAACTCTTATTGCTTTTATTTTTTCGCTGCTACAGACTGACAACGAAGAGAAGGGTTCGTCAGCAACTTCTAGTGTCTGATGTCTAAAATATATATATATATATATATATATATATATATATATATATATATATATATAACTAACGCCGACAAGCAGAATGCACTATACGATAGCAAGAGTTAAAATAAGACGCCTCACGCATGGATTCCCGGCTCTTTCAATTAGTATTTACCTTTGCACTGTATCATTATAATCGCTCCTGTTATTAGTATTAGAATTAACCCTCATCTTTTCTTGAGATCACATTTAATAGCCTTAAATGTTTTCCTTGGTTTGACTTAATTAAAATGGAGTAGACGGAAAATAAAGGTTTATCCCTGTACTTTGCCATGATATAGGTAAGCACATTTGACAAAGAAAAGGTGAAATCCTTAAATCAGCTGTTATTATTCGATCAAGTATTGAAATATTTCATTTATTAATACTTTACAATATTTTGTGGAGCACGAAAGTAACGAGTTTGCTACAAAGAAATGACGCCGTCAATGGCTCAACTAACTAAGGTGGTTGCTTTTCAAATTCTGAACGTAGTGCTAGCCCGAGTTCGATCCCACTTAAAGACTCATCAAAATTAACAATAATAAAAAAAAGGATCAGAATTGAAATCTTTATAACCATTTTGAACTAAATAATTTTGAGAGATACTGTGGAAGGATCACATAAGAGATCTGTTCGAATCACCAAAATCGTCATCAAAATGCGATGTCTAATTGCGTATGGCAGCTCACGTATTTACATTAATCCATTTCTATTCACTGCCATTTGACGTCCATGAACCCTCCATTGAATAAGGCAATGGTTCTCAACCTGTGGGGCGCGAAGTAACAAAAAGGGGGGCGCGAAGATGTGAAAAAAGAAAACATCTGTTGGAACCAAAACAAATTAACTTAAACTACATTCTGATAATAGAACAATAAATACTGTATAGAGTTAGATAAATGTCGATAAAAGTTAAGTAGGTATAATCAAATATGCATCTACATTTCAAAAATGTTGGGGGGGCGCGATTAAAACTGTTATGAAAACTCGGGTCGCAAATACTTAAAGGTTGAGAAACGCTGGAATAAGGTGATAACAAATCCACTGTGGTAGATCAGGTTGAATTTGCTCTGCTGCACCAAACATTCAAAGGTGTCAATCCGGAGCACATCAGAGAGGCTGAGAGACACGGCGCAGATCAGTCACCGGCACACAGACACACACGGGACACTCCAAGGTGAGCAGTGCACATATCAAGGTCGGTTGTCCAGTCTGTATCATTCCTAAGCAATCTTCCAGTAATAGAGGCGCAATCCCAGTTACTAACACATTAACACTCAAAGCAAGAACACATTCCACCTTATCAATTTAATATTTAAAAATTTAAACCGCTAAACCCGCCATCAACAACTACAAAAACAGTTGAAATCGTTACTCAAATATTTTTTGTTATAGACATAAAACAAGATCCACATTTCCATTTGATATATCTTTACTAGTGTTCTCGCCTTGCTCGCTTCCGGTCCACGCTGGAATTTGCTGTTTAATAAAAAAAAAAAGAAAATCAGACTCTTTTGGGTCATAATTTACAGAGGGTGGACGTGGGACCCGAACCCACGTATGCTTTAGTATGAAGCGGTAACGCTACCGCTGCACCACTAGTATTTTCAGGAGGATGGTATATAATGTATGTTTTTTAATGTATACATGTATGTATGTAGTGAAGACGAAAACAATTATATATAGATGTATACTATATGACATACCTTCAGTGTTGCATGAAAACGTTGCATGAGGCGAAGAATGGATATTTAGGAGAGTATTATAGTGAGAGATGTGTCGTCACCCGTATTGCTAAAGCTCTTCTTTGCAGCATTATGCATTCAACAAGTCGGCGTTTGTATGATGTATAATTTATAATTTTATTTTTTGCCACAATGTATTATCGGGCACGATCATTTAACATGTATTGATCATCTACAAACTTTCATTTCAATGGGAATTCTGTTGAGTTTTTTTAACTCTGTTGATGCCATATGTAGCCTACTTCAAACGGTAGCTCGTTGAACAAATAATGAGTGGAAGCTTTGCAGAGTACTGAGATTGCGTCATGACGGGCTTTGAACGGGTCTCCGAAGCCTCAGACATGCGTACTAGTGAGATGATGACGGACATACCGAAGCCTCAGACATGCGTACTAGTGAGATGATGACGGAGCTACCGAAGCCTCAGACATGCGTACTACTGAGATGATGACGCGGCTACTGAAGCCTCAGACATGCGTACAAATGAGATTGCGTCATAACAGGCTTTGAACGGGCACCGAAGCCTCAGACATGCGTACTACTGAGATGATGACGCGGTACTGAAGCCTCAGACATGCGTACAAATGAGATTGCGTCATGATAGGGCTTCGAGCAGACATGGTCACTGGTTACTGAATCTTTGTAAAGCCTCAGCACACTGAATGGCATTGACCTCTTAATTTTGAGAGTCTATCTGACACTTAACTCTCTAGTTATATTTTGTAATTCGTATTGACATTACACATTTCAGTTGATATGGTTAAGCTACAATTCAGGTAGTTGCTGAGAATAAATTATTGTTCTTGTGGATTGCTGTGATTTCCTTTGTCTGATACATAGTGTCAAAGATATATTGTCATATATTAACTATATATATATATGAAAAGATTAGGTAAATCGTTCAACCTTTTTATGGAACACTTAATTTTGTTCAAAACCGTACGTCATATAGTATACATCTATACATATAATTTTTTCGTCTTCATTAGGAGAATACAACAATGATACTCTCGTATCAATTAAACCATTTTAACGTGCATATGTCAAACAACATATTTCATCCGCCGCAGTAAGAACAGTAGTAGTAGTTCAGTTGTGCAGAGCTCGTTAATTATCCGGATTAGGTGGCTCAGTGGTGTTGTCGCTCAGGTTCGCGTCGCTGATCCTCCTCTTGTGAAAGTTTTTTTTCTATTCCTCCATTTAACAAGCTTGGACGGATAGCGAGCGAATCGAGCTATCGAGGGAAGGTTGGGCCACCGTAGTCGGGCAGGTGGCACACGCCCCTAATTATATTGTGTATGTAAAGAGTTTCACTGTAAAATGTAATAAGCTTCATATTTGTGTGTTTGGAGACCCAGGTGTCGTACTGAATTTGTATTGTAGAAAAACAAACTACTGTCCATTATGCCTAAATGTGTCTTTTCGTGTCTGATCGCTATATGGCACTTCCAACTTGGGACAATTCGCTATAAACAGTTTCAGCCAACCAGCGCCTTTTAAACATGCAGAGCGACAGTGTGAACTTTTATTGTAGCGGCGCAGCATCTTCGTTTCAGTCAGTCATTGTCCTGTTAGACTATTTACTGTTAAGTGCTGCTTGAGCTACCGTTTATAGTACAACAGGTGGCCTACGTAGTTCTTAAATCGATATTGAAATGCACACACAAGTCTCCTAAATTATTTATTGAAATGCCTACATTTACAGTGTCCGTTTTAGGAAGTCGTAGTTTTTACTTGTTCCCGTTATTAAAATTATAATTTCTCAGTGTCACATATTATTCGTTACTACTCGCGAGTCCCGTATCATTGAGATTCTGTTTTATATTCTGTATAAGGAAATTTTTAAAAGTAGCGTTGATTAAACTGACTATAGCAGACTTGTCATCTTCTTAAAATGACTTTATTGATTTGATATTGACAATTAATCATTAGGTCAAACATCAAGGAGGATTTGAGTTAGCATGGACTGCATCTGTTTCTTTTTTTCGTGACATCGCGTCAGTAGAGAGTGCGTCACGTTAACAATGCATTCTGTCCTAAGTGACAGCGCACACGCTTTTTTATATTTCCTAAAGGCCAATGTGTCTCAATTTTCTCATTAATATATTTTGACAGTGTCTTTTAGTGAGAATGATTATAAACATATTACCTGTGTTCATTTCCATGTAGATCTGTAACGTTTGGTGAGTATAAATAAAAGTAACAACACATATAATAGTTATGTTGCATTGTTTATGATTAACAAAATTCATCGTTTATCTGAAATGTTCTACGTATACAGTCGATTTATTCCACTTCTGAAGGTGTACATTGTCGGTATTACTTTATTACATGTTATTACTTTAACATGGCCTTTTTATAACTTCACTTTAACTTAATCCTGATACTCTGTATGTTCAATTCTTCATAATAACTATTCATGGTGGCTCCAAAATCCATACTGACCCCTACTCTCTTCTGTTTCTTTTCCGGTGGCCTGCGCCACCACCACCTACTCAAAGCATCATGATGCACCAACATTGATGGACTGAAAGCCAGAAGTCTACGTGACCATCATCATCAGGTCCTTCCATGAAAACCCTAAATACAAAGAGGACTGTTTGATTTATGTTAGGTAGATTGCCCAGAGGGGACTGGGTAGTCTCTGGTCTGGAACCCCTACAGATTTTATTTTTTCTCCAGCCTTTGGAGTTTTTTTTTTTTCTGTCCAGTCTGGCCATCGGACCTTACTTATTCTGTGTTAATTAATGTTGACTTATGTTTATTTTTATTGTGTCTTCTATTTTTCTATTCATTTTGTAAAGCACTTTGAGCTACATTTTTTTGTATGAATATGTGCTATATAAATAAATGTTGATTGATTGATTGATATTCTCCATTGCATTTGCTCCAGAGTGTAACGTGTGCCAGTGTAACCGAGGGATGGCAGACGAGCTCACGTAATGGGTGACAAGGCACATTCTCATCCTGATGTCCAGGCTCTTGTCATAAATATTCCCATCTTGTGCTTTTCTCGTTCCTGCAAGTTTACTATTATTATTGGACATGTAGAGGAAATGTGTTTTATTTTATGTCTATGAAAGGAAGGACGGTAAAGCCTTGAATGAAACTGAGTGTTGATGCTTTGGGTAACAAGACAGGTTAAGGAGCAGAGAACATTGAATGTGACAGTGACTGCGGGGGATTGTGTAACTGGAAGATGGTTTAAGAATACAGAAACGGCAAAAACTTAGTCTTTCAGTAATTCTATTTACATCAATTATTTACTCTGTTGTGCTGCACTTCGGAAGATTACTTATTTACCCCCCCAGCGCAGCCTTTGATAAGATGAATTCACAACTAAAGGAATGTTCATGACAAAGTCAGGTGCTTTTTTGAAAGTTTGGCTCCAGATGTGCTTATCCAGCTGCTCCTTCTTCTCAGTACTTGAGTGATCTTTACGTTCACCTTTGGATGAATTTGCAAAGTTTCTTTACAACTTTTTTGTCTCATTAACGCAGAAATCCCGAGGCTTTCCTAAAATTGCAGAAGACACTGTTGATGGCGCTGATTCTGTTTTAAAGACAGTTGTGATTAGTTATGCAGAACACGCTTTTACTCACATTGCTTTTTGGAAATCAATAATACAAATCAGCAACAGATCTGGGAATCACTGAATAGTAAAACGTTTAATGAGGAATGTCTTGCGCATATACTGGTGTAATGACCACGTCGGCTTTAGTGAAGCATTTCTTAGCCTCTGTGATATGATCGACATGGGGTAGAATAGATTCTGGATTGTTACAATACGTGCTACCTTACGCAAAATATGCTCATCGATTTGTTACAGATTCTTGGTGGACACAATTCCACACCGAGGAAAAAGGTGCCCCATGTAAATCGTTCATAATGTCTCCAAAATATATTTGTTAACTTTCAAACAAGTACTACTTAACTGTTTTATACAAAATCCTCATTTCAACATATGCGAGCCCCAACTAGGATTTGAACTCGGGTTAGCGTATTTTATCAATATAGCACAGACAACCGCTTTTACGCTTTCAGCCAAAGCACTTCAGCAGACTAGTTACTGACCAAATCGACTGCTGACTGCGCGGATATCAATGACGTCATTACGCTAGCGTGCTCAAAATCACGTGACGGGCGCATTTGAAGCAAGCCTCGAAGCGGTGCTTCGATCTCCAGTGCTTCGATAGCTCGACACAGTGTCGAAACCTGAGTATCGAGCGGCCCATCACTAGGTACAGGTACAATTTTTTTCTTCCTGCAAAGTACAAGTGTCGAACAGTAGATGTTTTAGTTAAACGGAAATCCTTACTTTTACAAAATTGCTGTATTTTGGTTTTAACTCGCATCTCGGATATTTATGGGGATTATATGGAACATAAAGAATTTAACAGAGAGTTCAATCTAGATTAAGTAAAATAATAATACGGTTTTGAAATGTATTCCTTCGGCTATAGTTAACTTAGTAAAAGGTATATTACGTATTTTACCACAGTGTCTTTATTAAAGTCATTATCATTAGAAAACAAACTTCAAAGGATACAATTGTAATAATAAAATTATTTGAGTAACCCTGAATAATGAACCAATAATATACAAAGAAGGTATAAAAGAGATTTATATTTCTAAAGAGGGGGCTTTGTGGCGAGCGAAGCAAATCCCCCTAATTACTACTAAAATTAGAACAGATTATGTCTTTTTTTACACTGGAATACTCAGCAAGAAAGAAACAGCTTAGAAACCTAAGAGAAAATGCCGTTAAGGCTGAGTGTAAATTGAGAAGAACTAATTCAACAATCCAAATTAGCATATACGGTATAATATCTTAGTTTGATCTGAGATAAAGTTCTGTTTCTCTGTAATTATAAATAACAGTGCGGGAAATACAATAATTTTATTTACACTCCTGCACCCAGCTTAGTCTGTGAACAATTCAATGACTACTTGAATAAAAATCCTGTTTTGGATAAGTATCATTCAGGTTTCAGAGACCACAATACCGAATCTAAATTGTGTAAAGTACCGTAGTTATTTACTTATTGCTGACTCAAATGAAATATCAGTTCTTGTTCTATTAGACCTGAGTGCAGCATTTGATACCAATGATCACAGAATTCTTAATGATCACCTTAGACAGAGAGTTGGACTTTTTTGCAGTGCGTTAAGTTGGTTTCACTCTTATATCACAGGAAGAAAATTATTTGTCAGTTGTGAAAAGTATGCATCATAGATTTGTGATATTATGTATGGGGTTCCAAATGGATCTGTATTGAGCCCCTTATTATTCTAAATCTGTGTGCTCCCATTAGGCCTCAACATTTCAAAGCAAAGTGAAATGTCACAGACATGCAAATGATACAGAGATTTATTTGTCAATGACCCCAGATGACCCTGAAGCTCTAGCATCTCTGGCCCAGTGTTTTAAAAGCATCATTGAATGTATTTTGTTAAAATTAATAAGGAAAAAACAGAAATTGTAATTATTGGCAGCAAATAAAAAATCAAGGACCTTAGAAATAAACCAGCCCAACTGGCTTCACAAATAAGCATGGAAATAATGAATCTTGCTGTTATTTTAGATTCAGAGCTAAACTTCAAATCGATCATTAAGCATATTACAAATGCTGCATTTTTTCAATGAAGAAACACTGCTTGAGTTGGATTTTTATATCACAGAATGATGTATACTTACACTAGCTACCTGTTTCCTTTAGGATTGATTTTGAAATACTTTTAATTGTATAAAATTCTGTAAACAATTTAATCTTTTTATAATTAGTAATACTTGTCCCCTTACATTCCTATAATAATAGATCCTCTAACATTGTCTTGAACAATATTCCAAGAGTGAAGTATAAAAGAACTGTTGAGGCAGCTTTCTGTTTCTGTGCACGAAAAATCTGGAATACTTTACAATTAGAGATGTGCAGGGCCAATACAGATAAACAGTCAAAAACTACTAAAACACACTTCTTTACTCTGGTTTCCTCTTGATTACTTAAATTGCTATTATCACCAGCTTTCCTTCATACTGAGGGGATTCTTTTTATTAAATGTAATTCTATCTGCTCCATTTTAGATAGGTTACTGTCACTACTTTTGTGTGTTTTCTTTTTTTCCAGTACTCTATGTTGAAGTTATATGTCACTGCTACCTGGAATACGTGTGGTGCAACCATCTGAGATGTTGGGATGATAAGTAGAGCTCAACAAGTGTATAATGTTAATGGTGACACAATCATGAACTGTAGAGTGCCCAGGGGGGTCTGGGCCATTTTTGGCAATGGAACTCTGGGAGATTTTGATTTTGTTTTTTGGGTCCAGCATTGCACCCCTAGAGTTTTTGGTTTTTTTTTTTTTTTAAATCCCCAGCCATCTGACCATACCATCGGACCTATCTTTAGAGACTTAAAAATAAGTTTCTATATAAGGACTGTACTTTTTCTATTACCTCTATATCTATGTACAACCCCAATTCCAATGAAGTTGGGACGTTGTGTAAAATGTAAATAAAAAACAGAATACAATGATTTGCTAATCCTTTTCAACCTGTATTCAATTGAATACACTACAAAGACAGGATATTGAATGTTCAAACTGATAAACTTTATTGTTGTTTTGCAAATCTTCACTCATTTTGAATTTAATGCCTGCAACACGTTTCAAAAAAGCTGGGACAGGGGCATGCTGTGTTATATCACCTTTCCTTTTAACAACACTCAATAAGCATTTGGGAACTGAGGACACTAATTGTTGAAGCTGTGTAGGTGGAATTCTTTCCCATTCTTGCTTGATGTACAACTTCAGTTGCTCAACAGTCCAGGGTCTCCATTGTCGTATTTTGCGTTTCATAATGCGCCACACGTTTTCAGTGGGAGACAGGTCTGGACTACAGGCAGGCCAGTCTAGTACCCGCACTCTTTTACTACGAAGCCACGCTGTTGTAACACATGCAGAATGTGGCTTTGCATTGTCCTGCTGAAATAAGCAGGGACGTCACCCTGAAAAAGACTTTGCTTGGGTGGCAGCATATGTTGCTCCAAAACTTGTATGTACCTTTCAGCATTAATGGTGCCTTCACAGATGTGCAAGTTACCCATGCCATGGGCATTAACACACCCCCATACCATCACAGATGCTGGCTTTTGAACTTTGTGCTGATAACAATCCAGATGGTCCTTTTCCTCTTTGGCCCGGAGGACACGACATCTATGATTTCCAAAAACAATCTGAAATGTGGACTCGTCAGACCACAACACACCTTTCCACTTTACGTCACTTCATCTCAGATGAGCTTGGGCCCAGAGAAGCCGGCGGCATTTCTGGGTGTTGTTGATATATGGCTTTCACTTTGCATGGTAGAGTTTTAATTTGCACTTGTAGATGTAGCGACGAACTGTGTTAACTGACAATGGTTTCTGGAGTATTCCTGAGCCCACGTGGTAATATCCTTTACCGAATGATGTTGGTTTTTAATGCAGTGCCGCCTGAGGGATCTAAGGTCATGGGCATCCAGTGTTGGTATTTGGCCTTGCCGCTTATGTGCAGAGATTTCTCCAGATTCTCTGAATCTTTTGATGATATTATGGACAGTAGATGATGAAATCCCTAGATTACTTGCAATTGTACGTTGAGAAACGTTGTTCTTAAACTGCTGGACTATTTGCCCACGCAGTTGTTCACAAAGTGGTGAACCTTGCCCCATCCTTGCTTGTGAACGACTGAGCCTTTTGGGGATGCTCCTTTTATAGCCAATCATGACAAACACCTGTTTCCAATTAACCTGTTCACCTATGGAATGTTCAAAACAGGTGTTTTTTGAACATTCCTCAACTTTCTTATTCTTTTGCTGCCCCTGTCCCGGCTTTTTTAGAACGTGCTGCAGGCATCAAATTCAAAATGAGTAAAGATTTGCAAAACAATACAGTTTATCAGTTTGAACATTAGATGTCTTGTCTTCGTAGTGTATTCAGTTGAATATAGGTTGTAAAGGATTTGCAAATCATTGTATTCTGTTTTTATATACGTTTTACACAACGTCCCAACTTCATTGGAATTGGGGTTGTAATATACCGTGCATCCGGAAAGTATTCACAGTGCATCACTTTTTCCACGTTCTGTTATGTTACAGCCTTATTCCAAAATGGATTAAATTAATATTTTCCTAAGAATTCTACACATAACACCCCATAATGACAACGTGAAAGAAGTTTACTTGAGGTTTTTGCAAATTTATTAAAAATAAAAAAATTGAGAAAGCACATGTACATAAGTATTCACAGCCTTTGCCATGAAGCTCAAAATTGAGCTCAGGTGCATCCTGTTTCCCCTGATCATCCTTGAGATGTTTCTGCAGCTTAACTGGAGTCCACCTGTGGTAAATTCAGTTGACTGGACACAATTTGGAAAGGCACACACCTGTCTATATAAGGTCCCACAGTTGACAGTTCATGTCAGAGCACAAACCAAGCATGAAGTCAAAGTAATTGTCTGTAGACCTCCGAGACAGGATTGTCTGAAGGCACAAATCTGGGGAAGGTTACAGAAAAAATTCTGCAGCTTTCAAGGTCCCAATGAGCACAGTGGCCTCCATCATCCGTAAGTGGAAGAAGTTCGAAACCACCAATGCTCCAGAGTGCTCTTGACCTCAGACTGGGCCGACGGTTCATCTTTCAGCAGGACAACGACCCTAAGCACACAGCCAAGATATCAAAGGAGTGGCTTCAGGACAACTCTGTGAATGTCCTTGAGTGGCCCAGCCAGAGCCCAGACTTGAATCTGATTGAACATCCCTGGAGAGATCTTACAATGGCTGTGCACCGATGCTTCCCATCCAACCTGATGGAGCTTGAGAGGTGCTGCAAAGAGGAATGGGCGAAACTGGCCAAGGATAGGTGTGCCAAGCTTGTGGCATCATATTCAAAAAGACTTGAGGTTGTAATTGCTGCCAAAGGTGCATCGACAAAGTATTGAGCAAAGGCTGTGAATACTTATGTACATGTGATTTCTCAGTTTTTTTATTTTTAATAAATTTGCAAAAACCTCAAGTAAACTTCTTTCACGTTGTCATTATGGGGTGTGCAGAATTCTGAGGAAAAAAAGGAATTTAATCCATTTAGGAATAAGGCTGTAACATAAAATGTGGAAAAAGTGATGCGCTGTGAATACTTTCCGGATGCACTGTAAGTGTGTAGTGATTTATTTGTATCTAATAGTTTTGGTTGGCAATCTATTTGTTTTTTTGGTATCTTGTGAAATACTTTTAATTACATGCATTGTATGAAAATGTGCCATAAAAATAAATATTATTTTTGTTGTTCACACTAGCACCCTACCTTGGGCTGTATCCCCTTCAAGTAACGATGTAGTGAGTTCAGTTCGTATTTAATAAAACATTTTACTCTCGGCTCTCTTCTGTGAAGATAGTGCTGACTTGAGTTAATCTAGCAGTGAGTGAAGCAGTTAATTTTTATTTTATGTAACACCCTTGTAATTAACAGTGATTCTTTAGTAATAGTTCTATTATTAATATAGATGGTGGCTATTAGAATTAATGCCTACATAGAGACCTGCTGTAGTACTCTTTTGATCATTTTCAGTATATCATTTTGCCACGTGGCATGGTCTGTGCTGCTTGGGGAAACTACACACTGTATGTTTTTAGCAAAATGCAAGATAGGCAAACAACATCAATGTGCCCTACTCATTGAAATAATTACAACTTGAGTTTTGGTGATTGGCTTTCTAAGCAGGCAAGGTACTATAAAACAATAATTGAGCTTGTGAAGTTCTGTCTTGTCAAACAGTTCATCAAACAGAAACACTGAGAAACAGCATTCGTTACCATATCACACACAACTTCAATAATGAGGTCAGTGGCATTCCAGTAAATCTTCTACTAAAGATCCCCGTTTGCTCTGCATACCAGTTACCATTAATCTTGAGATGTTATTGTCAATTGCACTCTTAAAGGAAAATCATATTGCCTACACTATTTAATTTAGGAAATGCTCTTCATTTTGGAACCTTCAAGGATTTTTACTTTTTCAATATATTTACATTCTTTGAACAATTGTGCCTCAAACACAACCTTTCATCACAACATTTCATCCAAAATGTATCCGGGTAACTTGTGAGATTTGCTTTAAACACCTTTCTTGTGTATTATGTTTTAGAAACGGTCCCTTCCATAAACCCTCTTGCAATACAATCTTTACTTATTTATCATATGGGTCTTGGGAATAACAATAATATCCTCATTCTCTGACAACCCTAATGTGCTATCTTTTATGCTATATTCTGTATGCTGTTGTGCTAAAACAGCTGTCATATCTTGTATAACTTAAGTGCTATAATGAAATATGAAACAAATGTATTATTTTTACAGAACTAGAAAACATTTATTTCTTTAGGAATAATGATCATTTTTGGAATCTGACAAGCATTTATTAATGTTATCCTTTTGGATCTTTCTTTCAGTAATTATGTCATCTTTGCTTCCTAATTGAATCTAATTAATGCATCTAAGTAATGTATGCATCATTAGCCTGTAAATTAAGCATTGTAATGCTGTGAAGTAAATAAAATAAATTTAAAATTGTATATTGTGTTCCTTGTGTTATGGGTCTGTCTTCTGAGATAAGTACTTTATAAAATTGAATAATATAAATCTCCATGGTAAATATCAATATTCCCATTACTTACCAGTGCTGCCATGTGTTGCAGTATGTCATTTTAATAAACATTCACATTGTCTGATGTCAATATAAACTTCACATTATATCATTTATATTACAATACAGCAACCATCCTAATTATCAAATGTTCAATTACGGTTACTAAATTCTTCTAAATACTACATCCCACCGACGACCCTTTTCTGTTCTACTTGTCTTGTCAGAAACAAACTGCAGTATGGCATTTCATTTTAAGGTAATTTAGGAAGCTAGGTTTTTGACATACCCTTTAAAAAAAGTGATTCCAGGGACAGGGGAGGAACAGACACAAACACTCATACACACACAGATGCTACTTAGCTTGTAGCTTTTCCTAATATTTACCATAATGTGTTAATCAGCAATTGATTTAGAAAACTTTCACAAATTAAAGACACTGGATGCAGATTCTCTGGAGTGACTCAAGCAATTAAAGGCTCAAAATTTATTGATACGAATGAAATAAAATTTAATATTTTTTTCGCAGCAGTTATTGCTTTTAGTTAAGACCATACCAACTATACCAATATCCAACCCGCTAAATCCTGGGTGCACAGGGGTCTACTGGTGCCAATCCCAGCCAACACAGGGCGCAAGATAGGAAACAAACCCCGGGCAGGGCGCCAGCCTACTGCAGGGCGCGCGCGCACACACACACGCACGCACACGAGACAATTTAGAATCGCCAATACACCTAACATGCATGTCTTTGGACTGTGGGAGGGAACCGGAGTACCCGGAGGAAACCCAAGCAGACACGGGGATAACATACAAACCACGCAGGGATGACCCGGGTCTACTAACTGCGAGGCAGCAGCGCTTTTAATTAAGAAATTGGTTGAAAATTTTTCCAATTAGAAAGATAGATTATTTGCTGATGCTCCCATACTAGGTACCGCTGTCGCTGCTCTGTAATCGGGGAATGGCCGTTTATTAGCAATTCAAAACAGGTGTTACCTTTTATAACTAAGACAACAGAATTTTCGTGTAGGGCTGGAAAACAATAATTGACAGCAAAACAAAAGACGTTTCTACGGGCAGTGCGAATGAGACTTGTTGGGTCTCGAAATCACGCATCTAATTGTCCAGCGTGATATGGCTGCAAACGGAAATCCCGAGGGGCCACCACACTCTGACGAGTAAGCTGTTACTTCATTGTCGTTCTTTCCACTTTTTCCGTCTCTTTACTTTATTTTTGAATGCGGCATAAGCAATGTTACTGTACATTTTGACTAGGGTACAGTGTAGCAACTGAGTATTTCCATTTAATCGTCTCGTGATATTTGCAGGTTTTTTCCAATACTTTAAATTTTATATGCCCTTCAGGATTCGACAATTGTGTAGATTTACTTTGCCTGAAGTGTTTACTCACTGTAAAACCACGTTAACGGAATCGGTACGAGCAATAATTAGTGTTTACCTGTGTACAGTCTGGTCTTGATGTTGACAATCTGAACAAAGTCCTTGACCGTTTTGTTTGTTCCTAACCGACTAACTGCTTGCATTAAAAGCTGATGACACCCATTTAGTCTGCTTTTCAGAACACCGTGAAACCGCCTTGCTTCTAGCAGCTAATGATTTACGTATGGCAGCTGACGCTAGTCAAATCAGCTAATTGATTGAAAAAATAATGAAACCAAAGGGTGATCGTGCTTTTTCTTGTGCATCACCCAAGTTATCGAACACCTTGCCTCTTGTCATCAGACCAGCCTCATTAATTACGCTTTTAAAATCAGATTGAAAGCTATTTTTTCATATGCGTGTTTGCATATTCTGCTCGTGGTGTGTTTGGGGTTTTTTCCTTGATTTTATGTACTTCAGTAATTGGTACACCTCGGTTGTTTTTAAAATGTTTTATAAATAAAACTTACTAATTGTGTTAGACCTTAGTGCGGCATTTGATACTACGATAAGTATTATCTTCTGCTCAGAATGGAGAAAGTCCTGAGGATTTCTGGCACCGCTTTCTAGGGTTTAAGTCCTGTCTGATAGGTAAGAGTTTTTGCTAGTACAGGTATCTCCAGGTCCAGCTTAGCGCCAGTCGCAGAAGGCGTTCCTTAAACCTCTGCCCTACGCTCTCTGCTCTTCAGCATCTACACGCTTTCCCATATTCGTAGCTTTGGGCTGTTATAATTTTTACGTTAATGATACTGATTTTTTTGGTATTTAAAAGTGAAAATTAATAGGAGCTTTCTCGGCTCACCGCTTGCCTCGGTGAAATTAAAACCTGGATGGAACTCTTTAAAATAAACTGCAACAAAATTGAAGTCTTCCTAATTTGCACTGAAGTCCTGCTTAAGAAAATGCGCAACTTTTCAGTCGCCCTTTGTAATGATATATCGTCATACCTCCTTCAAGGAATCTTGATGTCCTTTTTGATTCCTTCCTTTCTGATTCTGCCCACATTATCATATTATGAAACTTTCTTTTTTCTGCTTCTAACCTCCCATGTTTGCTCACTGATCTCATTTTCAGATGCTATTAAATTTTGTCTGTGCTTTCATTCACAGAGATTACTGAAACTCCCTACTGGCAGGTGACCTTTCTAACCTGTTATCACTCCTCTAGGTGGTTTAAAATTCTGGTAATCGCACAGACCTGCAACATCGAGCACATAACACCCATCCCGCTCTGCCTTCACTGGTTCCCTTTGTACTGCAGGATTGAATGTAAAATTATACTACTAATCTAGAAAGGCTTTCATTAGCCTTGCATTGGACTGCATCAGTAGCCTCCTTCATCGCTAAGTTTCTGATCGCCCACTAAGGTCAACGGATTCTGGCAATCTCATAGTGTCCCAAACTTCTTTCAGCTACTCTTGTTAGGGGTTGCCACAGTGGATCATCTTCCATATCTTTGTTCTCTGCATCTTGTTCTGTTGCATCCATCACCTGCATGCCCTCTTTCACCACATCCATAAACCTTCGCTTAGGCCTTCCTCTTTTCCTCTGCCCTGGCAGCTCTGTCCTTTGCATCCTTCTCCCAATATACCCAGCATCTCTCCTCTGCATATGTCCAAACCAACTCAATCTCTCCTCTCTGACTTTGTCTCCCAACCGTACAACTTGAGCTGACCCTCTAATGTACTCCTTTCTAATCCTATCCATCCTTGTCGCACCCTGTGCAAATCTTAGCATCTCTAACTCTGCTACCTCCAGCTCTGTCTCCTGCTTTCTGGTCAGTGCCACCATCTCCATCCCATATAACATAGCTGGTCTCATTACCGTTCTGTAGACCTTCCCTTTCACTCTTGCTGATACCAGTCTGTCACAAATTACTCCTGACACACTTTTCCACCCTGCCCGCACTCTTTCATCTCTCTTCCACAATCCCCATTACTCTGTACTGTTGATCCCAAGTATTTAAACTCCTCCACCTTTGCCAACTCTACTCCCTGCATCCTCACCATTCTACTGACCTCCCTCTCATTTACACACATGTATTCTGTCTTGTTCCTACTGACCTACATTCCTCTCCTCTCTAGAGCATATCTCCACCTCTCCAGGGTCTCCTCAACCTGCTTTCTACTATTGCTACAGATCACAATGTCATCAGCAAACATCATAGTCCACAGGGACTCCTGTCTAATCTCGTCTGTCAACCTGTCCATCACCATTGCAAATGAGTGGGCTCAGAGACAATCCCAGATGTAATCCCACCTCCAACCTGAATGCATCCATCACTCCTACCACAGACCTAACCACTCTCACACTTCCCTTGTACATATCCTGTACAACTCTTTTGTATTTGTCTGCCTCTCCCGACTTCCTCATACAATACCACAGCTCCTCTTGTGGCACCCTGTCATATGCTTTCTCCAGGTCCTTAAAGATGCAATGCAACTCCTTCTGGCCTTCTCTAAACCTCTCCATCAACATCCTCCGAGTAAACATTGCATCTGTGGTGCTCTTTCTTGGCATGAAACCAAGAAACCATACTGCTGCTCACTAATCATCACATCACTTCTTAAACTAACCTCTGCTTTATGAGTGATAGAGCCTTCAGCTCTATACTATTCAGTCTTTGGAATGACCTCCCTAAATTAGTTCATCTTGTTCAATTCATTCTTTTAAAAAACAACTTAAACACATTTGTTTAGGAAGGCATTTAACTTGCTCTGACATTCTGACTCTTTCTTTCTTACCCTGTCTGTCTAGGTTCTTGGGATGATGTGTGTGTATTGTTCAAGGTAAAAATAATATAAAAAAAAAGTTATTCTAATTTATTGCCTCTGTAATTTTAAAGATTTGTTTCTTATTTTCTTTCTTTAGTGTTTATGCAGATATTTGCATATAATGTTGTATATTCCCTGTTTATAAATTTCAGTGAAGCACTTTGAGCATGGGAATGGTGCAATGTAAATGTATTACAGTGATTCATCTAAAATTCCAGGCATCCCAAAAATTTCAAAACTCATTTACATAAAAAGAAAAGTGGAAATCCTCCACCATTGTATCATTTCATGGGTGCCACATTTCCTTAAACACATGAAGTCATTCAACAATGTTGAGGTCATAAAAGAAAAGTTTGCTAATGCTGCTCACATGCATTTTGGAAATTTCAAAACTTAAAATACTCCTTGACAACTAAAAAGTCATTATTGGCACCTGTAATTTTAACAATGAGATGTGAAGCTTTGACATAATCGATTCCTGAGGTCTTTCACCAATGTCCTATTGCACTGATTCTAATCGCAGGGGATGTTAAAATTAGCTATAGCAGTTGCTGATCTTGTGGCCCAAGTATGTACGATTTCATGATTAGCAATCACTGGGGGATGTCAAACTACACTGCCTTACCACTTTCCAGCACAGTTTCATATTTGTAAAGTATTGCAGACTCTTTTTTTCTGACGGCCACAAATTTGCTGCCTGACCAAACCAGTGACACTGGGAATGGTTTACAGGTGTGGCCAATTAAGCTACAATCTTGGTCCTTTCACTTTCCACCATTCTTCCCCCTCTCCACCCCAAAAAAAAATCATGTGACATAAGCCATAAAAGTCTCTTCTGTTTGCAAGGTCCACTCTCATGAACACAGAGCTTGCCTCATGGCCCTAAACCTATTTGGTTTTTGATTGAGTTTGTCACAGACTGGTTGAACTAAGTCACTGGGAATGTTTCGCTACACAACACTAGTCCCGTCTTCCATTTGCTAAGATTTAAATAAAAGACTTTGTGGTACTTCAATTACTGAAGATTTTACCGTTTTTTAAAATTACCTTGAGACATTTTCTGCTTTTATTTTGCGTTTCTCTTCTCTTTTTTGCATATCTGTTAGTCTCTCAATAATTCTTGAAATGGCCTGAAAGTTGTGTGCATAGCATGGCATGCACTGTCGTCTCAGGTGCTAGAGTGAACCTCTGTCGCAATTCTATGAACTCCTGTCTAGTTCCCCTTGAAGTTCAGCCAAGTAAGCTAAATGATCATCAAATCCCTAAAAGAAAAAGTATCCAGGTGTGTAAATATGTAGTCCTTATTTACATTGCACTAAAATTAATTTCATGAGACAAAATGTCATTAGTAGTCTATAGACCATTTCAGGCAATAATTTTTAGCTTGACGTAGATTTTAACTCTCCTGTCAGGTGGTACTTCCAAACATATGTTGGAGAAATATGAACTATAATTGGCCATAAATCCCTCAACTATAGTAGGAAAAATGCAATTTTTTGCATTACTTCAATTGGCTTTCAAAATGTAGCATATTCTATTTCAGCCATCAAACCTATTTTGGTTCCATTTTTAAGAGTATGTGTTCATGTAAAATGCAAATATTTTACAATACATTAGAGTTATCACTGTTTTTGAATGCAACTTATTGTTTAAAAATGTAATATTTGTCTGGCAGCACAACAGTGCAGTAATGGCAATGCTGCCTCACAGTAAGGAGACTGGGGTTTGTATCCTGAGTGCTCCCTGTTTAGAGTTTGCATGGCGTCTTTGTGCGGTTTCCATGGGGTACTCTAGTTTTCTCCTAGAACAGCGGTTCTCAACCTTTAAGTATTTGCGACCCGAGTTTTCATAACCGTTTTAATTGTGCCCTCCTAACGTTTTTTTGAAAGGAGCCCACTAATGCCAATTAAATGTTTTTTTTATATAATATATATATATATATAAAAGGTATGTCATAGATGCATATTTTATTATACCTGCTTAACTTTTATTGACATTTATCTAACTCTATTTTTCTAGTATCAGAATGTAGTTTAAGTTAATTTTCAATTTAAGTTTCAATATTTCAATAGATGTATTTTTCATATTTTTGATTTTTATTTTTATTTTTTTTCACATCTTCGAGCCCCCCTTTTTGTTACTTCACGCCCCCCTAGGGGGGCCCGACCCACAGGTTGAGAACCACTGTCCTAGAGTTCAAAGACCTACAGGTTTGGTGAATTGGCATTTCTAGACTGGCCTGTGTGTGTCTGTCTCTGTCTGTCCACACATTTCTCTATGATGGACTGGCACCTTCAGATTTGTCTTGCCATGCACCTCATGCTTACTGGGATTGGCTCTAGCTGCCCTACGACCCTGCTCTGCATAAGTGGGTTTAGAAGATGAATGGATGATCTGTCTCTGACAATGTAAGTAAACAAAAATGAAAAATGCTACAAGACAACTAAACCAGTTGCCAAATGTATCTAAATGTTACCCCATACATTTTTCTAAATGGTTTAAAGTTTGTGAGGTATCAAGTATAAAATCTGTTGTGAATTGATTAACAAATGTTAGAATTTCACTGTACTCTGCACACACAATGACAACGACCCAGAAAACTTGGAAAATGTGTCTATATGCATATATTTCAGATGTGTCCTATTCAGCTGGTGTAATAAATAATGGGAACATTTTGCTGAAAGTAGTGAATAATGAGCTTTCAAATTCAACCCTTTGGTTTATGAATTTTAACATGTTAACAGTGAAGTTTTATGGTCTGTGTTCAAGAATGGGATTTTTTTAAAATTAACAGGTAACCGTTTTGACATTTTCAATTCATTAGCATATCTAAGCCTTGCGTGAACCTGAATGCATTTCAGAAAAAAATGCAAGAGGAACATAAACAAGCCGTTGCTGCTTCAGACACAAAGTTTGCAGCTTTAGAAAGAGAGCGCAGGTAGGAAATGTTCATAGATTTTAACTACATGGCTAAAAAATGTTTTACTTATGTGTGTATATATAATTCTGTAGCTTCCAACTGATGCAGTTTCATCTTTTTGCTTCCAACTGATGCAGTTTCATCTTTTTGCTGCCTAATGGTACTGTTCTAGAAGCGTGCATGGGCAGCATCTGGCAATGCTAATCGTAAGGGAAAATTTCCTAAGATGTGTGCAGTTTGCAATTTTGTTTTAAATTTCTCAAAATGTCTAATGCGCACAGCAAACCTTTTTTTTTAAACTAGCCAATTGCTGAGCTGTTTAGGTTCTTCATATAGTTTTCAAATTTGGAATTATCAGATCAGCAATTTCTGCTCAAATTTAACCACCCACATTAACTAACTATAGACTAATTGTTAGAAAAATTACAGCACAGCACTTTTTAAATCTGAAGTTAAATGTACCTACAACTGCAATGTTTACTTCCTGATTCTCTATTTAGCTGCAAGCAAATACAAGTCAAACCTTATTCGAGCTACTGCATGTAAATTGTATTTAAAGTACACAGAATAGACTCTGGTTATGGATGTCTGAAGTGTAATTTATATTTAATATTTTTTTTTTCCCCTCCCTATTGTTTAAGGAAACGAATTGCAGTTAGCTGCAATGCACTTCGTGATATGCTGCCAAAATTTTCCAGAAGGAGAAATGACATGGTTGCCATTCTTGAGATGACAACAGTTTATCTGGAGCTGGTTCAGAAACTCCTGCCAGTTGATCTACATGACACTGTAAGATTACATAGATATTGATGTGACAAGCTAGCAGTACTGTGTACTCTACTGGTGTGCTATACTTTGGATGAAAGCAATGATGTTTTGGTGGTTCTAGGAAGGTCTCAATGTTGGCAGTCTAAGTTCATTGAATTGCAAGTTTATTTTAAATTCACAGAAGTAAAGCAGAAAGTTTCTAGCTGTAATGATTATTCTGTGATCTGCCTGCAGCTAATGTGACTCATCATCCTGCAGTACTTTATTATATGCAGATCAAAATATAAAGTATGTGCATGAAGTTTGCATGTTCTTCCTGTGCCTGCTTGGGTTTCCTTGGGGTGCTTTGCTTTCCTCCCACAGTTCAAGGACCTGCAGGTTAGGTGGATTGGGGGTTTACTGAATTGGTTTGTGCATGTCTCCGAGTGTGTTTACCCTGTGATGTACTGGTGCACTGTCCAAGGGATTGTTCCTTTCTTTTGCTCTGTGCTTGGTGGGAACTCCAGCCCCCTGTGATTCTGCTCAGGATTAAGCATTCTTAAAAAATGGTATGGTGTGTAATCTGTCCCACTCCAGCAGTTCAAGAATGGAATTTTATGTGAACTAATTTTCAATAAAGATCCCGTGTGTGCGTGTGTGGTTTTTTCTTTTTTCTTTTCTCTGCCAGTTTCTTACTCCACCAGAAGACCTTCGTACCAAATGGCATCAGACATATGTGACTGAGAAATATAATGGAAGAACCATGAAAATACATTCTCTTGGGTTAGTTTTTATGAACTTTGTGAATATGCCTGTAGCATGAATGTGTAATTTTGATAGGACATTCATTTTCAGAACGCTTTAAAATATTAATTTATTGATGAATTAAATTTTCTGGATTTTATATAAAATAATAGATTTGCCTGCAAAGTACTTCTGCATACTTAAGCTTATGTCTGCATGTCTTTTGAAGAAGACCAGATACCTCAACCTTGCCTCCTGAATCAAGGGACCAAGGCAGAGTGCTCAAACATACTTATAACTATCAGCTGAATCGGCCTGCAGGTACAGAATATATATATTTTTTTAAATGGAATTTATAAAAAAAAAAAAAAAAAAGTTTAACTAGATTTTTTTTTTTTAATATGTAAAGATAACAGTCTTGTCCCCCCTGGATTGTCTAATACAAGTTCTAGCGAAACTGTGTTTGTAGCTGAAGCAAAGCCATACCAGTACAGTAAGACTTTTTTTTTTTTTTTTGATTTTTTTGCTTCATTTACCCATTTTGTAAGTTGTACCACTTGAATCCAGTTATGGTAAACTACTGGATATGAAATCTAACATCTGCATATCTGTCTGCTTTTCGTGACGGAACTAAACGAATTTAAAATTTTTTTTTTTTCTTCTTTTCTATAATTTGCTTGAATATTCCGGTTGATTTTGCGACCTCTCTCATTGTGCTAAGTATCATAGTTTGCTTGTGGTACAGATTTTATTTGTGTGAATTCGATAGAGACACAGTGGGCCAAGGGGAAGGGTGCTTGTTATGGATTGGTTCCCACCTGATGGCCAAGCCTGGCAGAATATTGACCTGAATATTTGGTTTTTTTTGTTTTGAATCAGGTGATTTGCCTAACCTGGAGAATCTGGAAGCTACAGCTGCAGAGACCTTTTTTTCTCCTGACTTTTATGACAGTTTGCCTGTTTCTCCTTCCAAACCTGATTCCTTTGCTTATAACCTGGATATGTCTTGGGGTTGGAGCTGTTCACCCCAGCAAACACATGAGGACTCTGATCGAGTAATTGAATTACTTGCTACTCCCAGACTTCCTACTCGGTATGAGAACTCGAGACTTAATTTTGTTTCCTGTTTTAAAAAAATGTGCTTTTTTACAAGCTTCTTTTCTATTATACCTGAGGGGTATTTGGAGTCTGCATCGTGGGTAAGCATAACACTATGCATTATCTTCCAGCCCCTTCTCTTTTCTTATCCCTGATATTTTACCCCTATAGCAAAATTTTATGAAAACCTCTCGTAAGGATGTTTACTGTGTTAAGTGCTGAAGGGTAGGTAATATGACACGAACTTCTTACTTCCAGACTAGTGAAGGCCATGTGATGAGCTCACATTTTACTAAAATATTTTGTACTTTTTATGTAGCCAGCAGGGCATATAAATAAGCTAGGTGGGATTTTCTCCAAAGCCAGTATTTTGTTCATTTCTTCTTAGTGTGTCTATTCTTCCTCTGTGCTATAGTATTAAAAACCATGTTAATATATGCATACAATAGTGTAATGTATTTTTTTCCCCCTTTAGTTGTCTATCAGATTGTACAGTGGAACAGCCAGCAATAATGATGCCTTGTGCTCCCATAAGCAAAGCCAAATGGATATCCACATGTGGTAAATATTAAATTACTACTCCATTGGTTGATGTCATTATCCAAGCTTACTTAGAACATTTTGATACAGGAAAAAGTAGGGTGAAATGACACTTTATTGGCTAACTAAATAGATTACAAATGCAAGCTTTCGAGGCAGCTAAGGCCCGTTCATCAGGCAAGGAGTAAACTTGCAATGTGTACACCTTAGACAACCTGGTAAAAAAAAAAAATGCCCCACACACCCACGGTATATGCTATGAGGCAGCCTTCCTGGGTGCCGCTACATGTGTGGACATGGACAAGGCACACTGGAAACTTTTTAGGGCAGCCCTGTCAGATTCAGGGGGTGTTTTTTATAGGGATTCATCATCCCTTCTTTGTGGGACTTCCATTTGACCTGGAAATACTTCCATCTGGTTATACCCTAACACCGGACGTCCCTCAACCTCATCCAGGTGTGCTGGAATTGGGTGGAAAAAGGACAAAGCTCATCTGGAGCAGTGGAAGGAGAGAGAAGTGAAGAATTGTGTGGATATAGATATATATATATATATATATATATATATATATATATATATATATATATATATAATATAAAATAAATTTCTCTCCCCAATGCATTTTTGTAAGGTATTTATGCATATAAACCTTTTTATGGTACTGGAACTTGTCTCTTTGGAGGTGTTTGGGGTGTTGCAACACCCCCTACTAGTCAAAAAACATTAAATGAATGTCCTTTTGGGTGCTTGCTCTTCTGAAGGAGTAGCTGTAGATATGTTCGTTCATCCTTGCTTTACATCTTTATTAAAAGATGAAGCAGAACGTTGACAAAGATGTTGGTACAGCTGTAGCTGAGCGAGTTCAGTATTTAGCAATTTAGTGTTTATTCTGGAATACAGGAGTGGGTAGTGTAACTTTAGTGCCTCCTAAGCTTCCTCTTACCAAGTCTTGTGTGGCACTGTGCAAAGTTTAAATCTCACTGTGTTTGAAATAATTCACTTTCTACTAACCATTCTAGTAAACTGGTTTAGCTGTATGGATGTTGATGCAGGCAACATTTCCAAAACTGAACGTAAAAACTGCAAAGCCCTGGCAAAATGTGAAATGTACTTATAGTTGTAGAGTGTTTCACAAATAATACAGAGGCCCATTAGAAAGAGGATAAGATGCTACTCTTTGAAACACCTGATTTTATCCCTTGAATCATTTTGTGCTAATGGTCTGTAATCACTAATGGTCTGAAATTTTACAGTTTAAATCCCACAACAGTTTAGATCAGAAATTAGTTTTAATATCTCAGTACAATACTGTGTTTT
Organism: Polypterus senegalus; assembly: GCF_016835505.1. Classification (NCBI taxonomy): domain Eukaryota; kingdom Metazoa; phylum Chordata; class Cladistia; order Polypteriformes; family Polypteridae; genus Polypterus; species Polypterus senegalus. The sequence continues at coordinate 131,142,458 of NC_053162.1, forward strand.
TTTTTTTTGTTTCCATCAATTTTAGGTTATGAGAAGTATGTTTAACCTTAAAGTTCCAGTGTGCCAAGAAGAAGCAGTCACTAGTACTACAGTGCGAGATGATTGCTGTGACTCTAGCATTGAAACTGGTGACAACAACTTGGCCCCTGTGGCATCTTTACCAAGTCTTAAATTAGAGGAGGAAGGTCTTTTGTAATGTTTCTTTGTGTAAAGAAGGCCAAATTTTGAAACTTTTGAATCTGTCACGCATTAAATTTTTTTTTTTTTGGTCTATAGTGTTTATGATTGTATCCCTATTACTACATACTGTGCGCTGAGACGGGTGTACTTTTTAAATTTTTCATTTGTGGAAATTTTGAGGCAGTTTTCAGAAAATATCATATCCATTATAATGTCACCTTTTTTTTACCTGACAAAACCATTTATATTGTGTTGTATAAATTAAGATGTTGGAAAAAGTATAAAGTTTTTGTTGCATTTGCATATAATACAAAAAGCGCCTACTCTATCTGTCCACATGAAACAACTCTTCTCCCAGTGAATCTGTTTTTGTTGATATTGCACACTTTTTCTTCAAGCAGATTAGTTAGGTCAGCTTAATTTTGGTTGTGATACCATGCATAGAGCACACTGTACAAAACAAACAAGAATTTTAAAAAGATATTTACTATTTTTTTTTTTTTTTTGTCCTAACTTAATTCAGTTCAAATATATGTGAATATTTTAAACCAACAAGCTACCATAATAAGCTGCATTTGACTTTCTTCCCCAGTTTACAGAATTTTGCTGAATCCTATTATCTGGAGCTAAAGCATAACATTGGCAGCATCTGATGGAAGCAGGAACTAGTACTAGAGTAAATGGAAGGCAATTGTGGGTCATACTCCTACCCACAGCTGCACTATTTCATACTCTGTTGATTTTATTCCCATATCCTGAAAATGTACATGTTAGGTTGCTTGGGTTTCTGTAAGCGGACAAAGACACTGAGAAAGTATGCAAGCTCCACATAGAATTTTAATCTATCGCAGTGATGTAGTTGTATTAACCACTAACCAGTAGTAGACTTTTTCCATATCTAAAATTAATAAATATATATATATATATATATATATATATATATAATATATATATATAAATTATAATATGAATGTAAAGTTTAGCATATTTTTGTTAATCCTGGTTATTTTGCTATTCCTCTTGGAGGTGTATGCCAGCACACCTGCTTGTGATGAGCTGCGTTGTTTCAGATAGAAGCAATTTATCGGAAGAAAATTAACAAAAATGAGACTTTTTAATGCATTTGTTGGTTTATCTTGTACAGCTGTTTCACAGGTGCAGTCTTCTGTGACAATAGCAGTGTAAATATGTATGGGAGGAGGACAGTAAAACAGGTAATGGTGAGACACATGTATAAACTATACGATAAATTATGTATTGTATGGTGGCTTAAATATTTTTTGTTTCCTCTTGTAAGTTCTGTGCATATCATGTTCTACTGCTCTGCATTGACTGCAAGGTTTTGCTGCAGTAATCAGATAATCAGAAGCTACGTCTGCTTATGAGAGGAATACAAAATACACTATTTGATGTTAGAACAACTTCATAGTCTAAAATTAACAAATCTTATGTCATTTACTGTTTCATCAAGCTTGTTAGTATCAAAACCAAAACCGAGACTGCTCATCAAAACTTAAGAACATTAGAAGGCTTATTTAAGTAGTATTTCTCCAGAAGATATGAAATTAGACCATAAATCTAAATATTAAGTACAAAGTATACTAATATTTTAGAAAAGAAAAGTAGTTCAAAAATTGCATTAAATTATGAATCAAATCGGGAAAGGTTAAATTGTCCTCTGTTAATAAGCTCTGTTTGGGTCTGCAGCTCCTTTCATACTGTTGGAATAAATACATTGCATCCAATTACAGATATTGCATTCTGATAGCAAGGCTTCTGTTTCTACTTTCATTTAATTGCTATTTTCTTTAAATTTTTATATGGAATAAGAGTTCATCCTCAAATCTGCTCCACTCATTTCACTTCATCATAAAGAAATCCAATACTATTTTTAAAATTTAAGATCATTCCACCAGCACTCCATTAACAACACTATTTCTTGCATTGTTTCTAATAAATTCAAATAACAAAGGTATCAATTTGCCCTTTTTATTTAAACTGAATACAGCTGAAATGCAAATCTATATGACAATAAGGGAAAACAAATGTGATGTATAAATTTTATCAGTATAATCATACTTCTATGCAACCGATTTTAAAATAAACACTAATAGTTTACAGAATGTTATGGTGGGTGGAGGAATCTTGAGTTACATCTGAATCTGACAGTAATTTACAGGAATTAGGTTTTTGATTGCTCAATTTATATTTATTAACAAGTTGTTTTAGATACAGAATATGTAAATTTTAATGTTAATGATACTTGTAACATATTATTCTCAAACCTACTTAATTTAACAGGTGGGATGGCTGCAACCTACAGATGCACAACCCCACACTGAATTGGAGGTAATTTAGAATCCATGATTAAACTAACTAACTTTTCTCTTCACCCTGTACACTTCAGACTCTAAATCAGCTCATGTCACTTGCAGAAATATTCTGATGATTCTGAACTTTCAGGTTGTATTGACAAGGGACAGGTGCAGAACTTTCTTTCTTGCTATAGAAAGAACTGAGTGTAACTCGGAATCTGCAAAACCAAGAAACTTGTTATTGACTTTCACTGCACCAAAGAGTGTCTGTGTGTGGCCATTTATTCAGGGAGAGGTGATGCATTGCTGCAAGTTCTTGGAGGTTCACATCAGTGGGCAGCTGGACTTGTTTCGTAAAACTCAGGAGCTACATAAAGGGTGGAACAGAGTCCATTTTTCTTTGAAGACTGTGTTTCTGCACTCTGGGTAATGATCATTTTACATATTCTACAACTATTTTATGACTAGTGTGAATAACAAGCTAATTAAGAAGTTAGACAAAGTTATTGAACATATTTTCAACCCCCTGATGGTAGTAGCAAAGTAGAGAATGAAAAACAAAATTGATGGTCATCATGAGCAATGCTACACATCCATTCTCTGACACACTAGCACTGAGTACATTTGGCCATCAAATTATTCAGCAGAAGTGTGTCAAGAAACACTACTGAGGTTACTTTAAATGGCAAATGTAGGTAGCACACAGGAGCAATGGACATCCTGGCAAAGGGAAGGATGTTGCTCCCGGACAAGACTTTCCTAATAGATGGACCGACATCCCAGCCTGAGAAAAAGATGGTACCTTACCCAGGTGGGAAGCCCCAAACAACTGGACGGCATCCTCACTGGACATGTGCATAATACCTTTCCTGGTCAGAATAAAAGAAAATGGGTAAGGACTGTTTCAGGAGGGGTATTCTGCCTGGTCACTAGATGGCAGCAGCCCCCGGTTATTGGTGTCCATTTGGGAACCAGCAGTGAATGCCAGCAGTTGTAGACTGGCAGCACAGCCCTGCTGGTGTCTGTGGGTGCCACAAGAGTGCACTGCAGAGAAAAGATATATAACACACTGGTCTCCAGCCTACAAAAACAATATAGCAGTGCTAGAACAAGTTCAGAGAAGAGCGATTAGGCTGATTCCAGGGCTACAGGGGTTGAATTATGAGGAAAGATGAAAAGAGCTGAGCCTATACAGTTTAAGCAAAAGAAGATTAAGAGGAGATGTGAAGTGTTTACAATTATGTAGTGAATTCGTACTGTGAATTGAGATTGTTATTTTAAAATGAGTTCATTAAAATGACAGGGACACAGTTGGAAACTTGTTAAGGGTAAATTTTGTACCAACATTATGAAATTTGTTTTTACACAGTGAAACATAGACAAATGGAATAAGCTACGAGTATTATGGTAGACGTTAACACTTTAGGGACTTTTAAAATTACATTCAGTGGATTGGACTGGTGAGCTTTGTTTAGCTGAATGTTTGATTCTTGTCTAGATTGTTCTAATATGCCTGTATAATGCCTCACTATGACTGTAACTGCCAATTCAGAAGTTTTCTTTCTTTTTAAGTTTTTTTTCTTTATTTTTAGTCAATCAGGTGTATATTTGAGAGGGGTTTGTTTATCATAGTATAATAGTATTTATTAATTTTTAACCTTCTCTAAAAAGCCATATTTTCCCCTATAGACAAAGCGTTCTATCTATCACAAAACCAAAACAGTATATTTTAACATCAATATACCATCACTAGCACGATTATTCACAATAAATGTATCTAAACAATTTTAGTACAGAATTGCAGTTGTAGAATAAATGCAACATAAGTATATGCATAATTTAAAAAAAATTCTAAGAATGCTTTTGTTGCCTTGTATTCATGAATCTATCTCAGTAATAATTTATTTTATAGGTTATTAAATTTACTGTAAGACGTAAGGACAAACGTGCATCTCTTTGCACCGTATTCATCCAAGATTGTCAGGGATCTTTTATGACCAGAGAGACCCAGGACCTTGGCTTTACAATTATTTGAAGGACACCACCATTTTTTCAGCACAGTGTGCCTGTCGCTGCACTTGGGCATTGGAATCCACATAGAGACCACAGAGTAAGTGACTCCTTTTGGTCTCATCAACAGCAGCCCAAGCTTTTCTGAGATAGTCTCCCATTCAAGTACTGGCTGGGCACAGACTTTGGCTTCAGGTGGATTACTTGCTCTAAAGGGCAGGTGCAATGCCCATAATACTCATCTTTCCATACTTCATTCTAGCATCCTATCCTTGCATGAACTTCGCTATAATTTTCCTTAGTATAGTGACCAAAACATGAAACTGATGCTGTTGGTGATCTGATTGCATCTTGCAGCAGATCAATGACCCCAGAAGGAATGGCACCAAAGAAAACGGAGTAGTCTTATTCAATTAAAGTTTATATGAAAACTATTTTGCAGAGTAAATAATTAAAAATCCAAATGAAACAAAAATATAACTAAGGAAATGTTACTACTTAAAATCAGAAAGAAAAAAATAATTATCTTGTACAGTGTTAGTTTCCTAATGTTCTAATATGACATAAGATCACTGGAAAAACTGGTGAGAACATGCCATTCAACCCAACAAGCTTGTCCATCCTATTCATCTAGAATGTCCAAAATAACATTAAGTCAATATTTAAGGTCCCTAAAGTCCCACTCTCCACCACACTACTTGATAATTTACTCCATGTGTCTATGGGTCATTGCATGAAGAAAAATATCTGAGAATTTGTGTGAAATCTGCCCCTAACAAGTTTCTAACTGCATCCCCATGTTAGATAAAGAGAGAGAACTTTGTCACCATTTGAAAATTTGCCTTTTCACAGAAGCTTTTTTAAAAAAAATATGACCATACATACATAAATTGGCAGATAAATAAAAACATATGCCAAAAAATGAAGAAAATTAAAAAGAAAGAAAATGCTGGCAGTCGCAGTCCAGCATTATACAGGTGTATATGCCTGTGACTTGCATATTACTTTAGGTAGTGTCCAGTTTGGGGTATTCATAATACTCTGAAATTTATGTATTCGAAAAAAACTATTAAGATGACCATGTATGAAAGTTTTTGTAATGAAGCACAGAGTAATTCTCACAGTTTGAACTTTATTCCAAAGTGTCCACTTTTATGAGAAAACGGGAGTGTTCAGACAAAAACCAGATAGCTTGCACAAGACAAATACTACATATGACGGTTTGATTGTATTTATTTGTGTGTCCAATGTGTAGGAGAGCAGGCTGGCTGTGTGGCTGCAGAAGGGCAGCTGACTCGAGAACAAGGGGCTCGGGTTTATGAGGCTGCAGAGACCAGCAGGGCCTCCAGGAGGACTCGACATGAAAAACTGTTGGAGTTCATCATAAGGGGCCATTGAGCAGATGATCACTTGCTGGTAACTTAGTTCAGATAACAAGTAAAACTTTGTTATTGTAATCTGTAGCAAAGAGCTATGATGACTTTATATGTATTTGCTTGTCCAACAGCCAACAGGCTGTTGTATCTGAAAAGGTGTCATCCAAATGGTTTAAAAATTATGAAGATCCTAAAGGTCACCGGCTAATGACCTATATACAGTAGAAGATGAGGAGCTGACAGATGGCCTCTAAACTACCTGATGAAGTTCTGTCAAGAGCTGTAGGCACTTTTGAAAAGATCAACAGAGTTCAAATCATTCAGGATGTGCTGAAGCCAGAGGTTCATTTGGCTTCAGTGAATCTCTAATGAGTACAGAAAGTATCTCTATTAGTAAAATGCAGAAGGTCTGTTCATTGATGGACCAGCAGACAGTGAGGGGTATGTCATTTGGTGTTGGGGGGTAGACGGTCCCTTTTTATTTTCAGCATCATTATTCTGTTAATCACAATATCATTTTACTTGTAGTGAATTTAGACAAGAGTATAAACTAAATACATCCATCCATCCATCCATTTTCTAACCCGCTGAATCCGAACACAGGGTCACAGAGGTCTGCTGGAGCCAATCCCAGCCAACACAGAGCACAAAGCAGGAACCAATTCTGGGCAGGGTGCCAACCCACCGCAGAACTAAATACATATAAATATAAATATGTTTAAAAAAAGTGTTTAAAAAGTGAAATTTAAAATATGCATTGATACACTTTTGTATTTGGTTAAAGTAAATCCTTTTTTATTTATATATATATATATATATATATATATATATATATATATATATATATATATATATGAGCGAAGAGTTTGACACACTTATGCTTCAATTGTTGGAGTACGAGGATAGACCGCATCACTGAGGCATTTCAACTTGGGATTCCATCTCAACGCCTCCTCTAATAAACATGCCACTTGCTTTGTTTGTCTTTTGCCTTTTTATTTCTGTGTGTTAAAATGACTGTGCATAATAGAGATGTGTATATTTGATTTAACTATTGATGTAAATAATAAAGGACACTGTTGATTAAGTTCTGGATATTTGAAATTGTCTGTGTATCTCTTTTAGCCAATTCATACCATCTGCATTTTTTCTTTAATTTTTATAAATGCATTGTACAGTTTTATTTTTTGAACATTACAAGCAAACATGTCTATCCCCATTACATATTATTTATATGTAATATATAGAAGTGGGCATGCTTTAGTATATTCTCCGATAAGTCTGTTTGTTAGAATGCACAAAGATGATTTTTTCTTTCAGTTCAACTGACCCATCATTATTGTTAATTTTAAGTATTTCTTGAAATGGTTGTACAATTTATACTGAATAATTATTAATAACATTGTTTTTGGTAGTGACAATACTGAGTGTTTTCATTTGTGCTGGCCCAGTCAACTCGTGTATTAACACAACTAGAACTGATAGATTTGAGCAGAGCCTCCTCTTGTATCAACACCATCTACAAATGGTACTTTACTGGACTTGCCGGTAATCCCACAGGATAAAACATCTTTGAGCATCCTGATCAAGACTTTGCTGTTCACTTACAAACATAGTCTACAACAATAAGGTTCTTACTTATTTTTATTTAGGAGTCACATTTTCAATAAAACTTGCATTGTCATTAACTGAAAATGCAGCTTGTGTGTATATATAGGAACAAAATTAAAGGAAAAGAATTGTATACTCTTGATAAATGGAGAGTCAAAACTTTAGAAGCTCAGTATTCTAAAACCATAACTCACAGCTAGAACCTCGTTATTCTAAGGTCTTGACATTAAGTGTGTGCCAGTGTTTATGTGTGTATATATAAACTGCTCAAAAAAATTAAAGGAGCACTTTGAAAACACATGAGATCTCAATGGGAAAACAATCCTGCTGAATATCTATACTGTTATGGACTAATATGGTGATGTATTAGGAACAAAAGGATGGAAATGAAAATGATCAACCTACACAGAGAGGGCTGAATTCAAAGACAACCTGAAAATCAAAGAGAAAAAATTGTGGCAGGCAGGCGAGTCCATTTTGCCAAAATTTAATTGCAGCAACTCCAAATTGTACTCAGTAGTTTGTATGGCCCCCACATCCTTGTATGCATGCCTGACAATGTCCTAATGAGATGATGGATGGTCTCCTGGGGGATCTCCTCCCAGATTTGGACCAGGGCATCACTGAGCTCCTGGACAGTCTGAGGTGCAACCTGGTGGCATCAGATGGACCAAAACATAATGTCTATTGGATTGAGGTCAGGTGAATGAGCATGGGGGCCAGTCAATGGTATCAATTCCTTCATTCTATCGCCACATGAGGCCTGGCATTGATGTGCACCAGCAGGAACCAGCATAGGGTCTGACAACAGGTCAAAGGATTTCATCTCGATACCTAATGGTCTGTATGTCCCTCCATGGATTTGCCTTCCCAGACCATCACTAACCCACCATCAAACCGGTCAGGCTGAACAATGTTACAGGCAGCATAACATTCTCCATGGCTTCTCCAGACCCTTTCAAGTCTGTCACATGTGCTTAGGGTGAACCTGCTTTCATCTGTGAAAAGCACAGGGCGCCAGTGGTGGACCTGCCAATTTGGGTACTCTATGGAAAATGCCAATTGAGCTCCACGGTGCCCATTAGAGGATGTCAGGCCCTCAGTCCATCCTTATGAAGTCTGTTTCTGATTGTTTGGTCAGAGACATTCACACCAGTGGCCTGCCTGCTGGAGGTCATTTTGTAGGCTCTGCCAGTGCTCATCCTGTTCCTCCTTGCCCAAAGGAGAAGATACCGGTGGGTCCTGCAGATGGGTTAAGGACCTTCTAGGAGACTGCCTGTCTCCTGGAATCTCCTCGATGCCCTTGAGACTGTGCTGGGAGACACAGTAAACCTTCTGGCAATGCCACATGGTATTGACGTGCCATCCTGGAGAAGATGGACTACCTGTGCCAGGTCTGTAGGGTCCAGGTATAGCCTCATGCCACCAGTAGTGACGAGTTACAAAACAGATGAGGAGGCAAAAATGTCAGTGGCCTCCCTCCAGCAGTTAAACCATTCATTCCTGTTTTGGGGGTCATCTCATTGTTGCCCCTCTAGTGCACCAAAGCAGCTGAAACTGATGAACAAGACCTTTTGCTACTTAACTGAGACCAGATCAATAGCCCAGAAGTTTCATTGACTTGATACTATACTCTCATTCAAAAAGGTTCCTTTCATTTTTTCAACAGAGTCAAGTTACATTGATGTAACCCAGTTTTTCAGTATAAATCTATGACAAACAAGAAAACGAAATGCCTTACCAGAAATATCATTGCCAAAATAAATTCCCAGCTGTTCAGATTGAACGATTTAATGGTTCAGACTTGACAGACTCTGTGTAGTGTGTGGTAAAATGACCAGTAAAGTGGAGTCGTTTACAGCTGTACAGGTTGTTATGTCAGGGTCAAGAGTATACAGACTCTGTATGCTCTTAATATGCCGTTTGCTTGGGTAATCATATAGGATTATGCTCAGCTGAACTATCTGCCATTTCTATCTTGTTAGCAGTTGTGATGCTGAAGCACATCAGTGCCTGCTATACAATTGGACTCCTGTCCTCCTCCAGTCTCAGAGACCCTAAAGACAGGCTGATATGTTTAGCACACCACTAGGATCTGATGGAGTCAAATGGAGGCTAAATGAGATATCAACAAACATCTGTCATGTTTTATTCTCTAAATGTAACTTTTGCATAAGTAATATGTATTATAATAAACATATATTTGATGATCTTAAAGAGGTATTTAAAATCCAAAAAGTAATAAAGATCCAATTAAGTCAAATAATTGAACATAGTAAACTTTATTATAAAAGTAATAATTGAAATGTGAGTATTAAAACTATGATAACTGGTTCTTACATTTAACATTGATAACATGTAGAGACAGCCAATGGATTCTTTAAAGTCACAATTTTATTGCCAGCTTTCTTAATGTTGTCTGATCACTGATACATAAATGTGAGAGTGTCAAGTATGTGATTTGTAATATTCTGTAATCATAATACAGCTAAAAAAACCAAACTTGAATATGAGATCCACATGCAAGAAACTCACTAGAGCTGCTGGTGTGTTGAGAACTGACATGAATACCGCAGAATATTTAGCACACATCAGCAAACAAAGAACAGAGGCTGATCTGTGGGCAGAAGGGGCTACAATGGAATATTAGGAATACTTGAATAAATAAACATTAATAAATAGTAATGAAAGTAATAAAACACATTTTAGGGTTGTGTATTATAGAAGTAAAGATTTAACTCTGACAGTTTATTCAACGTTTAAAATTATAATATGTTTATAGCCTGTCTTTAAGGTGACCTGTTAAATGTAGGTGACTATTTCATTTGGACATTCGACATTGTTTTAATCTGACTGACTCAATCAAGTATAGCCCACACTTAAGTCTACGTCAATCCATTAAAATTAGGCCGACACAAATTTGTATTGTTATGTTCATTTAAATTTTCTTCAGACGTTGTTTAGTAATGATAAATATCTCTTATCCAAACTTTTATTATCATTATTTTTTCAAAACCACTAATCATAAATGATGGTGATAAAAATACATTGCAGTCTTAATAATGCACTCAACAGAGTACCATAGTGTAAGATACTGGCACTGGTAGACTGCCGTTGCAGATGTATTTTACAAATATACACTCCGTCTCTTACAGTCACCTTATCTTGACTGTCCACCTTTAGAAATTATCTTACACGTCCACCTTTAGAAATTACTCCCACCTTTCTTTTTACATATCCATAAGGCAATTGGCTAAAGTGGGACATGAATAACAAATAACACTGATTATAGATTTGTTAACTAAAAAGGTGATTGACCGCAAAGTTTACATTTTCAATTGGCTGGTCAGTGTCTGACATACGCAAATTTAAAATATGATAGGCTGAAGTTGAAAATGATATTCATGCCCATTTTACTCCAGTCTGCAGCAACATAGACATAGAATTACTAGATGCCGCATGACCAGAAGCATTGTATGGCAATGTCGCCACCATATTACGAGAGGCAGTGCTGTAGAGTGAAGTAATGGATAAAGATGCCTCACGCATGCGCTGCTTGTGATTGTACAAACTGCTGTACGCTCCAAACCAGATCCCGGTGGATTACATTTCATAGGTATGGCTGAACAATTGTTTTGGTTATATCTGGCCAATAGAAAATCCTGTTTTATAATCTTAACTTTAGCTACGCCAGGCTAAGCTAGCAAAGCTATGCATTTATGTGCTCAAGTGAGCATCCAAACAACGTTTTGGCTAAATGTATTTAGTCACTAACTATGTAGATTGTTGTTAGCTGTTAACATTTCTTAAACTTTGAAGGTTTCCCAACGAAATCCATCTCAGGAAGCAGTGGGAGGTAGCCCTTAGACGGGATTTTGAGAAAGCTGTCCTGTGATGTGTGCCGTGCTAATTTGGTAACAGATGCTGTACCGGCATCATATGATCAAAGCTACCACTTGCTCACATTAAAAAACAAAGGAAGTTTGATAATTCCTTCTGAGGGTACAGTCAAGGTGGTCAAAGTAGCTGAACGTGTTGTCCGACAGTCGACATTAGGGCAAGCTGTCAGTGTATCTTTGATCAATCAGTTTGTTTGGGCTGAAATTGGTTCAGATGATGTGTTTTTTCTCAAGGAGCACATTGCGGAAACACAGTTTGACATTGACAACCATCATTTTATGCTCATGTACTTTAGTTGTGTCTGTCTTCCACAAACTAAAGCTGCACCATATTGCCAGACTGAATACTCTCAAATTACAGGATCTGAGTGAGCGAGAGGGAGTGTAAGTCTGTAGGAGATCAGTGAGCTAGTGGGGAGCAAAATTGTGGAGAGCTTTAAATGTTAAGAGCGGTATTTTGTATTGTATTCAGTAGTGAACAGGGAGCCAGTGAAGTAGAGAGAGAATAGGTGTAATATGTTCAGTGGATTTAGAACAGGTTATTATCCTGGCAACAGAATTTTGAAGAAGTTGTAAGCGATGAATACATTTTTGTGGGATGCCAGATAGAATAGCGTTACAATAATCTATACGTGATGTGACTAGGGCATTAACCAATACTTCAGTACAATGTTTAAGAACAGGACAAAGTCTGGAAATGTTTCGGAGATGGAAGAAGGCAGTCTGAGAAATGTTACTTATATGGGAGGAATATGGGAGATTTTCTATTGGCCAAATATAACCAAAACAATTGTTCAACCTTACCTACGAAAAGTAATCCCCCGGGATCTGGTTTGGAGCGTACAGAGGTTTGTACAATCCCAAGTAGTACAAGAGTGAGGCATCTTTATCCATTACTTCACCCCACAGCTGTGCCACTCGCAATATGGCGGCGACGTTGACATACGATGCTGCTGGTCATGCGGCGTTTGTGTCCATGGCAATATAGTATCTACTTGGCCGCCATGGAATCTACGTGTCGCGAGTGACGTCGTGAATATTGGGCGTGCTGAGTGTGACGTTGAATGTATTGCAGACTGCAGTAACACTCCACTGCTGCCAAGCTCCATTCGCTGCTAATTAACAGCTGCTATATTTCTTCCAAGGCTTTTGGTGGTAGTAGTTTTACACATTATTGAGTTTTTCCGCATAAGTAAGAGTGTATTCGATTCGAAGGGTCCTTCAGCAAGTAAGCGAGAAAACAAACTGTAATTGTTTTCACATTAAGGAAATATTTACTTCTAGGATATTCTCGACGTGTTTTTTTCTATTCAGGACGTTTTCAGACAATGGGAATAGATATTCAGTCTGGCTGGTAAGGAAGCGTTTAGTACAACGAAACGCTCATGGTTTATATTGTTTAAATTTAACAAAATTTTAAGAAACACTGGAAACTGCTTCATTGACTCGACTTGAATTTTAACTTGGACAAGTTAAAAGTTTTTACTCCGATCGGTGGATCCGTCCTGTCGGTGGAAGGCGAAAGAAGATGTGTTGCCAGTCGACAAATCCGTGACAGAAAATTTAAGATTGCAACCATTTGAAGGCAATTCCTGGGACCTGGATTAATCTGACACCGCAGGATCCCCAAAGCGCATCTCACAATTTCTGTGTTGTTGAATAATTGATTGTCGTGAAAAATGAGCTCAGCGGAAGACACTGCCGGTGCCGCGCCAGTCAAAGAGGAGGGGGATGGTATGTCCTGGTGGTACCGCTGGCTGTGCAAGATTGCCGGAGTGTTGGGAGGAATCTGTAAGTACAGTACCTGTGTAGTCAGCTATAGCGCCGTGCATATTATAATAAGTTACTTGTCATTAAAAGTTGGTAAGAATTACGGCAATCTTTTAATATACAATACGTTCAAGTTTATTGACGCGTATATTTTGAGATTGTATTTAACGGGATGTTTCTTAATCCATGTTTTATGAAATGTTTATTTATTAATCTTAATTCTAACTTCATTTTAGTAAAATGCTTGTTCCCCCCCCCCCCCCCCCAATTATCAGCTCAAGTATGCTTTTTACCATTGTTCAAAATAGCCACCACATTACATAGCCAGTGAATTTTCCTGCCTTGGCTGAACATCATCTTGACCGTTTATTTCTTCTTTCAATATATACTGGAAATGCCTTTTAGGAAACTAGACATTGTTTATAGTGTCTTATGCGTCTTACTTAGCAAGTGTTATGAGGGCACAAAATTATAAGATAATACTGCAAAATAAAACAAAAGTCTAAGCAGAACAGTTTAATTACTTTTACACAAAGATGTTTGCTCACTCCGTTCTTTTTAGATCTGTTCTTGTATAATGCAAAAAGCAAGAACTGCAATCCCCGTGTCGATATGTCTGTCCGTACGTCTGCATGAAACATGTCAGCTCCCAAGAACTGATTTTTTTACACCTTTTCTTTAAGGAAATATGTCTGGAATACTATGAGCTGTACACATTTTTTGAAATTTCTAAATCTCACATTAAAAAGCATTGCCAAATTTGCGAACTTGTCGCGAAATATTCTGTGTGACTCCAGTTATAACTGAGTTTACTTTTTCAAATTTCCCTTGAGTGAGGCCACTTCAACTTGTATACTGTATTTTGCACATTCTTTATTCCTCTTTTACTCGTCTGACAGCCACTCCTAACGGCAAAATGATCCCCAGTACAAGTTAAGTCAAACGCCGCAACTCTATTTTCTTACAAATAACTATCAAAGTTTAAAATAACTCGCAAATCCAGCGATGAATGAGAGAAAGCAACTCTGTAAGCATTCAGTATTCATAGTACATTACACTAAAATCAATCTCATTTCTGCATTATCTCAAAATTATAATGAATCAGTATTCCTCTGAAACCAGAATTTATCAGGAGATCACCACACTTACTATCACATGTTTTGGAGCGCAGTTTAACATTGAGAGCTCAGCAGATTTTAAGTCTTAAGGTTCATCTTTCCAAAATGTTATGTTTAACAAGTTTGAACTACAGTTAGTTATAGAACTTCCACAATCAACAACTAACAAATAAAAGGACAACAATCAAAGCAATTTTTACATCACATGATTTGGACACTTCCCTCTATTTAAGTGACCTACTTCATCACCTATTAGGGCTAGTTTTTTAAGTACATAATATTATAAAGTGTTAAAATGTGCATATTTAATGTAGTACTGTGTGTAATATTCTATTATTAGTTATTTTTAATATGAGTCACAGTTACAAAAATATTTAATAAGCAATAATTGACAATTGAGTCTTTGAAGTAAATAAAAAACACAAAATGTTCCAATTTTCAAAACACCCAACTCTTCCAGTATACCTGAATGGTATATCATGCATACATTTTCAAACTTGCTTTGTTGTGTTCTGCTATATCGCACACCCTTGAAAATAGAGGTGTCAGAGTGATACTATAGGGGAACCATTTTAAGTTCTCAAAAGACCCATCCATGTGAAGTTTCCAGAAAGAACCTTTATTTGTTTAGACCTGTATCAGACTCCATGCAGTAAATAACCAGAAATAGATGGTATCAGATTTGTGGAATACCAATGTTTCATCATTTTATTAAGTCCATGTATTCTTAATTTGTTAGTGTCCTGTTAGGTAGCCTAATATACAGTCAAGATTTTGTATCTTTTCTACATATCAGGAAGTTTTACAAAGCATAGAAAGACAACTTCATATGCAAATAACGAAAAGGTTCTTGGTCAAGCAGTAGTTCAATGAGAAACCACACAACCCAGGAAAAAAAAAAATAATAATTTTATATATATATATAGCACAGGCCAAAAGTTTGGACACACCTCCTCATTCAATGTGTTTTCTTTATTTTCATGACCATTTACAGCACTCTATCACTCTCCTTCTTGGTCAAATAGCCCTTACACAGCCTGGAGGTGTGTTTGGGGTCATTGTCCTGTTGAAAAATAAATGATCGTCCAACTAACCTGACTTCTGCACAACACAACTGCTGGTCCCAACCCCATTGATAAAGCAAGAAATTCCACTAAATAATCCTGATAAGGCACACCTGTGAAGTGAAAACCATTTCAGGTGACTACCTGTTGAAGCTCATCGAGAGAATGCCAAGAGTGTGCAAAGCAGTAATCGGAGCAAAGTGTGGCTATTTTGAAGAAACTAGAATATAAAACATGTTTTCAGTTATTTCACTTTTTTTTGTTAAGTACATAACTCCACATGTGTTCATTCATAGTTTTGATGCCTTCAGTGAGAACCTACCAACGTAAATGGTCATGAAAATAAAAAAAACACATTGAATGAGGAGGTGTGTCCAAACTTTTGGCCTGTACTGTGTATATATATATATATATATATATATATATATATACTAGGGCGTTGCCCCCTGCTCACTTGGCTCGCCAACCCCTGAGTTTGGTTAACTAGATATACAATTTAAATAGATTGTTATTTTCATGGGAATTGTTACAAATTAATTATTTTCACTTTTACTTTAAAACTTCAGTAAAAACAATAGTTGGAATTAACTTTTCTTCAATATCACATTGAATTTTAATTCCGTGTTTGGACTTGCTTCGCGACAATGCAATGTTTAACTGCCCATGAGTGAATACCGTTTCTTTCTCTGTGATAAGTGTGTTGTTCGTGACGATTATCTCTTCAGCGATAATTAGGTCATATCTGTTTGAACGAACGCTTTAGGAAATTTCTTTAAACACTTTTAAATCCCAACATACTGAATCTTTTAAATGTGGTCCGTGAGACATGTGTTTAATGACTTTGCACCATAATTCAGGATAGGTTTCTCTGTTTGTTTGGAATTTCAGCACAGACAAACCTATCTACATCATCAGCAGTTAATTATTTATTTTGCAAAGTAACCAATTAATACATGTGAGGTAAACCCCGTTTTTGAAATTCAATTGTTTAAAAGTATGGTTTGATTTGACCAAATACCATTTCGAGTTCTTTCAATAAAACTAAGACTTTCTGGTAAAACAATCTACTTACGAAAGTCAGAATATCCAGTGTCGATGTAGCCGGTGGCATTGTTCTCATGAATCAACAGATTTCTGGCCACTGTGGATTGCACGTCATTGTAATAAATAAATCCCTTTATTTTGGGGTATTGCCATTGCATCATGATATAACTGTTGCAATGCTCTTGGACTACCTTCATATAATGATGGTAATATTGCTGCTTTACCTATTTTGAATTTGTCTGAACTATTGATATATGAATTTTGAACGTGAACAATGAGACCTTGCATATGTTCCATTCTAAGTTTTGCTTGATTCGATTTGATAAAGAGACAATAAGCTTCGACTTTTAGGTACGCTTTAATAATGTAATGTTGAGATGACATAAGTGGGTTAATTAAATTGCAACGTATCGGTAATTTTGATCCGAAATGTTGTGTGGGTTTTATTCGTTTTTCTAAATTTAATGTGTTTCATATTGTACGACCATCCTGTTTCGCCATCAGGGAAAAGCAAAGGAAAGATTAAAGGATCGGAATTTGGTGATTTATTTGACAGAAGTGAAGAATCGTGCTTTGCTTTTGGATATGCACGAATATCTACTCTGTCTTTGATATTTCCGTCTTTCGAAACTATTATCACTGACAATTCGTCACATGTTGGTTTATTATAAATGCTACCGTGAACTTTCGGATTTATATAGAAATCCAAGAAAATTTCTTTGTCCGTGTTTTGCGGGTAAATTTTGTGTAAAGTGCGATACTTTTGGATGTATGGATTTGTATCCATTATTGGCTGTATAATTTTTAATACATCTGATCATTTAACTCTTTCAATTAAATGTTGCATCGCTTCTCCGTGATTATATGATCATAAATATATAGCTGACCAAATTGTGGTTTCTTCGAAATTAAACTTGTTGTAGCTTTAATTATTGTGGGACCACAGATTCTCATAGCGTATGGTACATTATTGTGTAAATCTACATTTTGAGCATTGCATGATGCGAATGCGAACAGATTATTGTCGACTCGGATATTTTGTCTGTACTGTAGTGTTTCTGGATTTCACTTTCACCAAACAACAAATCTTTTTGAATTTCACTACTTTCATATTCTTTAACTTGCTCTGCATGTGTTTCGCGCCAATGTTTTTTTTTTTTTTTTCTTTTGAGCCTTTTGAATTCCACTGTTTTTTCATAATCTGTAACCTGCTGTTCATGTGTATCGCGCCAACATTTTTGAAGATCTTTATGAAGTTCTACTTTGTCTTTTACTCTTTGTCTTTTATTTCTGACCCTCTGCGAGGTTTTCAATTCCACTTATTATTGTTATTTTTTTGCATTCTTTTCACATCAAAGCTTTTGGGTAACTTTTTGTTACGCTGCTCTTTCTACTTTGCTTAGTCATTAACGTGTCATTTAGAACGTATAAAATTATTGTCCTGATAAAATTTATAAGAGCTGAAGGTGCCGGAAGTGTGTTTGTCAAAAGCATTCACATGACTGAGAGGCTAGATGACCATGGTCTTGTTTGAAAATGGTTGTAAGTAGGGAGTGACTTGAAAGAATCTAATTGGCAAAAGTCACCGTCTCGCGGGACTTGCTTCCAAAGGTTGTAAGTATGACGTGACTTGAAAGAATCTCACTTTAAAAGTCTCTGTCTTGTGGGACTTCATTCCAAAAAGTCTCTTCAAAAAGAAGTCATGTCTCATTCCAAGATTTTTTTTCCCTTAAAGATAGGGTAAGGAGCTCAGTCATCCGGGAGGGGCTCAGAGTAGAGCCGCTGCTCCTCTGCATCGAGAGGAGTCAGATGAGGTGGCTCGGGCATCTGATCAGGATGCCTCCTGGACGCCTCCATGGTGAGGTGTTCCGGGCACGTTCAACCGGGAGGAGGCCCCGGGGAAGACCCAGGACACGCTGGAGGGACTATGTCTCCCGGCTGGCCTGGGAATGCCTTGGGATTCTCCCGGAAGAGCTGGAAGAAGTGGCTGGGGAGAGGGAAGTCTGGGCCTCTCTGCTTAAGCTGCTGCCCCCGCGACCCAACCTTGGATAAGCGGAAGAGGATATATATATATATAAACTGCCATTAAAGAAGCATTATTGCTATTGGTGTCCGATAGGAGTTCCCACTCAGTTGACAATAACATTTCTGCCATTCAAATTAATCATGTTCATTTACTGGGAATAATGTCTACATACCCTACAAAGAACTTGCTAATTTAGTGCTTTGAACCTGCTTTTTCCAAAACTGGATGGATGACCCTAGATAGGCTGTCAGGCTATAGTCATTCATACATTGTACAACTCAACTCTCTCATGTAAACCTTTATTTGTTTATTTGTTTTTTTAAATTTTGTTTTAGAATGCGCTCTCTAACTAGTATCATCCCACAGCACTTTACAAGTGCAGATCTGTAATGTTTATGTATGTTGCATTTGAAGCACAGGTTGGACATACTTGCTTATCGTCACATAGTGAGTCAGAGGCAGGGACTGAGATGACAACCTCGTATTTTAAGGTTCAGTGCCTTAGCCACTAGCTATATAGCCTGTCAACTAACTTAATATGCATGACATTTTTGGATATGTAAAGAATTCAGAGTTCAGAATTCAAATAAATGAGCAGACTACACAAAGACAATGATTTGGGTGGGGAATTAAACAAAGCTTTACTGTTAAAAGTTGGACATTTTTAAAAGTTAGCTTTTGTTTGGGGGGAAAAATGCATGCTAGTTTTTAATAGGAACCTTCCCACTATGAAAGACCAAACATGTATAGCATAACTTAAATGGAACTGTAGCCCACACACCTAAAGTATTTGACAAACATGTTTTGGATTTTTAAATTTTTAAATTTGAGCTACTTGTAACTATTATTTTTCAGAGTTTTAGAGGTCCTCCAAAAGTTCCTTACAATAGCTTATACCCTTTCCAAACTAAGAGACTCTCCCATATTTCACACCATGATTTATGTTTAAGTTACTGAGTACTTGC
This sequence comes from Polypterus senegalus, assembly GCF_016835505.1. Lineage (NCBI taxonomy): Eukaryota > Metazoa > Chordata > Cladistia > Polypteriformes > Polypteridae > Polypterus > Polypterus senegalus. The sequence continues at coordinate 131,161,836 of NC_053162.1, forward strand.
TGACATTCAATTTATTTTTGGTAAAGTGCTTTTCTACTTAATGTGCTCTCCGTGCTATAGTCAAATGTATGCAGAATACAGTAATTAAAACATGAAGGTGCATGCAACAAAAATACACAAGCTTTGCTGAAATTACAAAATTAAATGCAATATATACAAGGAAATTTACATGCATGTGCAATTTTTACTACTATATTAATTTTAAGGCATCAAAAAATGTAAATGTCTAAACCACTGAATGCACATTTAAAGCTATCTCATTGATTCCTCTGTACTTGAATACATCTTTAAATGAGTTGCAAATCTCTTTAAATAATTTCCTGCTAAAATTGAATCACTATCCACAAAGTGTTGTCCAATGTTGGCATGGTCATCACCATATTTTTTATATACCCTCAAACTACTCCAAGGGTAACCCAGTGACCCCCAAAAAGACGTGCTACATCAGAAATAGTTTACCTCTGAAAGGTAGTATTCATTTGTGTGCAAAAGAGCATTCCTTTCAGTATTAAATTGAGCTCAATTTTTGCTGCATGGTTACTTAAGAGTAAAAAAAAAAAAAAGTAACATGGCAACCTAAAGCCATCATGGCTTCTCTTTTTGCTGTCCTCAAACTGACAAAACGTTTTCCTTTCTTTTATATTATTGGAGTAATTTGGTATTTGTTCAAGTACCATGTTCAGATAAGTGAACAGAAATAGTTAGCATGCACATTTCAGCCCTGGGTCTAGAGATGGTACATTGATTAGAAACTGGACGATATTTGTAAGGAATGTCTTATCATAACAGAGCACAGACTTTGTGCAATTCTGCACTATATAGAGATATCTATCACAATATGTACAGGAGGGGTGGGCAAAAGTAGGTTTACATTTGTGAGTACACAAAACAGTTTTTTCTTCTTTTATTATTTATTAATTATTGTATTTATTATTTGTCTTCTTAAAGCAATTGAGTTAATAAAGCTATTGTAGTAATTATAACCTGCATGTCTTTTTCCATGCGAACAACTGTACAGTATACCTAATTTTGCCCACTTCTATAATGTATTTAACATATTTTGGTCAGTGTCACGCTATAAACTTATTTTCAAAATGTTTAATTTGATATATCTATCTATCTATCAACAGCTTCTAAGTTTTTATTTATTGTATTTTTTTGTAAATTCCTGTAACAGTCCGTCTGAGGTGTACTGTATTTATTTTGTAACATTACTCACTATACCGAGTGTTATTAAACATACTTACAAGGTGTGTTAAGTTAATGTGCATGTTAGTGTTGGTCTGTTGCTAGTCCTCAACTCTGGGGCACACTACAACAGTGCTAAATCTGAAAGATAGTTTTGTTACCATAAATATACATGCTAGGACCAGATCAGCATGAGATCATCCCAACCTGATGGCACACTGTAACTGACCCATGCAGTACTTGGTACAAATAATATTTATACCATGTGACCAGTAAGGGTGCTCATGAGACAACCTAGATCAGAACGTGGGGAGCCCAGCGGAAGTGAAATTAGGTGGTTTATTACCAGTTAAACTCCATACACAAGGGTGGGTGAAATAGGATTACCAAAGTAATAATAAAATGCACAATATTAACAAAATGACAAAATGTATGCCTGTCTTGGCTGACCTAATACCAGTATACTGTAGTCCCTTTTTGTCTTGTGGGATGGGCAATTCTTTTTCCCATTTGAAGAACCAAAGAATATGCTAAATCTCAAGATTTGTCTCAGAAGCACTGACCTCTCTTCCTCACACCGGCTGAGGCCTAAGGACTGAAATGATTTTTTTTTTTAACTTTCCACCAGGACAACTTACAGGCTATAGCATTGCATCATTGGTTTAGAATTGACCCATTGAATTTCTGGGACCATCTGGGAAGAATTCCTACCTGGGGTTCCAGGTGTCCTTGCAGTCCTGAATCTCTATCTAGATTTTAAAGGCATGACAACCCTCTAGAGACCTGACTACTTTTTGACCTGTGTGTAAGGTATTGCTGTATGCCTCCCAGCTTTGCGGTAGTTCTATACTTATAAGCGGTGTTCATTGCTGTTCTTGCCTTATTATATTTTCCTAAGAAATAATCCTGGCCTACTTCCTGAGATACATTAGGATTAGTATTCTGTTCAGAATAGTAGCAGACTTCATGTGATATCTGCCACAACCAAGGATAACTTGACAGTCATTTAACATTTTTAAAAACAATATGGCTATATTTTTGCTTTAATTATTTTCAACATCATATTGCTGATATGAAGGATAATAAGATCCAGTGCATGTTCAGTTTAGCATTATCTTGAATTAAAATACTATAGTAAAAACTATCTTTTATGTAAAAATTCTCCAGCTGTTTAAGGAGACTTCCCTGGATTTAATTTTTGTCATGGAAAATGACAATTAATAAGGGAATTGATGGTTCATATGGTATATATATATTTATGATTTTTATTACTGCATTACCAATTAAAATCCTTTTTAGAGGTTGCTTCATGTTCCATATGACTATGTCCAGCTTTGTACTTTTCTATATTATACTTTATCTTCCAAGTATTTGCACAGTTTTGAAGATTTTTCCTATAGTGTTTAAATTACTTTTGCTATCTCTTTAGAATCTGCTATGCCTTCAATTTTAGTATCATCAGGGACTTTTACAGCTTTACTAACTATACCAGAATTTATGCCATTAATAATATACGTAAATTAGAAAAAACACTAGTTCAATGATAGACCACTGAGAGATTCTACAGATGACCTTCACATGGAACTTTTGTTTCTTATCTGTACCCTGCCTCTTGGTAATTAACAAACTTGATGTCACAAGATTCACAGAAGTTCTTATTGAGAGACTATGGAGAAGCAGAGGGTGCAAAAATAACAATACAGGTTATATACCCTTTAAATTGATTTATGTTACAATAACTTGTTCTTTAATGCACAATCATTTATTTGCTCCTGAATAGAAGTGCTTTTGTTGACCCTTGTTCTTTTAAAGCCACAGAATGTGGCAACTAATTTTTTCAATGGCTGTGCCAATTATGTCTTGCATACTGCATACTTTTCCATTGCAGGTTTAAGTTTTGAAAGTGCATTTTAGATTTTATATTTGCTCCACACATTTTAGTAAATTGGATTGCCAGCAGTTAGGGCAGTGTGTTTAGAATGTGGGACTGCTCATTCAAAAGATAAAGTAGGCTTTCTGTTGTATAGGTTGCATTTCAAAACCGAGAGCTGTGGTATTTTGGGAGGACTTCTGGAGAGATACCGTCGTAAAACATGCAATCAGAAATAAAGTTGGCTTAGTATTTTAAGTGAAGTTTCATCTAAATTCAGAATGCTCTGTTATTTAGAAAGTATCTTTATGTTTATAGAAAATAGTGGAAAATTAAAAGTGCAGTGCCAGTGTGGAATATCTTACTTAAGATGTGATCAAAAATGAAGGATGAACCTTTTTTTTTCATTTTTCTATTAAAATATTAATTTTCTGTTTAAAATATTGTTTTCAGAAAAATACCATACTTTTAATAACAAGGTGTTTGTTTTTACGTTGCTCCACTTACTGAAGAGTATATTTGTACAACTGTGATAAATTGCGAGTTATTTATTTTATCATGCTTAGGGAAAGTAAAGTATTATATACTGATGCCTCGTCCACATGTACTCAGGTATTTTTTAAAATGGTTGTTTTCCTCCTTTTGTTTTTTAAAAAAAAAATCCACACACACACACCATTTTTCTTGGTTGCAAAAAAGCTGTTGTTTACTTCCAATACCTAATGCATGACAAACTGGTACCATACAGTTTTAAAATTTGAGTTTTCCAGTACTAGTATAATGTGCAGCCCTACCATGCATAAACCAAAGCTGATGGAGAGTATACAATGTTAAAAACTTCCATTATATTTACAGTGTTTAACCAGTTCTGTTAAACTTTCTATTTTACAAACCTGTTAGAAAAAAAAATCTAAAAATTGTTGTGGAGAAGCATACGCTGTCTTAGTATGATTAGATGTTAGGCAGGAATTCCTTCTGGTTCATTTTGGCAGTCAATCTAATTTAGTCATATGTTGATGGTTTTTGAGTAGCCAAACAACTTAACTTGCACAGGATAAGGAGAAGAGAGAAATGATACCCTAGTGAAGGCAACAATCTATAGCCTGAACTGAGCCTTTGAAAGGATGGCTATAAAGAAATGATTCTTTTCATCTCATAATATTTAACTTAATATCTAAACAGAGCAACACATTGTTTCTCTGGTATTAGTCAGAGTAGATGCCAGTTTTAATTACAACTAGTTTTTAAATTAAGAGTCAACTCTTCTCCCGAAAAGAGAAAACTATTGAATAATCTGGCGTCTTGTTTTCACTCATTTATGTCAAAAATACCAAATAGTGTCTTTGGGTCTGAATATTACCCTCCAGTCTGCAACTTTCATCCCTTTTTTCTTTATAAATACTTGACTATTTCATAATGTGCATAAATGTTGCATAGTTAGCTATTACCTACCTTTATACCTTTATATTAGCACTTCATTATAATTTGGTATGCTATGTAAGGACTCAAAGCAATTGCAAAAATGGCATTTGTTTTATATAGCATACTTCATAGAGGATATTTACAGGTGCCGGTCATAAAATTAGAATATCATGACAAAGTTGATTTATTTCAGTAATTCCAAGCAAAAAGTGAAACTTGTATATTAGATTCATTCATTACACACAGACTGATATATTTTAAATGTTTATTTCTTTTAATTTTGATGATTATAACTGACAACTAATGAAAGTCCCAAATTCAGTATCTCGGAAAATTAGAATATCAATTAAGACCAATGCAAAAAAACTGAAAAGTACTGAAAGGTATGAACATGAAAAGTATGAGCATGTACAGCACTCAATATTTAGTTGGGGCTCTTTTGGCCTGGATTACTGCAGCAATGCGGCGTGGCATGGAGTCGATCAGTCTGTGGCACTGCTCAGGTGTTATGAGAGCCCATGTTGCTCTGATAGTGGCCTTCAGCTCTTCTGAATTGTTGGGTCTGGTGTGTTGCATTTTCCTCTTCACAATACCCCACACATTTTCTATGGGGTTAAGGTCAGACGAGTTTGCTGGCCAATCAAGAACAGGGATACCATGATCCTTAAACCAGTTACTGGTAGCTTTGGCACTTTGTGCAGGTAGCCAGGTCCTGTTGGAAAATGAAATCTGCATCTCCATAAAGTTCGTCAGCAGCAGGAAGCATGAAGTGCTCTAAAACTTCCTGGTAGATGGCTGCGTTGACCTTGGTCCTCAGAAAACACAATGGACCAACACCAGCAAGTGACATGGAACCCCAAACCATCACTGACTGTGGAAACTACACTGGACCTCAAGAAACGTGGATTCTGTGCCTCTCCTCTCTTCCTCCAGACTCTGGAACCTTGATTTCCAAAGGAAATGCAAAATTTACTTTCATCAGAGAACATAACTTTGGACCACTCAGCAGCAGTTTTGTCTTTAGCCCAGGCGAAACACTTCTGACGCTGTCTCTTGTTCAAGAGTGGCTTGACACAAGGATTGCGACAGCTGAAACCCATGTCTTGCATACGTCTGTGCGTGGTGGTTCTTGAAGCACTGACTCCAGCTGCAGTCCACTCTTTGTGAATCTGCCCCACAGTTTTGAGTGGGTTTTGTTTCACAATCCTCTCCAGGCTGTGGTTATCCCTATTGCTTGTACACTTTTTTCTACCACATCTTGTCCTTCCCTTCGCCTCTCTATTAATGTGCTTGGACACAGAGCTCTGTGAACAGCCAGCCTCTTTAGCAATGACCTTTTGTGTCTTGCCCTCCTTGTGCAAGGTGTCAATGGTCGTCTTTTGGACAACTGTCAAGTCAGCAGTCTACCCCATGATTGTGTAGCCTACAGAAATAGACTGATAGACCATTTATAGGCTTTTGCAGGTGTTTTGAGTTAATTAGCTGATTAGAGTGTGGCGCCAGGTGTCTTCAATATTGGACCTTTTCACAATATTCTAATTTTCCGAGATACTGAATTTGGGACTTTCATTAGTTGTCAGTTATAATAATCAAAATTAAAAGAAATAAACATTTGAAATACATCAGTCTGTGTGTAATGAATAAATCTAATATACGAGTTTCACTTTTTGAATGGAATTACTGAAATAAATCAACTTTGTCATGATATTCTAATTTTATGACCGGCATCTGTATATTATTAAACACTTTGCAGAGTGAAAAAGTGTGCATATGAAATTAACAAAATAAAATACAAGATTGTTCAAAACTTTCACTTTAAATTACAAGGAAATAGACTTTGAGTTTTCATAACTAAAGATGAGCTAATGGTAATAGATTAACACTATGAGATGACAGAACAGTAGAGTCAACATACTGATTATAAGGTTACAGGTATAGCCATTAAAATGAATGCAAAGATTTTAGAGTTTTGAGCATGGTTTGAATGTGATGATTGGTAAACCTTGTTTATCACAATTGGGGAGAGAGTTCCAGAGAGTAATAGTGATAAATCTAAGTAAGTGTTCTTCAGGTATTACATAATGTGTCTTTGGAATGGCAAGGAGGGTAGTGTTTGAAAGTCTTTTGTGTTGAGAGGTTTGACATTAGGCAAGTAGAAGTAAAATGTAATCTGGTATGTTGAAACATAAATTAGAAGCAGAATCTGGATTTTTGAAGATAATGGAATACTACATAGGGAGTCGGTTTAGTGTTTATTTCATTTGTTCGAATCCTGGCAGTAGTATTTCAAATTTGTAATCTGTTGATACTCCATGCAGGAATAATAAAGGCTTTACATAGGAAAGGAAATGTTGGGCTCTAGCAGTCCTGTTTAGATGGTAGAAAACATTCTTACTTCCATAGAGATATTTATTTAATTTAATTTTTTTTAAATCTCCAGTTTAACATGTCCCTGAGACAGTTGGAGGTGATAAAAAATTTTGGAGACTAAGATCTTAAAGTAATTTTTTTGGATGAATTTGTTATTCATATGCATGATGAAGTAATGTTAGCAGAGCAAGAATTGATAAGATGCATAGATGATCATGGGATGGTAGGCACACTAGAGTGAGCTATTAGAAGTATCTGGTATAGAAACAAAGAGGAAAGGTGAAGGATGATGAAGAATTATGGACCGGAGTGGAAAAGGAAGAGGTGGTGGGGATGACCAGAGAGCATTTACTGTTCTTGAAATATGATGAAAAGTATCAAGGCAAGTAAAAGAGAAAAAAAAGAAAGATCTGCCTTTTTTTTGTGTAGATCTCTTGGGCAAGAGGTTTAATACCCAAATGCATTTTTCTACATTGTAACAGTTGGCATACCACACTATTTCTATGCAGAATGCTCTATTGTAATTAAAAATAAAAAAAAAATTCTCACAACATGCAAAATGCATGCATTATTTGCTAAAATATTGTTAAATGAATACCTCTGGAAAATGAAAGTAGTCAACAAACAGAAAGTCGGTTCTCACAGGATCAGGTTTTTTAATGTAAAATAGGATTCTTGACCAATGAATGAGAGGGGGAGGTGGGTCTTCAATTCAAAAGCGTGTTTAGTATTTGGACCATTACATAATAATACAAAGCTGGTATATAATTTGAGGAAATTCCAGTCCAGGTTATATTGTAAATTTAGTTTCTAAGGAACATCCATCCATCCATTATCAAACCCGCTATATCCTAACTACAGGGTCATGGGGGTCTGTTGGAGCCAATCCCAGCCAGTACAGGGCGCAAGGCAGGAAACAAACGCCGGGCAGGACAACAGCCCACCACAGGGCACGCGCACACACACACACACGACAATTTAGGATCACCAGTGCACCTAACCTGCATGTTTTTTGACTGTGGGAGGAAACCCACACAGGCACGGGGAGAATATGCAAACTCCACACAGGGAGGACCCAAGAAGCATACTCTGGTCTCCCAACTGCGTGGCAGCAACGCTACCCGCTGCACCACCATGCCGCAAAAGATAGATATAGTGCAAAACAAGCCTAAGTCTGAGTCAGAGCATCAGGATATCAATAAACCTTGAAACGCATCCCAATCTTTTTTTTTTTTTTTGCTGTTACTGGAGATAGCACTGCATTGAATTGCCATAAACAACAGTCCAACTGTTGCATTTTTTTTTCTTTGGAGATGAATACCAAATGATCTTTTCAGTGGCTTCCAGTTTTTCTGTTAATTTAAAATTAGTTTAATCGTGTAGGTCTTTTTTTTTTACAATGGAAGTTAGGGAATTTGTATCTCCTAGTATTGTGTAAAATATTTGGCAAGGGACAATAAATGTTATAAATACTATTACATTTAAAAATATGCACTTAAAATAATTAATTTACCCATTCTGTCATTCTCTCACATCAAATAGCGTGACACTTTACAGAGACAACCAGAGTACAATTTAATGTGTCACACAAGATAGTTAAATCTGTTATAAATTACAGGGGATGAAATACTTTGACAACCCAATTAAAAGTAAAAATGAATGAAATATTGGAAAAAAAATATCGGTATAGTAGATTCACAATCATTTCAATAATTACAGACCATTGCAGAATAAATGTTTGCGGGGACAGCCAAATAAAGGACAGGAAAGATTGCTTTTTAAGTGTAATTTACAAGTTATCAGTGATAGTGTTGAAAGCAGACCTCAGGAAAGAGTTCCAGAGAAGGAAGAGCAGCTACAAAGCTAAATTAATATTTACCAAGATTTTCATAAAATGTGTGTCCAGTCAGAGGAAGGCCAAGGTCAGAGTATCAAGGATATCTGAGAGGATGAGCTGGGAGTGTGCAAAAAAACCTGTGTAAAGTGGTATATTGTCAAGAAGTCAGTAACGGAGTACTGAAGCTAATGGAGTATTATTCAGGAATGCATTGTAGTGAAGCTAGTTGATGGTGATTTATTTTATTTGTTTTTATGTATAACAATGGTATTAGTTTTAATGTCAATGGTTTACATGTGCTATGATGAATGCCATTTACTGGGTTGTAACTTGTTAATAAATATTGATATGCAACAATGTATCAATGATTTCTAAAGGATTCTACTGTAAATCATTGACTAGTTAAAGGCTGCTTTTTGTTCACCCATCACCCCGACCCCACCTTTTACATAATCTTGAAGCATACATTATATTATCAAGTCCTATAAAAAACTGATTTTTTTTTTTTAAATATAGTTTTTAGTGGTGGCCGAGAAACATTTCTAGTCTCATGTTTTTGTGGGAAAAGGACATCATCATTTTTCTAATAGAACGAAATGCTACTGCGGCCAATGCAAGATAACAGCAAACAATGTGAAAAACGTTCATAGAAAATAAAATTCCCACTTAACTCGTATCACATAATCCACATGTCCAGTATCTATTAATATAGTTAAAACATGCAAAATGTGTGAGCTTTTTTTCCTAAAATATTGTTAAGTTACTTCCCAAAAATTTAACATTGAAGGAAAACAGGAAAGAAGTTACTCACACAATGCTGTGCGTTTGAATTGAAAGTCGGCCTCGGTTGTTGTCAAGAATGCCTGTTTCAATTTGCATATTTTGTTAGTCTAAGGTTGCTACCATCTGGTTAGCATCTGAACTTTAAGTTTTTTTTTTTCATTTTTTTTGTTCTCCTCTCTGTGTTGCAAAACCTGTCTTGAGCTTATTATTATAGGACAGCATATGTTTGGGAGTAGGGCTGAGAATATGTACAGTTGTGCTTGAAAGTTTGTGAACCCTTTAGACTTATGCAGATATATTTCTGCATAAATATGACCTAAAACATCATCAAATTTTCACTCAAGTCCTAAAAGTAGATAAAGAGAAACCAGATAAACAAATGAGACAAAGATATTATACTTGGTTATTTATTTATTGAGGAAAATGATTGAATATTACATATTTCTGACTGGCAATATTATGTGAACCTCTAGGATTAGCAGTTAGTTTTAGGTGAAATTAGAGACAGGTGTTGTCAATCAATGGGATGACAATCAGGTGTGAGTGGGCACCCTGTGTTATTTAAAAAACAGGGATCTATCTAAGTCTGCTCTTCACAACACGTTTGTGGAAGTGTATCATGACACGAACAAAGGAGATTTCTGAGGATCTCAGAAAAAGAGTTGTTGATGCTCATCAGGCTGGAAAAGGTTACAAAACCATCACTAAAGAGTTTGGACTCCACCAATCCACAGTCACACAGATTGTGTACAAATGGAGGAAATTTAAGACCATTGTTACCCTCCCCAGGAGTGGTAGACCAACAAAGATCACTCTAAGATAAAGGCGTGTAATAGTCGGTGAGGTCACAAAGGACGTCGGGATAACTTCTAAGCAACTGAAGGCCTCTCTTACATTGGCTAATGTTCATGTTAATGAGTCCTCCATCAGGAGAACACTGAACAACAATGGTGTGCATGGCAGGGTTGCAAGGAGAAAGCCACTGCTATCCAAAAAAAACATTGCTGCTCGTCTGCAGTTTGCTAAAGATCACGTGGACAAACCAGAAGGCTATTGGAAGAATTTTTTGTGGATGAATGAGACCAAAATAGAACTTTTTGGTTTAAATGAAAAGCGTTATGTTTGGAGAAAGGAAAACATTGAGTTCCAGCATAAGAATCTTCTCCCATCTGTGAAACATGGTGGTGGTAGTATCATGGTTTGGGCCTGTTTTGCTGCATCTGGGCCAGGACAGCTTGCCTTTATTTATGGAACAATGAATTCTGAATTATCTATACTAATAAAAGGCAAAGCCCTCACTCACTCACTCACTCACTCACTCACTGACTCATCACTAATTCTCCAACTTCCCGTGTGGGTGGAAGGCTGAAATTTGGCAGGTTCATTCCTTACAGCTTCCTTACAAAAGTTGGGCAGGTTTTATATCGAAATTCTACGCGTAATGGTCATAACTGGAAGCAGTTTTTCTCCATTTACTGTAATGGAGATGAGCTTCAACGCCGTGGGGCGGAGTTTCGTGTGACATCATCACGCCTCCCACGTAATCACGCAGTACATAGAAAACCAGGAAGACCTCAAAAAGCGCTGAAGAAAACATGCATTATATAATTGAGAAGGCAGCTAAACAATAAGAAGCGAAGCGAAAGTGACATATACAACCATATTCATGAGTTCTGCTACTGAAACAAAGCACGATGTAAACCTACACTTTAAATTAAGTTCATAGACAGGCTGCGCTGGCGCTTGTAATTTAGTGCCTGCCCATATAAGGTCGTCCGTCAGCGCAATCCAATAGCAAACTGCCACGGGTAAATATTCACGGGTGAAGGACTGTGCTTATGGAGAGGAAGATGAGATGGTCAGGGTGGTGTTTGACACAAACTCAGCGAAACTGCGAGAGAAAGTTTTAAGTGCCAGGACTAAGGTAACATTAAATACAGCCATGGACATAGCACGAGATGGCACCAGCACAGCTGGGAACCTTGGATGCATGTACACCGAGCTCACGTGAACTGACGCAGTGCACAGATAAAAGCAACAGTTCCAAAGAGCTGAACAAAACCAATTACACAATTGAAAAGGCAGCAAAAATATGAAGCGCCTGATACATACAAGCATATTCATAAATCCAAAACAAAGCACACGTTGGAAAAAGTCAATGTCCCGCTAAAGGAAGACAGTGTAAAAAACCCGTGCATGCAGTGTGTCAGGTCTCAGATAAAGAAGAAGACGATCTGTTTATTGATGCAGTAAGAAACGAATCGATGAATGAAACCTGTCATCTTTACAACGATTGACAAACACGGAATGTAACTTGAACACAACACATCCTACAAATACGAACCTGATTGAAAGAAATAATGATAATCAAATCCTTGATGACAGCAACACTCAGTAACACTCACAAAACAAATTCTGTATATTGACAGTCATGTTACGCTATTTTTAAAATGTTCCCTTTTCTTTTCTAGCTTTTTAACACACTACTTCTCCTGCGACGCTGGTATATATATATATGTATATATATATATCCCGATCTACATACTCGAATAATGGATACTTTATTCGCCATCAATGATTGTTTTGGTAAAGCCATACTCAGTGTATTCATTAGATGAACGGTAAAAAGTAAGAGCGAGGGAGGATGACTTATTGAGGCATGCAGGCTGTAGTGCGTCAACTCTATCTGAATTGCGATCACATTTGAAAAATATATCTTTTCAAGTTCTATTTAGTCCATATGTGTCAAACTCAAGGGCAGGGCCACATCCGCCCGGCGTAATTATATCCGCCCGCAGATCATTTTATATACTGTATTATTGTTATTAAAGCCCGGTATATGAAGCGCTGGTAACACAATAAACTACAGATCCCATAATGCAGCGCTTCAGCTGCCTTGCCTAACACTTACCGCTAATCAAGTCTACCTTATGATGCTGCAAGTTATTGCGAAGCTAGCTCACACGATGCTGAAGAGAAAAGTTGATTCTGAAAATAGAGCCTTTAAAACCGATGGGAGGCTGAGTATATGTTTACTGAACCCGTGTGTCTCATTTGTGGAGCTAATGTGGCTGTAATTACAGAATTTAATCTAAGACGGCACTATGAGACAAAACATCAGGGTAACCTGAATGCAATGCAGAAGATACAGAAAGCAGATAATTAAATAAGAATCTGACACTTCAGCGGACGTTTTACCGTGCACAATCACAAAGTGATTTCAAGTGAAGCTGCTTTTATGGGAGACACAAATGCACCAGTGCAATTGCCCCACTTTCCTGTTGCCAAGTAATGTTAAACCAAGTCGTCACTACGGTGTTCCCAAATCGCACTTTGCTGATAAACTGAGCGCACTGAGTTTGCACGGCGCTTTGGTGACTTTGAAGAACAAAAAGTCCGTCTACATGCGGCTCGAACCTTGTGCATGTTTGGTAGCACATATCTGTGTGAGAAGCTCTTCTCAGTGATAAAGACTAACAAAACAGCACACAGGAGTCGCCTCACTGATGAGCACCTGCAATCCATCCTGAGAATCTCGACAACACAGAACCTCACACCAAACAGAAACGAACTTGTTGCCAAAAAAAGATGCCAGGCGTCCAGCTCTAAAATGACATATGAGCAAAGACAACTGAATGATTTGATTTGTTATTGCTGAAAGGAACACATTTTATTTATATTTCCAGGTTTTGTTATGCAGCATGTTCATATTTGAATTTGTATAATTTTGACAGGATATATTTTTATGGAGAGCAAAATCTTTTGGGATATTTAAAATCTAAGTTTATTTTTTATATAAAATTACATAAGAGTAAAGAAATGTGAATGTTTGTTCTTTTAACGTTTACTTTATTTCTAACTTGTATAATTTAGACAGGATATATTTTTATGGAGAGCAAAATATTATAAGTTGTTTAAGGTTTGAGTTGATTTATTCACTAATAATATTCCTGTCTGTTTTACCATTCCTACCAAAGATATTTCTGTCGACTAAATAAAAATTCCTTCTATTTAAAATTTAAATAGAACTTGAACAAATACGATAGTTCATAATATCCACGCAGACTTGCACGTAAGAGCAGGAGTCATCCGTTTTAACAAGCAGCGTATTGCACTGATACGAAATAGCTGTGTGTGTATATATGTAGATATGTATGTATATGTATATATATGTTTATATATATGTGGGGTGTGTATGTATGTATGTGTGTATGTATTTATGTGTGTGTATATGTATAGATATGTATATATATATATGTTTATATGTGTGTGTGTGTATATATATATATATATATATATATATATATATATATATGACAACAACACTCATTACTCACAACAGTGACAAAACAATTACATTGACAATCATGTTACGTTATTTTCAAAATGTTTCCTTTTCTTTTTCATTGCTTCTTTAACACACTACTTCTCCGCTGCGAAGCGCGGGTATTTTGCTAGTCTGTATATATATAATTCACTAAGGCAAGACGACCATGGAAAGCGGATTAACTAAGCCGCCGACAAGTGAGACACCTATGGCGCACGCAGGAAGGAGCCACGCCCACCAACTCCAAGACAATCGGATACGACGACAACTCGCAGAGCCACGGCCACCAACTCAGACGCGACGACACAAAAAAAAATGGCGTCATTTATATTCGTCTGTCGTAGAGGCAACATGCAGCTCCAACCCATGCTAACTGTTCATAGAGGCATGTTTCTCGCGGACGTGAATCGCCATATGCAGCATGTAAAACGGTTTGCAAGGGGTATCCCATGGGATCCTTAAAACGTTCCTTTACAACTGAGGTTAAAACACAATGAAGTAAGCCGTCTTTAAAACCGAAGTTTTTGGTTACGACGCATCGCGTGCAGCATCGCACACTGTTTAACACGCTACATACAGCAATTCGCTTCCGCGACAAACATGTGTCTTCTTAGATGCTCCTGCACTTTGTACACACCCACCTCGCTACCTGTGCCTCTGTTTCATTACCGTCTCACCTGCTTCACCAATGCAGGCCCTGCAACAGTTGAGACGTTCTCTCAGCAGCTGAACTTCTCTGTGCCTGACAGGTTCACACAGAGGCACCACACGGCGCGGCAGGAGTATCTAAGAAGAGGCATGTTTGTCACGGATGTAAATCGATGTATCCGGCGTGTAAAACGGTTTGTTTGTCACGGATGTGAATCATTGTATGCAGCGTGTAAAACAGTTTCCGAGGGGTTTCCCATGCTCTTAGACTCGGTGGCCGGGTCTCTGTCAGTTGCTCTTGCACCTGGCACATGACCAGGCAGTGTGTATGCTTCGAAAGCGAGGGTGGACACGACAGGACCATCTAAAAATCATGTCGCGGCTGTGAATCGCTGAATGCAGTGTGTAAAACAGTTTGTTTGTCGCAGATGTTAATCGTTGTATGCGGCATGTAGAGCAGTTTGCGAAGGGTTTTCCATGGTCTTACAGTTGGTGGGCGAGTCTCTGTTAGTTGCTCTTGCGAGCGGGCACATGACCAGGCAGTGTGTGTGCTTCGAGAGCATGGGTGGACGCGACAGCGCCATCTAAGAAGATTCATATTTGTTGCGGATGTGAATCGCTGTGTGCAGCGTAAACAACGCTGTATTGTATGTTGCCCTCTCCAGAGTTGTGTCTTTTCATTCACCTACAGTCGTATACACAATGAAGTAAGCAGTCTTTAAAAACCGAGTTTTCGGTTATGACGCTCGACCGCGTGACCATAGCAAACTGTTTTACACGCTGCATGCAGCAATTCGCATCCACGACAAACATGCGTGTTCTTAGATGCTCCTGCACTTTGTACACATTCCCCTCCCACCTCGCTACTACCGTGGTCGGGTGTCTTGGTGGATTATATATAGAAGGGCAGCCAAAACCGCACAGAGCAATGAAAAGTCTACGTGAGTCACAGGTGCATCTGAACTGTGCAAAGACAATGATTGGAGTGACGAGTTGGAGGTGGGCACATGAGCAGGCAGTGCATACTGGATGAAAAATCAGCACACTAGCATGATGGAGGGAGTGGGGTGGATGTCCTTCTCCTCTCTTCCCGTTCCACCCTCCACGCCTGAGTGCTGCACGGATGATTGTGTGTTGGTTTGTTCCGTGCATTGTTACAATGTTGCTTTTCTTGCTGATTTGTTACATTACCAATTTTTCAAATGTTAATTTTCTCCTTGTGCTTAAAAATCATTAAAAAAAACGGCCTGATTATGCGGCGTATGGTACGCCGTGGGTTGGCTAGTATCAGATAATTCTAAAGGAAAATGTCAAGACATCTGTCCATGAACTGAATCTCAAGAGAAGGCGGGTCATGCAGCAAGACAACGACCCTAAGCACACAGGTCGTTCTACCAAAGAATGGTTAACAAAGAATAAAGTTAGTGTTTTGGTGGGCACAGTAGATCAGAAACTGGAAGTGACATCATTGGAAACTAGTCCATCAATCATCTTTTCTGCAGAGGGAGGAAGAGAAGTGACAGCTTTGAGGTTGTCTTCCTGCGTGTCTGATAGGGGAAATAACTGATTACATTTGTTAAAACAATCACAACGTAGCCTTGTTACAAATAAGCTGGCTCATGAAAATTAAATGCAATCAGAACAAATTCACTTTACAAGTGATTTTTAACTCACAATTTTAATCGATTTTAAAATTACCTGTATTTTGCCTCACAGTACATGCAACCCTTCATCATAAAATACAATATGAAACAGGCTATTTTTCCACAGCTGATTCTTTCTTCTTTTTTCACTTTTTTTTTTTGAACATTTTCTAAACACATTGTTAGTTCCATTGCTGGTAGCATGACATCCATATCACAGGTACTGCATCAAAACATTGAAAACCATTGAGATCATGCAGGCATGCTTTGGCATAGTATAAAAAATTCTGATTGGCTTATGCAAATATGTACTTAATAATGCTTGGCATTTCACAAGCATACTGTAGTAACATTGCATTTGCCGCTAGCAATATTATATCTATAAAAAAAAAAAATCTGTTGGATGGCTAAAGTAGAGAAAATGTTTATGACACTGAAATGTTGAACAAGGAGGAGCTTGGAAATGACATACTTATATATTAAATTGAAACTTTCCATCAACTTTTGTTGGTGTGACTAAATAAAATATTTTAGTGACAATTCAAGTCAAATGCCTTAATGTCAAGAATAATACATTTAACATGTTAATGTAACCTTATTCAATGCTATCACATTTGTTAACACAGATCGTTGTCCTGTGTGATTGATGTAAACATACAGCAACAATGTCTGTTTAATCTGTTGTTCATTTGGGCATTTTGGTCATTTCAGAGAAATGCCTGTATAAACATACAGATTAAATATTGCTTTACAGTAAGTAATAAGCCATAAAGTGTGTTTTAAAGAACAAAGAAAATGTATGTTTTATGCAGCATTAGAATCTGGAAGCAGTTTAAGGGGGCCATTTCAGAGGTTTACATGTGATCAAGCTGGCATCTGTTAAAAATGTTCAATCAAATAGAAAGCCAAAGAAATCATGCTGTCTGTTGTATTTGTTAGGCCGTGAGGGGTGCCCAGCTAACTTGAGATGGACTAGGGCAAATGCAGCACCAGCATTGGCATGTTAGTAGCAGGAAAGACCCTTTTGAGAAATGCAGTTGGTCTAAGGGGAACTAAGCTGAGCATGTGCGCAGTGTGCACAAGCATATTTGGGAATGAGAGAAATAGCCTAGAGGGAGCCATGCAGTATTTCCATAATGTCAGAGGGAAGTTAACCCACCAGTTACCTGACCATCTTCCAGGACAGAGTGAAGGTTAGGAGTGAATGGCAAAAGTAGTAATACTTCCTGGCCACCAGCGGGTGCATAGTCCTAGAATGGTAATATATAGAAATGTATAATTGCTCCTCATAGTTCAAAATATTGGGCAGTTGCCCAAAGGAGGCCTTCTCCTTTATAGCAAACAAAGTGCTCAGGACTGGAAGTACGCTGGTGTTCTTGGAGTATGTAAAAAGGCCACCTTTAACCTTGGAACTTACTCTAAAGCTTAGACAAAACTGACATCAGGATGGAGTTTAATGCCACCTCATGCTGTTCCTCATATAGCACAAGAAATTGGGGAGTTGATCTGTAGATCTGGACCTCTAAAACAAACAGAGGGGACATGAATGTTCAGGCACCAGGTTTCCCAGGAGTATATGAGAGACCTCTTCTTACACTAGAAATAAGAGGCTTAACCAGAAGTTACTACAGGTTGGGTTTAATGACACTTCAGAAGCAGTGGCTGGTTGAGTTAGGAGAAAAGCATGACAAAAACTCGACTGGTACAACTGGAGGTAGAAATTAGTGATGAACAATTTGCAAATGATTCATTCTTGATTGACTCTTTTCAGTGAATTTATATGAATTGATTTGTAAGCATGAACGAATTGGTTCAGTGGCGCTCAAGAGGAGTGCTAAAGCATATGTGTGACCTGTGTGATGCTATCATCATCTTTCATTTTGCTGCTGCTGGTAGATGTTTAAAAAACATACGCAAGAACTGCTTGACTCATGAGTCTCGACTCATTTGATTTGTGAACAAGTCGCTGCCCGAAAATCATTCTAATGATTCTTGTTCATTGATTAGTAATAAAATCACTACAAGTTGCACAATTGTCATTTACTTGTGATTCTGTAATGAATCATCTTATTTTAATTGTGCATCTTAAATGTGTTGTTATGCTTTGTATACGGAAAGATGACAATGGCATATGAATTGTCATGTTAAATAAATAATGAATTATATAGTTATATAATGAATTAAATATAATTATATATTGTATTTACATACACATAATTATATTTAATTTATTATAAATATATAATGAAAATAATGTTCAAATTGTTCAGTTATAACTCCTGAACTTCCCATTTATATTGGAAAATTTTAAATAAATCAAAAGAATCTATATATTTAAAAGGGTAATCTGAAGGAATCAAATCAGTAAAGTTAATTGAAGTGCCTACAGAGAAAGGGAAAGAGAGACAGGAGAGAAGAAGATGCATGCCTTTCTGAGGTATTGTGTGGTGCTTTTATGCAAGTTGGCTGTAAGACCTATAAGATAGGCCCAGAGGGAGATCAGGTTTGTTGTTTTACTTGTTCATTTATACTTTGTCTCCTTGATTCTATTTCTGGGTATAGAAAGCTGCAACAAAAGGATACTCTACTATTACCAGTTTTAACTTTTTAGAATTATACCCGAACCTTCTTGAAACAGAATCTTTAATATTTATTTCTAGAAGTTCATTCAGGAATTGAACATTTTACTGTGAAAGGAAGAAAATTACATTTCCACTCATCTGTCTTCATCTGTATCCATCTTGACCAGTTCTGGTCTTTGGAGGCCAAAACCTCTTCATAAAGTGTATGTACTAAAATAATCCCATTTTAATACATAAAGTGAAACTTTCTGTATAATTATGAGAAGCATTTTATTTTCTTTAGTACCATATTTATTTTGGATAAATATTTTATCTACGTATTTCTTTAGTTACAAATGTGCATTTTAAGGGAATTTTATTAATTTGTAGTATTTTATACTCACAATAAGCCTAAGGAATTTAATTTTGTTAATAAAAAATGAATCTAACACCTGTTGTCTATAGTTTAACTATAAAAATAAAAATTCAGCTTCACAACAAAACAACTTCCACCCATATATAAACATTGCGTTTACGTCCTTTCATCAGTCTTTTCTTATAGAGCACAACTTACACAGGTTACGTCAACAATGTGCTCACTGTAGGATGGAATTTTTTCATACTGAAAACAAAATAATCTGTGGCTGAAATGGAAATGTTCTTTTTGCTCTATACAAACTACCTTTATATGAAGACTGGTGGTGTGAGTATTTGCTAGTACAAATGTAAATTGTATTGTTAAGCATAGTAAAAACTGTAGATGTGAACTTTAAACCAGTTTGTTCTGAAATTTGTGTTCTAAGAGAATTAAAAAACTAACTGTAATGAAGTTGTAAACTAAAATGGAATTTGCTTTGTGTTAAGCTGTCAACTGGTTTAGATATCTTCTGTTGTTATGACAGTCATTCCAAAAATAAAGCATCTACATTTTATTTCTTGATTAAAAAGTTTACAAGTGAAATGATTATTATATTTTTCACATCTCTGAATATTCCCTGAGACTGGTACAGAGTAACCAGAGTGTAGAAGTACAGTATGAGCAGAAGACTGTCCATCCATTTATTTCAGAAACCTTCTTAATCCAGTTTCAGTGCCTCAGGAAGCCTCTGCCTATCCTGAACCACTGCAGTACACACTCACTCATACATCAACACTCATTTTGATGTGTAGTCGCCAATAATGTAACATGCTCATCTTACAGAAAAAATGTAAATAGTTTACTGGAGGATTTAGAACCATACTGGCAGCCAGAGGAGGTCCTGCAAGTGCCAGTGTGAGAAGTCATAGGATCAGTTAGGAGTGGTAGGTCGAAAGGTATACTGGGTAGTCAGGAAGGGAAGTCGAGTGCTTCTTTATACTGCTCATCAGACTTGATTCAAATAGTGTCCTTTGTCACTTTTATTCAATTTGCTCCATCATTGTCTCTTTAGTGCCACTGATTTAATATTGAAAGTCTTTAACCAGATTGCCTGACCATAGCATTCAGGATTTCAGAAATTCCAAAATATTAATTGAGCAGTAGTCATTAAGTGGCTAATATCCCACATATTCACTGCCCATTATATGATGGGAGATATTTGTGAATTTCCCCTTGGGATTAATAAAGTATCCTATCTATCTATCTATCTATCTATCTATCTATCTATCTATCTATCTATCTATCTATCTATCTATCTATCTATCTATCTATCTATCTATCTATCTATCTATCTATCTATCTATCTATCTATCTATCTATCTATCTATCTATCTATCTATCTATCTATCTATCTATCAGTTGCCAACCACAATCTTTTGATCTGCCATCTCCATCAGTACCTGTAGATCCGCACTGCTTCTGCTCACTGCATGGCCATGAAACTGCCACCTCCATTGGTGACCGCAGCCCTCTCAGGGTACCTTCTCATCACTCCAGGATGCCACTTCATCCTGCTCCTCTTGCCTCTTTCGCCAGTTCTGCCTTTTTCAGCTGCTCAACCATTGAGAGCATCATCACCTCCAGGAGTTTCTCCAACCCTCCATGCTTCTGTAATCTGTTCAGCAGATCGGTGCTGCCCAGTTTGTCTTTCCCATTTACCTTTCCTACACCCCAGCAATCCTTTATCCTTTCCTTTAGTCTTTTTGTCTCCCCCCTGTACTTAACCCACTCCCTCTTATCTTCAACACCAAGCTTAGTTGGTGCCCTCCAATTACCACACTGCTGTTGGCCAGCTATCATTAAGTAAATCAAGCAAGTGCGCTCTCTGTACTAACATGCATTACAGTGGGGTGTGCCACCACTAAAAAGATTAAACAAATAAAACCATTTATATCTTTCCTGCACTCTTTTCTTGTAAACTGACACCACCTCAGACCTTTCTCACCAAAGAAAGGTATATATTTTTAGAAGACTTTTTTTTGGCTCTGTCCTTGTGTTTTCAGGGACAAGACTGTTTAACCTGGGGACATTTTTGCCCTTTGCCACTGTTTACTTCAGACACTATACAGATAATATATTTTTCACTGCATCTTTTGTGTGTTTTACAGTCTGATTGCTGTGAGCTGTACCTCCCATACATACAAGCTGTAAGCTCTAACCAAATGTAGGAATCAGTGGCCTAGTGTTCTCCAATCATGCAACTCCAGATTCCTCCCAATCAGGAAGTCACTAAACACGTAAATATGTGTGAACAGAATTTAGCTAGAATAATTAAATGATTTCTTTGCTTTTTATAATCATGTTAGCTTGTAAAATTCCCAAAATATTTGGCTGCTGGTCAAAATCAAACTTTTTTTCATGGCTATCATAGAAAGCTTCTCTTACAGTGGGATGCAAATATTTGGGCAACCTTGTTAATAGTCATTATTTTCCTGTATAAATCGTTGGTTGTTACGATAAAAAATGTCAGTTAAATATATCATATAGGAGACACACACAGTGATATTTGAGAAGTGAAATGAAGTTTATTGGATTTACAGAAAGTGTGCAATAATTGTTCAAACAAAATCAGGCAGGTGCGTAAATTTGGGCACCGTTGTAATTTTATTGATTCCAAAACTTTTAGAACTAATTATTGGAACTCAGTGACCCCTGACCTACATACACAGGTGAATCCTATAATGAGAAAGAGTATTTAAGAGGGTCAATTGTAAGTTTCCCTCCTCCTTTAATTTTCTCTGAAGAGTAGCAACATGGGGGTCACAAAACAACTCTCAAATGACCTGAAGACAAAGATTGTTCACCATCATGGTTTAGGGGAAGGATACAGAAAGCTGTCCCAGAGATTGAAGCTGTCTGTTTCCACAGTTAGGAACATACTGAGGAAATGGAAGACCACAGGCTCAGTTCAAGTTAAGGCTCGAAGTGGCAGACCAAGAAAGATTTCGGATAGACAGAAGCGACGAATGGTGAGAACAGTCAGAGTCAACCCACAGACCAGCACCAAAGACCTACAACATCATCTTGCAGCAGATGGAGTCACTGTGCATCGTTCAACCATTCAGCGCACTTTACACAAGGAGATGCTGTATGCGAGAGTGATGCAGAGGAAGCCTTTTCTCCCCCACAGCACAAACAGAGCCGCTTGAGGTATGCTCAAGCACATTTGGACAAGCCAGCTTCATTTTGGAATAAGGTGCTGTGGACTGATGAAACTAAAATTGATTTATTTGGGCATAACAAGGGGCGTTATGCATGGAGGAAAAAGAACACAGCATTCCAAGAAAAACACCTGCTACCTACAGTAAAATATGGTGGTGGTTCCATCATGCTGTGGGGCTGTGTGGCCAGTGCAGGGACTAGGAATCTTGTCAAAGATGAGGGACACATGGATTCCACTCAGTATTGGCAGATTCTGGAGACCAATGTCCAGGAATCCGTGACAAAGCTGAAGCTGTGCCGGGGCTGGATCTTTCAACAAGACTACGACCCGAAACACTGCTCAAAATCCACTAAGGCATTCATGCAGAGGAACAAGTACAATGTTCTGGAATGGCCATCTCAGTCCTCAGACCTGAATATAATTGAAAATCTGCGGTGTGAGTTAAAGAGAGCTGTCCATGCTCGGAAGCCATCAAACCTGAATGAACTAGAGATGTTTTGTAAAGAGGAATGGTCCAAAATACCTTCAACCACAATCCAGACTCTCATTGGAACCTACAGGAAGCGTTTAGAGGCTGTAATTTCTGCAAAAGGTTGATCTACTAAATATTGATTTCATTTCTTTTTTGTGGTGCCCAAATTTATGCACCTGCCTGATTTTGTTTGAACAATTATTGCACACTTTCTGTAAATCCAATAAACTTCATTTCACTTCTCAAATATCACTGTGTGTCTCCTATATGATATATTTAACTGACATTTTTTATCGTAACAACCAATGATTTATACAGGAAAATAATGATTATTAACAAAGTTGCCCAAACTTTTGCATCCCACTGTATAAAGCTTGATTTAAAATTTAAAATTTGAATGCTAATAATAGATCTATAAAGATGTAAAAATGTATAGGCATTTAGATCTGGTAAAAATTAAAAAAGTATAGTCAGAACTTCTATTGAAAGTTTAACTAACAGTTGTCAAAACCTGATGTGTCCCATGGTCTTTCATTATATTTGTACATTTTTTGAGACTCTTCTTAAATTCTAAGTATTTAATAATGAGCATCAGCCTTTTAAAATAAGCCAGTATCAAATCTATTTTCTATCAAATTTTGATTTATTTAACTTTTCAAAGTGAGCACAACCATAACAAAATGAAAGGGTACTGTTAATAATTCTGGAAATAATTCATTTTTAAGTTCATAGTTTTATTGGAGCATGCTTATGCTTGTTAAAGTGCATTTAACTCTTATGGTCTAATTTTTTTTTTTTTTTTTTGGAGGAGCTAACATTTTTTTACCGTGTTTGTAAATATGAACTTTTAAGAATAAACCCATATTCTGTTTTGTCTTTTGACTTCTTTCGCCTTAGCATGTGCAATTGCTGGCATCTGGAACTGTGTCACCATTTACCCCTTGAATATTGCAGCAGGAGTGTGGATGGTGTAAGTACTACATATTCATTTATCTTATCTATTTCTTATTTGCACAATGGAATTTTTTTTTCAGATACTCTATATGGCTTAATAATGAATCGTATTCAGCAAGTGACTGCATTTATTTCTACTTTTTAAGGATACAAGTAACACATTAGTTGGTATATTACATCAAAAAATTATTGCTGGCTATAACCCTCTCTTAAAACTTGACATTAATATGGCCACTTTTTTAATTTTCACATTAATCATTTTACATTGCATATACTTTTTAATGCGAGTGCCTTCTGTTGATCCCATCAATGATACCTATAAGCTCTGAAAATATATAAAATGTGATCTGTTTATTTTGTTACTTAACACCAGAATTACCAGATCCTACAAAAAAAACTCGTAAACCCTCCTTACAAACCCTTCGCACCTCTCCGTCAGCGTCTTTTGTATTTTAAATGTGTCAATAAGCCCAAGCAGCAAGCAGCCTGATATACCACCCCACCAATGGTAAATTAGTAAATTTCATATGTGTTCCATGTCTACAACAATTTATGTAAACGCTGACAGAAAGGGGTTTAGGGATTTAAGGTGGGCCACGTTTGAGTTTTTTCGTAAGCTTTGGTAATTCTAGTATTAAATAACAAGAGTGACTGTGCTGCTGCAGATCACAGATCCAGTGTCCTTAGTCCTTGTCCATATGTAATTTACATTTTCTCCTGATGTCAACATGGCTTTTCTCCTGGGTGCTCAGTTTTCATGTTGCATTTAAAAAGACATGGTAGTGAAATTGGTTTGCAGTTCCAAACAGACCCAGTGTGAGTGTGAGCCTGGTTGTGTGCAGGAGTGAGTCTGCAATGGACTGGTGCCATGTCCAGGGCTATTTCCTGCCTTGCACCTGATGCTACCAGAATTCTGTCCAGCTCCCCATGACTTTCAATTGAGTAAGTGGAACTGAGAAAGTAATTTTACATTACAAAGAAGAGATTAACAATGGGAAAAAAAGAAAACTGAAATTCAAGAGTGACAACTATTGCATGTGATGTTTCCCCACTTTTGCACCATGGAAAGAACATCACAACATCTCTCTCTATCACTTTTGTTGTTCTTGGTACAATTTTGAGGTCACACTTCTTCATTGACTTCCCAGAATTTACCAAATATGTTTTCCAGCTCTAGACTCACTAATGCAAAACCAGGGACACGATCAGCTCTACCATATAGGTGACCTAGGTATCAATGGGGGGTTGCATTTTGCTACTCCGTTAGACATGGCTGTTGACATTTGGCAGGTGTGCTGCAGGGGCACCTTTCCACTCTGTTCTTAGATCTTCAATAATATATATAACAGTTGCCTTCAGGACTCCTTGGTTTGGGTGTGACATTTTCACATTTTGCCTAGGGCAGCAAAAAAGCCAGAGTTGGCAATGATCAGGGAACTGCCTTTAACCATCCCTCTGTGTTCTGTTCTAAGGTTGGAGCAAGCCTACAAAGTCTTGTGATCAAGTGGGCACAATACCATCTGTTAGAATCTGCATGCTGCTGTATAACATAATCACAATGTTTTCCCCAGTATGTTACACTAATTCTTCTGTGCTCAGAAACCTGGTCTTCCTGTAGAATAAATTATTTCCAGGGCAAATATCACAATTACAGTTAAAGTATTTACTTGTGTCCGCTTTTGTCCTTTACTGGAGTCGGCAGTAGGTCCTTACCCAGTCTATGTCATATGTCACCTTTACCTTCAAAAGTGGCAGTACCATTTATCAAGGTGGTGAAAATCCTCAACAGTCATTAAGGCACTCAAGCCAAGAATCATAATAGAACCAGATACAATGCAGTGTTTCAGTATTTTCCCTGCATGTCATACATAATTGTCTTCATCATTTCACATTTTTCACATTGACTCTGGCTAGATTTTCTTCTGGGTTGTAGTATGTACAGAATTAGTCTTGCGAGGCCAGGAATGATTCTTATAACAAGAATATACAACAGATTTTGGCAGTGGATAGAGTCAAACTCAACCACTGAAAAGGCCGTGTCCATTGTGATTCTTTATTTAAAAAGTTACCAGTTTCCTCCAGTTAGTGCACTGCAAATGTTCAGGTTACGACCGAAAATGCAAGCAAAGCAAAGAAACATCTTGACAACTTAGTTTTTTTTTTTAATTTGTTAAGGCAACTTTAATATTATTTTAATTTTAATATTTCAAAATGAATGTCTTAATGGAAACATTGATTCAATTTTTTTGTATATATATTATTCTGGGATGCCATATTTTGCATATGACAGTAACTTCAGTTTTTTTTAGTTATCCATTTAGATGTGCAATCAGTACATGGATGCTGTGCAGAATTGTTTGTGATTTAGCTGGTGTCAAAGTCATTAGGCACATTTATTGTTTCAGGTTTATTGACTATATAAATCTACATCTTCTGCTGCTCATGATTAGCAACAGCAAAAAAAAAATTCTAGAGTACATTTTTTCACTGACATACAGTACAATTCTTTCTCCTTTTCACCTCATATTTAATCCTTTTGCATTGTTGTAACTGTGAGCAAAAATGAATACATAAAGCCATCGGCCGTGCATCATTCACATTTACCAATAATCCAGTAATGTCCTTAAATGCCAAAGTATAATCTAGCTTTTCCCTTTTAATAAGGTATGTTTATTTTTAACATGTGTGTTCTTGGCACACATCACACATTTTTATATTTTACAGGTGTTTTTGAAAGACATTTCCACTGTAGATGGTTTATCCATCGTAACCACTGGCTTGCTGTTAGTCGGATAATATTGACGAGAGCACTGTTGTTCTTTGCTGTTTAAGTCATCACCTCTGCTTTGAGTGCTGCCTTCAGGTGTTCTTATGGTTTATCAATGCCACATTCTGTGAAGTTACTAATTGGTCCCACCCACATTTAAGCCAAATTCATTCATGTTTGTCTCTAAGGGTATAATGTATACATCAGGCCCTATGAGACTATTTGGATTTGGCTACTTTGGTTAATAAATACTTATTATAATGAGCCAGAGTTTAAGCCATTATCATCTAACAACTATGAGTATATAGCTCCCTTACTATCAGAGTGACATGTCAGCATAGAGGTTCTAGAGGCTGATTTTACCACAAACCTCTTGGTAATTACACTGTAGCTGTTTTTTTTAACCCTGGAATGGTTTACAAAACCATTTCTAAACTTTGAGTTCTAGCGCAATTAGAGACACATTTTCCAAATGGAGAAAGACTGGGACAGTAGTCAGTCTTCCAAAAGCTATCTATATCTGTATTAAGAATAAGGCTTGAAAGTTTTCTATTAAGTAAGTAACAAAATAATCAACAGAAAGAATTAGAGATCTGCAGGTGACTCTCTTTCCTTTCAGATCAGGTAAAAGCTTTTTGACTCTGCTATAAGAAATCTCCTTGGTGAGAATAGGGATGAAAGAATAATAAAGTGCAACAGAGTTCTATAGATAGAGTAGACAAAGTGGTACCTTTTGACCTGGCTATGTAATTTCAATAAAGTGTTTGGTGGTGATTGTGTGAAGAATTGAAGATACTTTATTGCATTATGACTTGGATAACTTACTGTCACTGAATCAAAAATGAACTCTTCTCTTAATGAAATGATTCTTGAAGAGAACATTAGGCCATTCATCCTTAAACTGAAGCTTAAACTTATGGTGTGGAGGCTTAGTGAGATTACCGTTAAATAGCCGATATAAGCACCAAATTTTGCATGGATCATCATTAGGGTCTATGGAAGAATTTTAGCCTAGGAGCCCAAACAAATGCTTGAATAAATAACACAAAACTGCAGATATTCCGATATCAATGAAGATTGTTGCGAAAATTACCAAAAATGACCGTACATACTGTACACTAAAAGAACCAGACTTTGACACTTTAAAGTCTTTGACAGAATACCAAGTCATTCACAAATACTTGAATAAACCACAAAACTGCAGATTTACTGATAGCAATGAAAATTGTTGTCAAAATGACCCAAAAATTACCATCCGTGCACTGTAAAAACCAGGCGTAGACATGCGAAACTCGAAACTTTACAGTCTTTGATAGAGTCACCAAGTCAATCACAAATTATTACATCACTATGAAATAGTTTTCAGATTAATTCTGTTTGTTTCACATGCATTTACACAGTGGTGAGCGGTCCAGATTTGCATTACTGCATTTGCATCTGGTGCAATCACCTTTACAGGAAATTTGATCAGCTCACTGCAGGCCCTGGAGACTTCAGGGAGAGTGGTCCATTGTGGCACCCATGATCCTGATTCTGTCACCCATGCATAGTCCAATGGAGACGGAATCAGTTTGTCAGTTTGTAAGCTTGTCATCCAGATTCCTGCCTGATATACAGTACAACCCTTTTGTACATGCAGAAGTAGTGCATCCTGTGTAGGTGGCAGTTTCTCCATTGATCGGTTTGCATGGCAGAAGAGTTCTCTTCTTAACTGATTCACAGACATCAAAGGGCTGCTTTTATCATACAGGATAACAGTCAGTCTTTCAAGCGTTTTGAATTGTACACAATCAGAAGTCAACTGCTGAAATGGATGTTTGGCAAGATTTATAAATGTCTCTGTGACATCATCATACGCCTATCAGACCTGCCAAGCTGACTTCTTACCTCTACCAGTGAAAGCTGAAGTTGTATCGCAGTCGGAGTATGCATGGAACACAGGCAATGCTCTTGACTTTGGCTCACCCAAGCTTGCACATATTTTGTTAATGTGGTAAAATCTCTGCTTCTTGCCTGTGCCAAAGGTCACCCAAATATCAGCAGCAGATTGTGTGATGACTAGGTCATGAAATATGCCTGCAAGGATGACTACTACATCGGTGTCTACAGTACGCACAACAACACTTTTTGCTCCGTCTTCCAGTGCATGCTGTACATGTACAACAATCCGAGTGTCAGCCTCCTCGTGGTTGCAGTCATTCATGGGAGAACCAGAACCAAAAACTGAAGCAGCATGTCCTGATGTGACATATGTTTTTTTTTCTCGTGACCACTTGAACTCTTCAATCTTATTTTTCAAAAAAGCAAAAAGCTCCTTCTTATTAGTTGGGTCACGGAGATAATCCATCCAGTTACGTGGCAGTCTTGTCTGACCGGACATTTTTCTGCGTTCGCCTTTTCCCCTCTTTTCTTGTGTTGTCTCTTTCAAACTGCCTGAGATGTAGCTGTCCCAAACAACGTCTTGCCTGTTTCAATTTTGCAGCAGCTTTTCAAAGAAAGGGATGAAAACACCACTTGCGTAAATATCAAACGTGTTAACAGTGTTAATGGGCAGGAAGTGGATGACAGCAGCTCCATAAAGAACTTGGCAGGCATATAAAACAGGTGCCTCACACTGATCAGGCTGTTCAAGGCACTGCAGCAGATCAGACATGGTACCTGGCAAGTGAAGCTTACCGAAGACTGACAGGGAAGGAGGGAATGGCTGCATTTTGTGTGCAAAAAACTCCAAGTCACCTTCACGGGTTTGCATAGCAATGTAAAGCTGCCCAAACAGTGCAACATTGTTCTTCAGTTCTTTGATCTTCTTGCCCTGCTTTGGAGTAGACTTGTGTTTAGAGTTACTGAAGAGTGCTGGCGAATTTCTTTTTATAGGATCATTAATTGAGTGAGTTCGCTCATCAAGAACCCGCTTAACAAAGTCTTGGTATTGTCTCTTACCTGTGTCCTCCAGGCAGCGGAGTGAGTCAATCCTCAGTTGACCTGTTCAGATACGGTTATCAAGAGTAACTAGTTTTGGGAAATCAACCAAGAATGGATTGCCCATCTGTCTCATAGCTTCACAGAGGCTTGTCACCTGTGTGTGGAAAGTCTTCTGAACTGAGAAACCCTGTTCATAGTGTAGCAAGTTCCTACTGTTGTCAGAATTATCATCATGTAGGTATTCTTCCTCAGATTCCTTCTGCAGTCTCGCAAGTTCTAGTCCTGAAACCATCCATCGTCTGAAGGCATTTGGATTTTCTGTGATTCCCACTGCACCACCTGAACCCTTCACAATCTTATTCATCTGCTTGTGTGCCTGGTCAAATGGAATGGCAGAGAATTTGTTACATGTCTTTGACAAAACCCATTGTGACTTGTTCTGAAACTCATCTTTGACTGAGTCAGGCAAGGATTTCATGTCCCTGATATGGACAGGCATCCATCTTGCATAATTTACATGGTCCAACGCAAAAAACAGAGGGGTTAGTTCTTCCAGAACTTCAATATACAGTGGGAAATTTCTTTCTCTGTGAGCCCTGACGAAGATTAGAATTAGGGTTTCATATCTCAATCAAAGTTGGACTTTTTGACAGCATGTCAGTTCTCCAAGCATCTGCTGCTTCATCATCTTTTGGGCCTGTACTAAGCATGAAAGCATCCATTTGAAGATTCTGCAGGGCAAGCACAGTGACTTGATGAGCATGTCTAGTTCGAGTTAGGTGGGCAGCCTTCAGAAATGAGTCAGCCATGCCAGATGATACTATGTCAGCTGTGGTGAGTGCGGCTGTCTAGCCTGAGCCTTCAAGGAGAATCACTCAAGGTATTCCACAGAACCATTTCAGTATGCAAGCCTCCAAGCATAACCACATGCACTTTCTCACCATGAGTGTCAGGCCATTTCCACTGTACAAAAAGAGGCTGATCAAATGTTGTAACGGGAATCTGTCCAGGATTCAAAAATTCAACAGCCTTTCTTACTACATAGAATCCATGTTTAATCATGGCAGGTGTAGCAGACTTTTTGTAGAACAAAGGAAGCATGGCACATATTGCTGGGGCGTCTTCCACCATTGGGTGTACAGAGGAATGGTAGGCTGCCCATGCAATGGCATCACCACTGGTTAAATGTTCCTTATCTAAAAGTAACAATGCGTTCTGAATTGTGTTCCTGCACTTTGCCAGCATCCAAACAACTGTCCAGTTTGCTTATCTTGCACTCTGGAACAGCAACAGAAGTGTTCTTCAAGTCAACTGCAGGCACTATGGCATAGCTATCAGGAAGAAACTTGTCCTTGCTTCTTGTCCCTTGAGCAGTACTGGGCAATCTTTCTGTGCCAGGTTGCATCTTAGTTGGCAACTGGAACAAATTGATTCCAGTCTCATGAAATGAACTAGTTGCTGTGGTCGAACTTGGGTTGTAGTCTAAATTGTCAATCGCACCAATAGTAAAAAGCCCTTGCCTGAGACAACCAGGAGCAACCACACCATCTGCTGAATACTGTCAACACTCTGAAGTGGTAATATAGTCTTCAATTTGGAGAACTTGCTCATAAAAAATGCTGATGCCTATCTCATATAACTGCTCGATTAGTATCTTGCTTCTGCTTAATGCAATGCAGGTTGATGCCAATATAGATAGGAAGAGGCGGCTAACGTTCCAAAGTATGTCTTGTCTTCATGCCAGTAGTGGACGTTTGCTTCTTTATATTGAATACAATACTCGGGCCGATGGTGAGACATGCCTGTGAGACGTGCTTATCTTGATCCTTGAGGTTTAGACCATTCAATATCGTTGACACAAGATACTTCACGCTAGACGGCAATGACGCCTCTTGACATTCTGCTGTGAGGCTACCAGCGAAGGTGAAACCATTGTGGTGGAAGATGTCGTGTCTGATTATTTTAGCAGCCTTTGCCAAAATTACAGCATCTTCGTCAAAATCGTGTTGCTTCACGGCCTCCCTCAACATTTTTCTCATTCCCTCTTTGAAAACAATAATTGTATTTCTACCATCAAACTCATCTTGTGCATCTGGGAAGTGCTCTGGCAATTGCTCCTTCAACCTTGTCTTTTTCACTAGTTTTTGTATGCTGAGATCTTCAAGACGAGTCACGCAGAGAGAATGAATTTCAAACAACTTGAAAAAAAATATACCAGATTCCGCTGATTTTTCAATGTAGGTTGTTAGTTCTACAAAAGCTCTAGACTTGTTCATTTTTTGATCAGTGTTTTCACATTTCTGGTTTGCCTTCCTTGTAAGGCTGCGATACCGGTTTCTCAACCCAACTAAGCATGGTAAGTGGTATTTAGCCTCCATTGCCATTAAATCTCCTCCAGCTATCCTAATCTGAAGCTTGGTGTCATTGAATTCATTAATCATGGTCCGGATATTGTTGTCAGCATCAAATGTTGACACTTCATGCAGAACACCTTCCTTTTCGTCTTTCTCACAAAAAAAGCATTTCTGCATATCTATTGCTTGGCGCTTGATAGATATTTTCTCTTCAGTGTTTTCTGTAGTGCATATGCTCCTTTCTTGTGCCTTTTCAAGCTCAGATCTGTTAAAATTTAGATAGGAAGACTGCCTTGAAACAGACCTAGACTGCTAGACTGTCACAGGTCTCATCTGGTTTGATATGCACTTCAACAGGCAGAGCATGTATAGCCCTGAACTGGTCAACACTGGCCAAAAAGGAACGATATGCATCTGTTTTGTCGCCACTTGTCCCAGGTGTGTGCAGTGGACACTTCAAAGGTTCAGCAGTGACTTTCTGTCAAATAATGCATCCAGTTCATCTCCATCTCCAGCTCAAATTACTCGAACCTGCAATTAAGCACAGATACTAAATCACTATTGTATTTGGATTATTGTTACTAAACAGTTTTGAGAAAGTCAAAATTCTAAATGCAGTAATGTTTTAAACTACCATCTACTACAATATATTTAATTTGGTTAAGTTATTTTTATCACATGCTGAGTTATTGACCTTGCCATCAGGGTTATGTTAGGCCGATCTGAAACAATTGCGATATTTCATGACTATTAATTCATTTTGTGTTTTATACTGTGTATTGTAAATCCCATCAGGGCTCCTAGGCTAAAATAACTCTATTGAACTGTGCCAAATTTGATGCTTTTATCCACCCTCTATCGGTATCCTTGAATCCAGTCACTAAGCCACCACACTATTAAAACAAGTTAATGCAGCAAGATATTGATCCAAAACATAAATGAAGTCCACACCGGAATGGGTACTGTAAAATAATTTTATAATGCTAATGTTTAAATAACTGGCTAAAAGCACATGGAGATGCTATAACATAACTTAGAATGAGCATTTCATGTTTGAAAACCCATAAACATTACTGAGATTAAAAGTAAGAATGAACAGAGAAATTAACCAAAGTTACTCTGCAGTGCCATGAAAATTTCAACTTTGTTGCAATTAAGTGTGTTTAAAGCAGTGCTTACCTTTTCATGAGTCTTTAAATATTATGTAACTTAATATAGATATTAAATAAGTATCAAATTTGTTATTCTTATAATATCAGTCTTATCTAATACTACATTTTAGTTGAAGATCTGATAACATTCATTGTGGGGAATAAAACTGTAAAGAAAATTGAGCATTGGAGTGGTTCAAGTTCCGTTCTAATCTCCAGAATTTTTAAACACAAGTTCAAAGTTTAAATAGCCAGTGCATTTGCTCACATTTTAAGACAGACAATTCTTTAAAGTCATAAGAAGTGTTTTAACTTTGAGTGAAAGTAAAAATGTTTCCTGTTCTCTGCTCCCCTTCAGATAGACAGACATATTTGGAGTAAATGGATGGGGGCTTGACGTATAACATACCAAGACAATATTAACATTTAAAGTAAGAGATAATATCCAAAACACAATATCCATGTCATTTTTCCCAATAACAGCCTACATTTATTAACTGTTATAATGTAAAAATTTACAGTCTGTAACCCAGTTTAACTAAGTTTGAATAGTAGTATTTCCTTGTAAGATGTTGAGGATCTGATAGAGTTGGATTATAGAACAGAGACCTGAGTCATGGAAGTATAATAATCCAAGAGTCTGTCTTTTTTCTAGGCTAAATGCATTCATTCTCTTCCTATGTGAAGTTCCATTTTGCTGTCAGTTTATAGAGTTTGCAAATGCAGTGGCGGCAAGAGCTGACAAACTCCGTCCTTGGCAAAAGGCTTTCTTTTACTGTGGGTATGTGTGTTTTTTTAATTTTTTAACTAGTTATGACAGTGACATAAAAATGTTTCAGATTTAAGGTCTAGGTCATAGCCATTTTAGGCAATTTCTTGTAAACTCGGTTATTTGTTTTACATTAAAAAATATTTTGAATGCTCTTTTAACTCGTGCAATATTGGTTTGTGAGATTTAAATGTTTTATTTTTTTTTTAAACGAATGCTCATGTACATTTTTGTCAAGAGCATAGGTTTCAATCTTCAGTCCTGCAGGGCTACAGTGTCTACAAGGTTTTTTTGTACAAGCATCCTCTTTTTCAGAGCAAAATTCTTGATTTATTTTTATTACATAGACTTTTCTTGTCTAGGATATTAATTATTTGCTGTTACTAGTATACAGAATGGTCTAATGAGTGCAGCTATATTATAAGCCCAAGAGGTTATTAATATTATGAGGCTTCTGGATTAGTAAATATATTGGTCTGGGTTTGTTTTAAACTTGGAGCAGCTTTGGCCCTCAATCTATGGTTGAACATAAGTGGTGGTGTTGATGTTACCTAAGAAGAATATACAGAAGCATGTGTGCCATTTTAATATTATTTATTTTAATTCTTTCTTAGGATGGCACTGTTTCCCATCCTGCTTAGCCTATCCATCACCACACTTCTGGGAAATGCCATAGCCTTTGCAACAGGTGTGCTGTATGGACTTGCATCACTGGGAAAGAAGTAAGGAAGACATTTAATTGCTATTATACTACTTTAGTACCATACCCTATCATTTTCTAAGCCCACTTAATCCTGAATAGGGTCACTGCAGCATTACCCAGCAAGTGTGTTATGTTTAATTACTTAGTCATAATCACACACTTTTCTTTATGTATTTTCATAGCAGGTAGCTTACTAGGGGTCACATAGGAAGCCACTGCTGGGTATTGAACTGGCATTCTTGTGGTTTAAAATTCAAAGGCTTATGCACTATACCAAACTGCCTCAATTGACAATGAAATTTTTGTAAAATGTGAAATTTCAAAGAAATTCCATTAGAACTAAAATTAAATCCGTGCCATGCGAAGACATTCTGATCAATTAAAAGCTTTTTAAAATAACATTATATTTTTATTAAAAACTCTTGTGCTGAAGAAGAAAAGAAACAGTCCTTATCAGCAAATATCCTTAAGTCAAAAGATGAAATCTGCTGCTTACGAAAGTATTAAAACTCCTGTGCTTCTGTTTCTCCACTAAGGATGTGATAGACTTATCAGTTACATCTGCTTTTACACTATTTAAGTTACCATCACATTTTCAGGATTACATCTCCAGTCTGTTTAGGACTTTTTCATTGTATAGTCAGTGTATGAGCTTTTCCCTGATATTTAGTTTTAGTTTTTTTTTTTTTTTTTTTGGGGAATAATTGCCAAAAGTCTTGTTGGAAATTTCAACATCTTTAATGTAGTCTTAGTAAATCTAAAAAGTAAACAAGTATGTTAGTGAATATATTAGACACAAGAATACAGACTATTGTTTTCCCTCTATTAGGAAGTAAGACTTATATCTTATTTTTACATCTATTCAGGTAACTTTCATCACAATATCACCATTCTGGTATTAATGCAAGTAACAAAAAACAAAATACAAAATCGGTAATTAAAAACATTATATTATAGCACTAAAGTTGAAAGTAAGATATTACAGTTAAGCCTAAATAAAGTCAGAATTAAAGATTAGAAAAATTTTGAATTTCCATAGCTTGTTGGATTGAACATGCCATTTAGTCCCTAGATGCAGTTGGTTTCCTTTTCCAGCAAAGCTTCAAGTGCTGCTGTATCTTTTTGCAGCATGTTAACCAGAAATGTACACCGCGCTCCAGTTGTGGTCTAACTAGTATGCTATACAGTTTGAGCATAATGTTCCTTGATTTGTATGTAACAGTATACCATGTGATTTTTATTTGCTTTTGTATTTCGCTTCTGATGAGAATTTTCCATCAATGTAATCCCCTGAATCTTTTTCAGATGTTACTTTCTGTGTTTTACTGTTGCCCATTTTGTACTTAAAATTTATTTTTTGCTAGCATGTAGTACTCTGAACATACAGTACCTGTCATGAACTGCTTTTTCCAAGATTTTATGTAGGTTTGATGATTGACCAGGTCTTTTAAAATTGGTATTTCTAT
The DNA here is from genome assembly GCF_016835505.1 of Polypterus senegalus. Lineage (NCBI taxonomy): Eukaryota > Metazoa > Chordata > Cladistia > Polypteriformes > Polypteridae > Polypterus > Polypterus senegalus. Next base: position 131,197,624 of record NC_053162.1, read on the forward strand.
CACAAAATTTTAGTGCCATCTGTAAATTTCACAAATTCACTGACTATATCAGAATCAATGTAAATTAGAAAGAGTAATAGTCCTAGTACTGAAGTCTCAGGGCACTTGACTATACTGATGATCTCAATCCATTTGGAACATTTTTTTCCTCTATTTACCCTTGTCTCCAGCCAATTAACCAACTTAAAATCAAGATCCAATTGTATGATTCTGAAATTTTGTTAAGAAAACCAGAGATTAATAGGCACATTACTTAAAGAGAATGATTCTCTCTTCTTTGTTTAAGACATCTGCTTTAAGATTTGAGGTTCTGTAACCCTTTTAATTAACTAGGAACCTAATCATTTCCAATCCAGATCTTCTAGTCGGATTATTTAATGCCATCCCATTAAAGCTATAGTATCATTCTCACAAAGAGCTATGCCAGAAGTGATAATGTAATGTTCTTTTAAAAGCCCACATTCCAGTAGGTTGTTGTTCCATATCTAGCACTTTAGTTCATTTAAAAGACTGCTCATGGTTTCCAGTCTTATTTTCAGAATAGACATTTTGTTTTTTCAATTATTTTGCTATGCCTACCATTGACAGCCAAAAGTAAACTCTAGATGTACAGTATTTTCATCCATCAGCAGAGCTTGTCTTTATTTTGTGAAAGCTCCACGGTAGACTATTCCTTGGACTTAATCTCATGTAGTATTTGTATTGCTGCTAAATCAACACTGTAATTTTTATTGGGATTGACATTGGAGTAACTCTGGATTTGAGATGGAAATGCAGTCATACAATAAAACGCTGTACCTTAGCAGGTGCAAATGTAATGTGTTAATTCAAAAGCAATAAGTCTGTAAACCAAGAAACTAAGTGATTAACATTTAGCTATACAGCAAAAAATATATACAAATGGGCAAATGCTGTTTTTCAGACAGTAAATTCATATTTAATTCCAAACACTTATCTATCTTCTTATGTTTTGTTTGATTAAGCATTACTATATATTTCTTTTTCTAAAGTAAATCCCTCCTGCCTTCCTTTTTTTTTAGCAGTTGGAAGCCTGCAGTGTTGACAGTACAATAAGGCAAGCCCGACCAAAAAATTCCCTTTTATGTCTCTAATAATACTGACTTCCATGATTTAAATGAAAATATGATTATGTGTAATAATTATTTTGCTAAAACCACTAATAAAAGTTGAAATAATATTTGTATCATATTTCACAGGTCTGAGTAGAATTTCCTACTTTTTTGTAGCTTTTTCCTGATTTTTCCCACAGTTCATAAGGGCTGCTTTTTTAGGCTTGTATTACCATATCTATTTCAGAGATGTTCTAATGCCGTTTTCTCTAAACATGTTAAAACATCATTTATCTCATGTAAACAGCTTTGTAGAGATGATCAAAGAGAGGAATGTTTTTATAACTTGATACATATACATACTGTATAAAAAAAACATTGACACAGAGCTTACACCCCTACAAACTAAAGTCATAAGGTATGGAGTTAGAGCTCTTTGCTTCTTTAATAAAATATTATACCCAAGAAAATTTAAGTCAAATATATTTTTCTTGCTTAAATAATCTCTCTCTCTCTCTCTCTCTCTCTCCCTGGTAGCATCAGGTTTGTTTGAATGTACTTGGTACCAAGGTAATTAAGATAACTATAATCCACAAAGAGCTAACAAAAGACATTAATGCTCGTTTTGTTGGAAAGTACAATTCAGAAGGTGCACAAAAAGGAATTTTAAAGATGTAACTTATTTTGTTTGACACTGTGAAGACTGCATCATTAAAAACTGGAGTAAACAGGACACTGTCCAGATGTGGAAAAAAGACCAGTTTATCATTTGAAAGTTGTCTATTAGATAGATAGATACTTTATTAATCCCAATGGGAAATTCACAACTTATTAAACGCAAAAAGATTCTTTCAGTCTCCCAAAATTATGTAGGATAAAATGTTATGGTCTAATGAAAGCAACGGTGGAATGTTTGTCCCAAAAGTAGTGTCTGACATAAGGCCAATAAATTTCACCACCTAGTGAGCACTATCTACTGCAGTGTACGGCAGAGAGTGGCAAAATCACCTTCTCTTGTACATGAACAGTAGGGTGCCAGTGAAAATCAATGTTTTTATTTTCTCACGCCTTAGCCCCCAATTTTGTTCCTCTAGTTACCATGATACATTACACAAACTTTTATGACAATCAAACAATATTTACTGGTGGCACAAGAGATCAGAATTGTTCTGTATTCACTATACAGAAACATGTGTGCTGATATGACTGATCTGTCCAGCTCTTCAGAGCTTTTCAGTTAACAGAGTTTTTGTTGGTGCTGGAAACTGTTTGCGCTGGTCTTCCACAACTTGTAGGAGGTACTGTTTCTGTTGTTCTTGGTTTGTGATGGCCGAATTGAATGACTGAATCAGTGGCACCACTCTCTCTGCTGCATCATTGACCACTTTCAGGTGTTTGACATTGCACTGAGCTGAAATATATGCTTCATTACTGTCCCATGAATCAGGATCGTCCACGAGGAAGTCTTGTAAAATCTCCATACAAGTAAAAAACTTCCTTGTCTTATGTGATACAAAATGTGCCAACTGGGTTTCAGCGATGCAGCTTTCCTCAACTGTTGCTCGTACAGATGGATCTTCATCACTGTTCCTGTTTAGTGTAGCAACCAGTTCTCTTTTTTCTGTCACAAACAGTTGAGTATCAAAAAATGCAAGCCAAACAAGAGTTTCACTCAGGTACCAAAGATGGCATGTAAAAGTCTATATTGCTGCATTTGCAACTGTTCTGTTTACATCACAGTACATCACCAGGGCTTTCAGCAGCTGGAGGTCATTTCGTGGAGCTGATGCTGGGGTGATACAGGTGTACCACGCTTTGATATACACCTTCACCACAAACATGAACTGCTTAAGCCCAGACAGTTCATGAGCAGTCAAGTGAAACTGAGAGTGAAACATGTAAATCTTGAGACTGTATATAAGTTGCGACATCCATCGAGTTTTGTGATAAGCTCTGGGTGTATTGATGTGGATGGCCTCAGTAGACTCATATCCCAAAAACAACAGCACCAGATGAAGTAGTTCTTTGTAGTTGTCTCTTGGATGCTGTTCCTGCAACTGTGACAGATAGAATGCTTGAATGTCCTGCTTCTATGGCCCAAGTACATCAGCAATTACTATGTCTGTCATTCCGCCGTCATGTGACAATCTGTCGATGTTATTCCACAACACAGAAAATCACTCAAACAGTAATATAATAGTATTGAGTAATTAGGACTCAGCAAGTTTATAATTTTGGTACAGCTTTGTAGCAATCTAAAGGTGCAGATAGAAATAAGAAATAATCCCTATGCAAACAGCCTAACAGCACTGTAACATTTTCTTCTTGTTGTCTCACAGTTCCTCTATTATCACTCGCAAGGAGTATGTATGCCTCTTACTGATAAAATACTGGAATCAAACAAGTTATTAACCTTTAACTTTGGGAACTGTGAATGAAATATGTCTGAGCATATAAAAAATACCCGTATTTTCATTTACTGATCTTTTTACATTTCTTACACAAGTGTCACAGCAACAAAAGTAAACACTAGGCATAGAAAAACAAACTAGGCATAGATAAAAAAAAAATACAAATTTATTTTAAAAGCTCAGTTATGCTGAATATATAGTACAACACCTGTCAATAACAAGCATAATAGTTACATGAAAAGGGGGTTACCAGTAAATGTTGATATATTCATCTCAATTTTTTTCATGTATCATTTTTATGAAAAGGATCATTTTTACAGGGTAAGACTTTACAAAATAGATACATCACTTTTTCGCATATTGTTCATTGGCACCCTAAATTGAGCAGGGATTCTATCCAAAATATAGAAGAAACTAAATGCTTTCAAATATTAAGGTACTTTAATGCCCAACCTGGTGCCCTCTGCCAGAAAGCTGAGCCTAAAGAAGAATTTCAACATTCAATAAAATATTGATCCTGATTATTTACTGTAGCTAACTGAAGCAAGAAATGGCTTAAAAAAGTAAGAAACATGTCCTGGAATGGTTTGGTCACAGCCCAGACTTCAATTCTATACAAAATCTGGACACTCACTTAATAGGGTTGTGCAGAGGACATTGCTTCACACTTTCACTAAGGTTTAACAATTCTGCAAGGATGAGTGGGATGCAATTGCTAAATACATGTGTGCCATGGCTGCGGTGGGCTGGCGCCCTACCCAGGGTTTGCTTCCTGCCTTGCGCCCTGTGTTGGCTGGGATTGGCTCCAGCAGACCCTCTGTGACCCTGTAGTTAGGATATAGCGGGTTGGATAATGGATGGATGGATGTGTGCTATGGTAAAAAGATGGAGTTAGAAAAATAAGAGGAGGTGAGCTCATTTAATTGGCTAATACTTATGTTGTTTTGATATCTAATTCAAATGCACTTTAAAAATTGTATAGGTCTTAGCTTCAAGTATGTAATACACTAGTTTGTTCCACATTCACACAAGCCTTTGTGTAAAGAAATGCTTTCTAGCTTCTGTGTTGAGTACACTTCCCCTTAGTCTCCAGTAGATGCCCTTAAGTATGTTATTCGCAAATTCTAAGAAATCTGCAGGATCAACTTTCTGGATGTATTTGAGAACTTTACATGTCTGGATTAGTTTGTCAAAGAACTTTCTCTGATCAAAGCTAAGAAAAGTAAATTAGCTGAAAAGAGTAAAACATTTCCTTTAGTCCATGGATGAACTTGACTGCTATTCTCTGGACAATGGTGGCCACCTCATACTTACTAAGTAAGAACAATTTTGACATCGACAGGCCATTCACTCCAGCATACTGTAGCTCAAAAGTCCCTAACTATGTAACTCTTGTGAAATATCATTTTGAAATTTTCAAGTACCCAAAATCCTGCTATTGTTTACTGTATACTACTTGGAGACACAAGGAGAAAGTTACCAAGGTCTCTTCATTAATTTTTTTTTCATTTTTTTTTACCAACTTCCAGTAGTGAATAATTGTTTTTTCTGAAAAAACACAATTTAAGATAACAAATGGCATTCACCCATCACGATTGTAGTCACTACTGTCATGTCACCCCTACATATGTGAAGCTTCTTTAATTTTCATCCTTTTGTTTGCAGGGGTGATGCAGTGGGGTATGCACGTCTCCAGCATCAGAAACAGGGTGATGAGGAAAAACTTACAGGAACTACTGACGAAGTACTACAGTGACATCACTTCTAGCTCCAAGACATTCTTAACTTACTACTGCTGCTCTTGATGGGAAAACGTCTTGTTTGGGATTCTAAATTTGATACTGGCCTTTTAAATAAATGATTGTACTAAATATCTGCTAAACTGTCAGTTGATTCAGGCAACGCCTTACTTTTTCTTTTATGTTTACCAATAATTTAAGATGCAGGGATTTATCATCAGGTTTAAGACTGATTCAGATTATGTCAGGTGTTTTATTTATATTTATGTAAAAGTATATGTCATAAACCCTTCATCAAACTCTTTATCCTGATCCATGGCAGGTGTAATGGAGAGGTTGCCCTATTTCATCTGGAATTGTACTGTATCAGTGGGCATTCACTTTAAGATGTTTGGTATTAGCTGGAACCTCCTCTGAAGCTTCTCTGTTGTTTTCAATTGAATCAGGACTGCTCAATCCCAGATCTGTTATACTTCTTCCCTTTACTTCTGTGAGTTTGAAACTGCTCTCCCATGTGTCTCATAAAGTATTCATAGTTTGATGCAAGGTCGAGATGTTCTTGAGTTCCTCCGTGGGAACCATGGATTGGGTATTTTTATTTATCAATGTGTCTTGTGGTTGATTGTTTTTTGTAGTTGTATATAAATTAAAATTAGATTACCAAAAATTAAAAATGTATTTCATAAGTCACCACTGGGAAATTAAAATTTTACAGTGACTATAGAAAAAAATTAATTTGATAAAAACAAACTACATTCATAACACACATAAAAACTGCTGGTTTGGATAACAAACAGCTACTGTTAATACATGCTTGTAGGTGTCAGTAAGATGAGGTCAGATCTGCTCAGATTGTGCCACAGGAATATTTTTAAGAATATTAATATGTGGATACAGCAGTGTCCATAAAAGGAATTGGCCTAATAGGCATTGACTCTTTCTTTGAAGTCACCAGCATTAAGAACAATTCACCAAAAAGACTTTGGTACTGAGTGAATCATTTCTGTAGCTGAGTCAGTCAGGATGATCTAACTTACTTTCCCTAGCAGGGCTAATTCAGTCTGCAGTTCATGCCTGGATCACACATTTAGTCTTAATTATACTGTGCTCCCTTTTTCATCACTGCACATTCACAAAAATCTCCAGTCCTCTTCCTGCTTTTTCTACTCACTCTGATCAAACCCATCCAGCATTAAAATAGTGTCTGAAATAAGATGTATAAGCTGGTTGTCTACAGTACCCAAATATTACATACAGTACCTGAGCTTGCCATACCTTGCTGTGAGATGTAACAGTTCAAATGAAGTCATCCAAGATCCGAGTCCTTTCCAAAGTTACCAGAATGTTACAAGTAGGAAAAACAACCAATGAGGCAGACAGCAGCATATACAGTAAATGATTCTGTTTATGAAGCACATAATATCACTTAGTGGTCTTATTTCTGAAATAAGGTTGCTCTGAGGTTAATTTTTCTAGTTTGTTTTGTTAGAAAATGTAATAGATGTCTTTAAGCACTCAATCATGAAATAGTGTAGTACTTCACTACACAATAAAGGCTTCAATGATGAATTTGAAAGATAAAGTCCTCTCTGTCTGAACCATAAAAAAGAACTAGAATGAGCAAAGTATTGTGCAGTATATTTTATAACATGATATTTTTTGGCATATTGTCCTAATAATACTAATTAAATTCTTGTTTATCCATTTTTAGATCTCATAAAATCATCTAAAACTAAATAACAGGTAATATTTTTGGTTAGTACTAAAGTACAGCTAAAAGTGTAGTTTACTAGTGAACAAAATCTAAATCTTCAGCATGTCAAGTGAAACATATGCTATTTTGGTCTTTTGGGGTTATTAAAGAAATCATTAAAATTATTTACTGAATTTTTTTTTTTAAACAGACAGCTGTTAAAACATTATTGGCTGCTTCGAGGCCAAGATGCTATGCAGTATACTTTTACCGACCCTACAGAGGTAACACATCATGTTAACTACAAGTTACAACTTTCTTATATATGTTGCATACAGTTAAATGCTTTGCTGCATTACTTCACTACACATCCGGATGTACTGATCATGAGTTAAGGCAGCATTTCTTGTGTGCAAACCTCATTTAAAAACAATTAAGCAGTTTAAGTGCAATTACAATTCAAAGTTTTGAATAAGGTATGAAAACTGATCATTTATAAAGTGGAAGCTTTGTACTTACTACTATAGAAATGTGACGTTAGCGTAGCCTGTATGTGATATGTGTGTTTTATTCATATGAGATGTTTTATTTGTTTTCTTGTTTTCTTCCTGCAGACCTAGTGTTTGTGTTTAATGTGTTCCTGTAGTAGACCCCGAGCATTATATTTATTGTTTATGTACATTACGTGTGCATGTCTTTTTATGAAATTATTTAAATGTTACACTCATTCCGTTTCCTTCTTAGCATTAAAATATGTGTGATAAACTGAAAAAGAATGGATTTCTGGAAAATTATGACAGCAACAGTCTGTATTACAGTATCCATTGCATAAGCTACTAAAAATAAAAATATTTTTTATTTTAATGAAAACTCCGGATACATGACCCATTTACATTGCTTTTAAATAACGCTAGGCTTTTTTTATCTAACATGGACTTAAACAGAGATAACTGCATAGTAAGGGCACACATGTCAGAATGCTTGCCATTCAGTAGTTTAATAAATCTGGCTGTTATTAGTGGACAAACTGTTGTAAATAAGTGTTTTATTTATTAATTTTCTCTGCACTATTTAAAAATGTTTAACAAAGCCTGAAGTATAGAAGACAGGATACTGTTGTAATTAAGGTGAGCTGAGCTCACCAAGTGTTTTTTAATAACACTCCCCATGTGAGAAGGATGTGAATTTCTTTACTCCACACAAAAGTAGTTTGTAATTTTTTTTCTTTATGTTATGAACTTCCTTGTGCTTGATGCTTCCTGGAACAAGCTCCAGCGTTTCCATGACACTGTTTTGGATATGGATGGGGAAAGACTGATGGATGGAAGGATGTTATGAGTTGTCCATAATTTGGAGTATTCTGTTCAGTTGATGTGCATGTATAATATAGTATGTCTGTATAAAAAAATATATATATATGGTGTGAAATTGGCACACACTACTCAAGCAATGGAAGACATACTCCTTTACATAGAAAATATGTAACAGGTTTGAGAAAGCACTGCTGTCTAGACACAACAATATACAAGGCTTAATTTATGTGTTTGGCAAGCTCCACTGCAGCAGTGATCTGATCCTTGTAAAGCCTGGTGCTTGGAAGGTATCATTATCCTTGGATGTTCATAGAGTCGGTTTCATCCATAAGAAGCAGATTGTTTGACAGAGTTAACAAATCTCTGTCCATTTCTGGTATGCAAAAATAAGCATAGGTAACTGGGTAGGGGCTGATCTACTATGAAGCTTAATCTTCAGGGCCCCAGAAGCAACTTTAGTCTACATTGCTTAAAGTTTTGCATAGCTACTGTATGACGAATGGGTTTTTAAAAATAAAATTTTGAAATATGGTATAATTCAATGCAAAACGTTTCTGAGAATAAAACTTAAAAGGGCATTAAAGCATCATGCAGGCTAGCCAAAAACGTTCAAATTAAGGATTGTTCATTCTAAATATATTTAATATAAAGTTATTGTAAGCTATTTAAAACACTTAACATTTATAAAAATGATACTATTTTTATTAAAATTATTTATCTTAGGCTAACTGTATTTGAAAAAATGAACACACATTTCATTGCTTACAGTCATAGTAGAGGACAATATTTCAGTAACTTTTTATTTACACGGATAATCTTATAACAGGGGGTGGCGCTGTGGCACAGTTAGAAGACCTGGGTTTGCTTCTCGGGTCCTCCCTGCGTGGAGTTTGCATGTTCTCCCCGTGTCTGCGTGGGTTTCCTCCCCGTGCTCTGGTTTCCTCCCACAGTCCAAAGAAATGCAGGTTAGGTGCATTGGCGATCCAACATTGTCCCTGGTGTGTGCTTGGTGTGTGGGTGTGTGTGCCCTGCGGTGGGCTGGTGCTCTGCCCGGGGTTTGTTTCCTGCCTTGCGCCCTGTGTTGGCTGGGATTGGCCCCTGTGACCCTGTAGTTAGGATATAGCGGGTTGGATAATGGATGGATGGATCTTATAACACCTTAAGATATACTAAACCATATAATACAATAAACAATAATTTTACATATGTAACATTAAAATATGGTAAAAATTACAATCTTCAAAAATCTTTTTTTGTAGATACAAACAGTAGATGACATAAAAAAGGGGAGCCATTGTGAATCAGGTTAGCTTTTCAGTGTGATGGCACTCATGATAGTGATCTGCACAATTTTTTTTTCAATAAAGTGTTCTTAAAGATACAATATTTTAATTATCCCAACTCAAAAATGAATGTTATGTTTTGAAAAGTAAGGTAAGTAATAAAGGTGAAGTAGTGTTAGATTAGCCTAAGCCTATTTTTTTATGCAGTGGTTACCCAGACCTCGGTGTTGATTGTGAAAGTTCCCAGCTTCAGGGCACCAAAAATATAGGTCCACCACTAGTACTTGGTTAAACTATTAATGTGTTCCAGAACTTAACAACGACCAAATGTCTTCCATAGATCTCTTGGCACTTAGCAGTTATAACTCTGCTAGTTCAGAGGGCAGTGGAAATGTCTGTCATCTAATCCTCAGTTTCATGGTGGCTCGTCACAGAGCTGAATTGTAATGGGAAAAATTATGCTTTGTTTTCCTCAAGGAAATGATATAATAATAAAAGTTACTGTTGACATGATTTACCATTAAATTTTTAGCCCTTGATCTTGACTTAAACAGCCCAAGTGTTTATCAATAAAATATAAAAGCATTTCTAATTTTGATATGTTTAGTCAAATTTAGTCAAATAACACATTACTGACTTATCTTTGAAAATGTTGCACAAATACTGTAGAGTATCATTTGCATTACTTGCTGTGTATACTTCCATGTTACTTTCTTGATACTCATTTTACTGCCAAATAATAAAGCAATATGTCAAAAAGCGACAGAAAAATATTACCCCTTTTACTAAAAAATCTAGATTTGTTTAATTCAGTGTACACAGCAATGTGTATAGAAAGTTGCACAGTGATTCAAAACAAGATTTTGGACCTTAACAGTTTACCCTCACACTTAATCACTTCATGAACCATATGTGGTTATTTACTGTAAAAATTATTCCTCTTCATATACGGTTAGCGTCAAAATTCTCTTGCTGTACCGTTAGCATAGGCAGTTGTTATATGCCCCTCAGCATTTTGTGTGGGATAATGAAATTGATGCTCTTCATGTACTGCATTTGATGTAGCATTTGTGATATGGGTGGTATTCTGTATGAATATCACTGGCATGAATTATGAATACTGTAATGAGAATTTAAAAAGTACAATACGTACTCAAGGATTTTATGTAATTCTTGGCTACTTATTTAATTATATGCAGTGTATAAGATGTGATATATATATATATATATATATATATATATATATATATATATATATATTGTGTGTGTGTGTGTGTGTAGGGTTTCTGGTGTGCTTTATACTTTTAGCTGAATGTGGCAGACTTAAATGCAGCAGCCAGTTTGATTAGTGTCTTACACTCACTTGCATCGAAAGATTAAGAAAGAGCAAACATACCCCAGTGCTCAGTAGACTAGCTGCTGATGTGTTGGGATCAGGTTTACACTTATAGTCTGAGATGCAGGAAAGTAAGCCCCTCCAAATGAATGCCCACTTCTGTTATTAACATATTAACCCTTTTACTTGAACAATAGTTTTGCTTGTAATTTCTGGACTTTTTAAAATTCTGTATGTAAATGTTTTCCTGTATGGTGAAGATTTTGAATAAAACAAATTTATAAGTTTCTATGGAATAATGTGTGTTTTTGATGTTTTTTTTAAATATATGCATACCAATTTAAAGTCTTTGTTACATAGTTGGTTTGTTTGAGGGCTGGGGGAGCTGCAGAGTTCTGAAGTCTCTCTCATTTACAGTTAGAGCTCCTATTTTTAGTTTACTGTTTTACTGCTGTTTTTAATGCAAGCTTTTGAAAAGGTGAGCCACAATTAAAGCACCATATATGTGCCTAGTGCCAGGAATTTGTTAGCTTAAATAATTCTCTGAGTTATGACACAAACTCCCAAATTTTTTTTTTCCCCAAAGTACACATTTCTTTGTAGTTTCTACACTATATTTCTAGCACCTTGTCCTTCATCCTAGTATCAAAAAGCATGCACATTAATTCATTAATTTATGATTTGTAGTAGCATCCACGTCCTTGCTTGTAGCCAATCCAGTGTCGTGTTTCATACGTATCCAGCACAGCTTTCTTTCCTTTATGAAAATCAATGTTATTAAAGACAAATGAAAGTGTTACTCCAATTCAGTTTATCAGAGGTTAGGAGCATGATGAACCAACTCAGGATCCCAGATTAGGACTCTGAGTGTAGCCATGCAACAGATGACACCTCAGCACCACACAAGTTCAGATGGAATGAAACTACTGTGAGGTTTCTGATGGTGACCGGAGTGCCAATTCTGCCACCAACCCCCAGATTGTTTCCTCTAAGTTGGAGGGCCTACATGCAGGGCTGGATGCAGATAAACTTCATACCCAGATAGACTATAAATAAAGGCTATACCAATGGCCTATACGTTATGTATTTCATCTTCTTTCCTTTTCAGCATAAAATAACCTTTAACCTTTTTTTTCCTTTGCAGAGTTCATCGCACCATGGCACATTGATTAATGTTCCTATTCCACAAGTCCAAGGTCCTGGACTTTATTTATTTTTTTTTTCTATTTCTGTTAGTTTATATATGTAATCTTTTTCTGCAAAGGATTTTCTCTCAGTATAATTGTTTTCTTCTCATATTCCCAGAGAAATGCTTGTCAGGTTGAATGGGGGACTCTAAATTGTCTATAAGTAAGTTCGAGTGCAGGTGTGTGCCTAAATGGACTCTGCAGTGGATGGGACATCTGGTCCAGGGCTGTCTCCAATGATGCTGCTTTGATAAGCTCGGTCCTAGAAGCAGAACTGGATTACGTGAGTTAAAAAGTAGGTGATGTGATATGGTGGAGTGTATGCAGGAAAATGCATAAACATGGCCATGGATATTAACTCCATATGTGTGCCTCAGATCCACAATATAGTGCATAACTTTAAACTCTAGAAAACACACCGACTCTAACACAAAAACTAAATTTATATTTCCTACAAATCTTCAATAATGAGGTACGTGAAATCATGGTTTGCAACCTGGCATTCAGTAGAATTAACATAGCATGTGATTGGCTGGCACCCCGTCCAAAGTGCTTTCCTGTTATAATCCAGTCTTCCCACAACTCTGTAATGAAATAATTTCATTATGTAGACAGATGTAGTTGAGAACAGCTTCTCAAACTTTTATCACCAGTGTTTTGGTAAACAGAGGATGGAAATTGCCATTTCACACATCACATAAACAAAATGGAAGCACAATGCTGAATTAAATAAGCAATCTTTATTTTGTACATATTTTGCGCTCCATAGTATGTATCCATACTTTAGTCTGCACACTAGCCCATACAGTAAATGTTTTACTTGACCATGTGGACACCCGGTTTCTCATTACTTCCATGCCTGGTGGGGAAAGGTGGTGGGGGGGGGGATCATAAACACCTCTTTAAAGTCGCTGAATTTCATTCAAGTATTACATTGTATGGATTAGCCACTTTGGTTCCTTGCAACCCTTTCTACTTTCAAATATTTGTTTTTGCAATGCACGCCTACCATGATTTTGTCAGCATACATTACATTTTGTTGTATAAAAAAATAAAATCTTAATTCTGACTCTAATTTGAAAACACTAAATTTCAGCACCAATGTGTAATTAAATGAAAATACAGTACATTACAGTATTATAAACAGGATTCCTTAAGTTTGGAAATTTTAACACAGCAATAACAGCTTAACAAATGAGTATATTTTAAATGAAACCCAGTGTTAAAGTATTGCACTTTTTAACATTTTCCAATTTTCTTAATGACAAAGGGCTGATATTTGGCATTAGCAGGGCATGCAGTATTTTTAAACTTATATATAAATATATTATACCTATACAGAATACACCAGACATACTTGAATACTGACACAAAAGCCTTCTGCTCTATGCTATCTGAAACGTTGAGAGAATGGCAAATGAGACAAAACAGGGGGTTCCCGGATGGTGATGACTTTGTTGAGACAGTCATCTGTTTATGTAATAATGCACTTGGGTTTGGGCTGCTTATTATTTAATTATTGTTTCCTTTACAAATTGCCTTTCGATGGCTAGGAAAGCTGCTGTAATAAATATTGACTGGGTGACACAAAGCATTGGAAACGTCATCTTCCCCTCCTCAGTGCCCAGCCATTTTTCAGGATGTTTATTCCTGCAGTGTCAGTCTTTGTCACTTCCAGAGGTAGAACACATCTGCACTAAACTTATTTTCCATATTTATATGGCTATGGAATATACCAGATTTATAATATTCTCCTGATAAGAAACATTTTTAGGATACTGTGCAGTTTAGGGTTATTTTGTAAACAATTTTCTTATTTATTAAAATGGCAGTGCCACTCTGGACTGGCTTTATGCTGTGGAAGTTGTGTCATTTTCCAACTGATTTGTTGTGTTTTTCATACTGATGCACAGAATTTCCAGTTTACCTGTAGTGGCCCAATATCATCTGTACCAATCAGTCCAGTTCCAAAATAAAGCTGCTTTGGTTCCTTAAGTAGTTCTGGAGTTTCTGAGGTCCCACATGGGTTTATTGCACATTATTTCAAGTCTTGTGGCAAAGTGGCTCAGGATGGCGAGGCAGCATCAGCATGGCTTTCGATGATGGTGAATTTACGCCCCGTTCGAAAGTAGTTCTCAATCTCTTCTAGGGAGCGCCCCTTGGTTTCAGGCACACAAACTGCAGTGAATATGAAGTTCATAAAGCACACCGCAGTGAAAAAGAAAAAGGGGACGAAAAGGCCATATGCATCCTGTTATTGGAAAAAAAATAAGAAAGAGGTGTCAAAAAAGTGATATTGCTAATGTTTGACAACCCGTTGACCCCCTTTCCGATTATAATTCCACTGCCATTTTTTAAAACAAAGTTGACCCATAGCCCAGCCATGCCATACTTGTAAGTAGTACAAGCAGACCTAAGTGCATACAGCTCTTTGTAATATGGCTACCTATAGTAGTAGTAGTAGTAGTAGTAATGTCACATGTACTGTACAGAGTACAAAGAAAGTTGTACTTGCATGTCCAAAAACATGCAGCTTGTTTTCATTTTCTGGTGCCATGATAAACCAGTAGCAAGCATTGCAAGTTGCTGCAACTGCCCAGAAATGTAGATGCCCATTCTAAGGGCTTTCCAACTCAAAGGTGTGATGAATCTTACTCTGAAATGCAATTTTTTGTTGTTTAGATGTTTTTGACTTTTTTTTTTTTCATTTTTTGTTTATTGTATATTTACGATGGTGACGCCATCTTGGCATCATGTAGGTTGGATATTCAGTGCATTACCATGGCAGCAGCACTATTGTTTATAGTGGCAGAATTGATTGCTAGATTGCGATTGGCCATCATCACGATATTGTATTGTGTCACTCTATCTAAATTTGCAGTGCAAAGTGTATGTTAACTAAATTCTAAAATGAAAATGAAATCTTTCAACAAATGTTGGCCAAAATTAGTGACAAAGAATCTTAGTTATCTTTGTGCTTGACTTTCACTAGTGTTTTGGGCCTTGATGTTAAGTTTTGGTGTGCTTCTTAATGTTTCCTGGTCATTGCCTGATTCTCAACTGCATTATTGGTTTCTTCATTTTCTGGGCTTTTGTGGCTAGTCAAACAAAAAACATCTGTTCTTGATCATTGTTTTTTATTTAGTATGCATAGCAAAAGTAAGACAGTATATGCTAATTTAAATTTTTAATTGCTAATGGAGCTAGGTTGTAGGGCAAAGGTTAAATTCAACTGACTGACATATAAAACTCTTACAACTGCTGAGTCCCCAGAATAACACTAATAATTTAGAATCTGATGTTCTTCATTTTGCACCACTGACACTACAGAGGAGCCTGAATTGTATGTTTGTCATACAGCTCCAAGTTCTGCTACTAACTGATGTACTGTAGTAGCTACCTCTAATGACAAAACACAATGCCTACTGGATTTTCACTGCAAGATGATCACATCTGTATTCAGTATCTGAATCACTCATTTGAGAGGATTAGCCTCATAAGTGCTATTTGAAGTAAAAATGTAATGTTTAAGACAGAGATGTCTACTAAAAGCAACCATTTATTAGGGGATCTAAAACGTACTCACCACTACTTTCATGAACAGTTGTGTCAGGATGAAGGCTGTAACCCAGCTGACCAAAACACAAAGGCCAGATGCCACTCCTCTGGCATTCAAAGGCAAAATCTCGGACATTAGGAGCCATGTGATGGGCCCCCAACCCATTGCATAACCTGGGAAGAGAAGTGTAGGAGTCATTATAAGCCAACACTGATCTTCTTTGAAATTGTATTACAGTCATAATGTACTATTACTGCTCTGCCGAACATGGAAAAGTGGGAGACCACTAGGGCAAGTAGAACATGGACCAGGAGAGAAGAGTTACCAAGAAAACTCTGACAAAAGGGTCTAAACCAAGAAACTGAAAACAATGAGTGTATGAACCTTAGCTCAAAAATTCTAGAATTCAAAACTACTAAACATTGATAATCTTTTACAGCATGTTTGCAAAATCTTGGAAAATGCTTTAGAAATAAATGGAGCTGGCTTATAAAAACATCTAAAAACAACACTCCAGGAACCACAAATGAGCCACAAAATGGAGTCGACCTGCAAAACCAAAATGGCCCTGCGGTCAAAATATAACATTGTTTTTGAAATATGTGAATATATTTAGCAAACAAATTAAATAGCATTATTTTACATACTTTCAAGTATCAGAAAACATTCTTAACCTGAGGAAAAAATAAGTATCGGTGACAAAAAATGATCAACATTTGTCATTTTGCAACAATTATATAATTTTACACTTTTTCCCCATTACTTCAAGAATAATTAATGTTAATTTTTATTTGGTGTCTCTAACTTTGGATGACATTGTGATATATCTCATGACCAGATCACAGGAATAGAGGTCCTTTCCTAGCAGCATTTCCTGCAATGCACACTGATAGTTTAGAGCCACCTGACCTACAACTCTGTAAGATGTGAGAAGAAACCGGGCTGCCCAGAGACAAGCCACACAGTCAAGGGAAGAATGTGCAAATACACAGGCTGGTTTAAACCCAGAGTCCTGGAACCTTTAGGCAAAGTTGCTAACCATTGCATGACCGTTACCTGCCTAGCATGCATCTATTAATCTATACTAATAAAAGGCAAAGCCCTCACTGACTGACTGACTGACTGACTGACTCACTCACTCACTCACTCACTCACTCACTCATCACTAATTCTCCAACTTCCCATGTAGGTAGAAAGCTGAAATTTGGCAGGCTTATTCCTTACAGCTTACTTACAAAAGTTAAGCAGGTTTCATTTCGAAATTCTACACATAACGGTCGATAACGGTCGACAACGTCCGCCATGTTAAACTTTCTTATTTATGGCTCCATCTTCACGAAATTTGGTAGGCGGCTTCCCTGCGCTAACCGAAACCAATGTACGTACTTATTTCAGTGATATGACGCCACTGTCAGCCACCATATTGAACTTTCCAACGTCACTAATTCTCCAACTTCCCGTGTAGGTAGAAGGCTGAAATTTGGTACTTATTTCGGTGGTATGATGCCACTGTTGGCCGCCATATTGAACTTTCAGGCAAGGTGATGAAGGGGCCTTAGCTGCCTCAAAAGCTTGCATTTGTAATCTACAGGGTGGGCCATTTATATCGATACACCTTAATAAAATGGGAATGGTTGGTGATATTAACTTCCTGTTTGTGGCACATTAGTATATGTGTCTGTTAGATAACTGACCCCGTGTGAGTGTGTCCTCTACGATAATCTGACACCCCATTCAGAACTGATTCAGTTTTCAGGAAAGACATCAGCCCTGGTGCCCCTGTATTGTGTTATATGATTCCTGTAATGGATGGAATAATTTTGTACTTGGTTTACATAGACTTAAAAGTACTCTTAATTTAAAAGGTGTTTTCGAGGCCTTTCTCAAAGTGATGAGTGTTGTACCGTGTTAGCCATAGATTGATACAGGAGAAAGTAGGGTGAAATGACACCTTTTATTGGCAAACTAAATAGATTACAATTGCAAGCTTTCGAGGCTGCTAAGGCCCCTTCTTCAGGCAAGGTGATGAAGGGGCCTTAGCTGCCTCAAAAGCTTGCATTTGTAATCTACAGTATTTAGTTTGCCAATAAAAGGTGTCATTTCACCCTACTTTCTCCTGTATCAAAGTAATGAGTGTGAAAATTCAAAGCCAAGACAACTATGAAGTAAAAATTAACAATGATGATTGGATGCAAAGATCCAAATATGAATTTATTTCTCTTTTTCAAAACTCATAAGACAAGAAATCACTCTCTCTATAGCAAGATTATTAAAAAAGTTCATACAAAATGAAAGTTGCTATAATTCTGTGCTATCTGACCAAATATTATAAAATTCCTGTCTTGCTATATGGTTGCGAGACATGGACGCTATCCAGTGACCTGAGATGAAGACTGGACTCCTCTGGTACTGTGTCTCTCCGGAAAATCCTTGGTACCTTTGGTTGCTCATGGAGTCCCGAATGAGGCCCATTACCTGCATTGTAAGGGAGCGTCAGTTATGGCACTACGGCCATGTGGCGCATTCTTCTGAGAGTGATCTGGCTTGTAAGATCCTCATTGTTGGGGACCCGAGTGGCTGGACCAGGCCAAAGGGTCGCGCATGTAACACTTGGCTGCGGCAGATAGGGGGTCATTTCCGGAGGGAGGGACTGGACCGCGTGTCTGCCTGGGTGGTTGGTAACCAGGATCCCAAGCTATTTCGTCGTGTAGTGGGTGCTGCAACGCACTGTAGCAGTGCATGCTCCCCAACTTCACTTGACTTGACCAAATATTAAACAATTTAGTGGTAATGTGTCAGTCTGCTCAGTTGGCAAAATCCATTATTAAGACTGTTATGGTACTGTATGAGACACAGTGCTTCTTCTCGTTCAGAAATTAAAATTCTTGCTTTACTGGAGTTTGCATATTTATTCCTTCTCCATGCAGGTCAGGCTTCACATACTCCAGTTTTCCCACCATATCACGAAGAGGTGTACATTAAAATAATTGGCAACTCAATATGAAGTATTGTTAGTGTTCCCACAATGCACCAAGTCCTACTAGTACAGGAACTGGTTCTCCATGAGCCTGAATGGCACAAGCAAATAAGAACCTGGATAAATGGATGAGTGGATACATAGCAAGGAATTATCAGTTTTCATTTAGATAGGTAGACAGATAGATAAATAGATAGTTTATTAATCCCAAGGGGAAATTTGTTTGGAGAAAACCATTACCTGTCTTCTTGATGATCATCAGATATTACAGTAATGCATTAAATAAAATCTGATCATTTAAGTTTTAGATGTCTCTGCTAAAAATACATCTGTATATCTTATGTTAGAGACATATATCGTAGATGCGTATCTTTATAATTTTTAATGCATCTATCCCAACAGCAATTGCATTTGACAGCAGAGCCCACCTGGTGAGATGCCAGGCCCCCTATAAACACATTATCATTCTGCTTTATGGCCATTGAGGAACTTGTTAAGTTTTGTTTTGAGCTGATTGTTGCCAGTCTGATGTAATTTCTCCTTTTTCCTCTTAACATGATTGCAGCCTTTGAGACCTTAAAATGAAAAATGGATGGTTGGATACTCATGTAAAGACATTAGTAGTTCTTTGTGGGATCAGGAAATAGCAAGTCATCATTATCATTATTTTCCATTCAGTTTCTATTGGTGGGGGTCTTGTGTTTGAAGGATGTTGTCCGCTTGGCCTCATCAGACTGTGATCTCCAGCGCACACTGGGATGGTTCACAGCTTAGAGTGACATGGTAGGGTAGAGAATTAGCACTTCTTACAGTGACATCATGGACGTCTCCAAGAAAACTGTGGTATGTGCACTTGAGATACGGGGTGAGTGGATGCCCCAAGTAGAGGACCTCAAATACTTTAGCATCTTGTTCTAAAGTGGAAGTAGAGTAGTGGAGTCAGCAACTGGTGACATATTTTGTATTTCTCCTCACAGTGTTGTGTGCTTTTTGTGAATAGTCTTGTTATTTTAATTAGGGTTAGGGTTATGATTGAGGGTCTCATGATTATTACTTACCATACCATATAATTTTCCAACCCTAATCCTAAACAGGATTTCATTGGGCTGGAGCCTATCCTAGCAAGAATGGGGTGCAAGGCAGGAACAATCCCTCTGGTCAGGACGTGAGAGCACACACAAACTAGAGCCACCTAACCTTCATGTTTTTGCACTGGGGGAGGAAACCGACTCAGACACTGGAAGAAGATGTAAACTCCATCCAAGTAGGACCCGTGAAGTGAACCCTGATCTCCTTGCTGCGAGGCAGGAGAGATATCACTGTGCCACTGGGCTTTCCATGATTATTACTTATGATTGACAAACCCATTTAAACCTCAGGGAGTATTCAGAATTCGGTTTTTACTACAGCACAACTCAGCCATTAATGACTGGACAAAGAAAACTGGGAAATGGGGATGAAATTTGCAGATGACACCGCTGTGATAGGCCTGATCACCAATAATGATGAGACCGTTTTTAGAGACAGTGGTACAAGAACAACAATCTTACCTTTTGAAGGCAAAATGAGGTAGCTGATCATAGAGCTTTGGAAGCAGAAAGCTGACCACACTCCCCTTGGAGTGACTATCACTGGTGAAGTGAAGTAGGGGTAACACTTTAGGTAGTGGAAAAATGCATATATTACTCATTTACTGTAATAAGACCTTAAGCACTTATTTGGGTCTTGAGAGCAATTACAAAGCATCAGTTACTGTAAGTGTTTCTTCATTTCTGCAATGTGACCTACTAACAAAACTTCATTTTGGAATGGTCTGAGTTGGCTTCACAGAGACACATTTCTCTTGATATTACATATTTAGTATTAGACCTGTGATTCCTTCATATTAACCGGTAATTTTACCATCATCTCAATATGCCACACTGCACAGTAATGAATAAACATATCTACTATTGTTTTATAAGCGTTACAAAGTCCAAAAGTAGCAGTGTTTAAAGTCTTGTTAAATAAGAGTTAATGAGTTATAGATGCATTTTTGCCATACCTAAACTAAAGGCTGTTGTCAAGAAGGATCACCAATGGATGCTTATCTTACTTAGATATACAAGGAAAGCCTGGATTTCTCCATCTGTTGTCACAAATGTCTAAGTCTGTCCTAACGTCCTGCATAACATCTTGATTGTCTCACGTTGTGGTACAGAATATTACTGACACCCAGAAGCCTTGTGTTCAGAACATACTATATATATATATATATATATATATATATATATATATAACATCTGCTGCCTTAAAATGGCAATTAGTAAAATTAAAGACCTTGGCCATCCTGTACAGCTGCTTTACTGACTCATCCCTTCCGGCAAATTGTGCAAGACCACTGGCAACCACAGCAGCTTAGGCGGAGACGGTTTCTTTCCACAGGTTGTAAGATTGTTGAACAAACAGTCATATCAACAAACCAGTACTCCTGTGTCTAAGCTTTATTTTGCAAGAGGAAGTCAAGCTTAAATCTGCCTTTTAACTTGATGTAATAATTGAACTTGAGACTGACTAAGGAATTGGTGCAACGATAGTAACTTTAGGTAGAACTGGATGTTGAATAATCCAATATTAAAAATTGACAGTGAAGTCTTGGGAACAGCAGTCTATGTAAATTTGTATGTTTAAAAGTTTCCTATATTTCAGATTCAGCAAGTAAAAGTATTTTTAGCTAAAATATAATGAGCACAATTAAGTGGTAGTTAAAGGGGAACACATTACAAGTGGTAAGTAAAGAAAAGGAACTTAATATAACCTGTGAGAGGAGTCATGCACTGCTGAACATTGTCAATAGCCTGCTGTAAGAAATTAAAACATTCATCATCTATGCAACAACAGTAGTGATATTTACCAAATATGATGACCATGGTGCTGATGAGCGGTATCAAGGTGAGGGGATTCTTGACACCGTACAGCACATCTGACTGGGTGGAGTTCACTACTGAAGACATGTCGACTAAGCTTGCATTGTAGTGGGACTGTATGAGGTCCGTGTACAAACCCATGCTAAGTGTGGAAAGGAACATCAGGATGCCTGTGGAAGAAATAAAATACCAGTTGATGGGTGACGAACGTATGACATTCAATGAAGGATGCTCTATAGGGTGGTCCAGATCTAATTATGCAATTTTCATTACGCTATAACTTATTAAGTTTATTACATAGACAATCACCCAAAAAATCCTGGACCATCAAGAAGTGTGCAAACTTTCGACATGAAGAATCGCCTTTGTGCCAAACTGGAATCGTCTCGCATAAATCAAAGTCATCCAGATGATCTGGATCTGCATAATTAGATCTGGACCACCCTGTAGAATGATAAGTTAGGCCACATTTAAAGCAAAGACGGCATCACTAGAAACTTAAAACCCAATAGTTTAACTACTGAACACCTTCAGCTGATGTAGTTATAATGTGATCTGTGTTAAACATTAAAACAACTTTATGAGAACAGGCCATTCAGCCCAAAAAGCTCATCAGTCTTATTGACCCAGTTTCTCTAAAATGACATCAAGTCGAGTTTTGAAGGTCCACAAAGTACTACTGGCTACCACAATACAGTATTCAGTACGAGTACGATTCTCTGTGTGAAGAAAAACTTTATAACAGTGTTCTTCTTCAAGACTCTACTTTAAAGTAACAAGTTACACCTACTGTACCATTTTAATTTCCTTAATATTTGTAAACAAATCAATCATGCAACCTCTTAATCTCCATTTCCTTAAAGTAAAAATGTTCAGCTACTTCTGTTTTTCATAATAACTCATACCTTAGAGTTTTGCAACCAGTATAATCACTTTTCTCTGGATTTTCGCTAGCCCTGCTACCTCTTTTTTTTTGTAATATGGAAACTAAAATTGCACACAGTGCTCTAGGTGAGATCCCAGTAGTGAGCTATATAATTTAAGCATAATCTAACTTGAATTGTACACAACATATGCTGCTATATATCCTAACATCCTGTTAGCCTTTTTATTGCTTCTGTACAATGTCTAAATGTAGAAAGTGTCCACTACAGCTTCCAGGTCCTTTGCATAGGGTGTACTTTCAACTTTCAAACATCCGATCATGCATTCAAATCTAGCATTTTTACTTCATATGTGTAATACTTTACATTTATATACAGTGTATTTTATCCCAACTAAAAATCTACCTCAGACTGTATTCTTTACAGGTTCATCTGTAAGTTCAGCTGTTTCTACATTATCCTCTATCCCACCTAGTTTAGTTTGATCTACAAACTTAACCTGCTTGTTATTTGTTTTCTCATCAAAATCACGTGTTTACAGAGTCATAGAGGATACTATTGGCTGTCATTCTGACTGCAATGGATGGTTCCTTACCCAGGCAGGAAGCCTTCATAATAAATGGATGGAGGGAAGCAGCCTCCCAGGTCCATGTGCTCCACAATACTATATGTGGCGGCATCCCTCTGGTGGATCTCCCATGTGTACACCTGCAGGGCTCCATGGGAGTTATAGTTTCAGTGGGCAGTCCTGCTTCTTGCAGGCTACCAGGGGAAGCTGCAGGGTGGATGATTTCTTTGTTTAAGAAGTTTTCACCTGACCTGCTTCGTGGGTACACTTTGATAACAGTCAAGCAAGTTGGAGTTGGGAAAAGAGGAGGACAATAGCACAGTGATAAGGACACGTAGAGGAGAAGAGGAAAAGAATTGTATTGCATTCTGAAAGAGGAAGAAGACTGTTTAAGTTTTTCCCTTTAAACTATTTGATCTAGGGGTATGCCTCAGTGATACCAATAAATATATACACACAGGGTGAGTCAAAATTATGTTAACATTTGAATGGCGGAAACAGTTTATTCACAAAACATACTTCATATGTGCAAGATGATTGACATCAAAGTCTCAACCTGCTTGCCATCACGTTCAACACATGTACCATATGTGGCACATAAATAGTCCACAAAAATCGTATATAAGTATATACATAGCAGTACCATTACTGTTAACTTAATTTTCACTCACCCTGTATATGTGTATATATATATATTTATATATATATATATATATATACAGTATAAAAGAGATACAGTATAAAAGAGATTTTCCCTCTTTTGATAGAGCAACAGAGGAATAACTATTATTTTCTACTTCCGTCTCAATCAGACATCACCTCCGTCTCCACCAATGACATCACTTCCAGCTTCAAATAATGATGCCACTTCCGTTTCTTCTGAAAACATCATTTCCACTTCCTCTAACTTCTCAACTCCCTTCCTGCCATTTCAAGACAAAAGCTCCACCTAGTCTGTATTTGATTGTCTATTGTTATCAAAGAGACCGTTATCAGACACTTTTGACTTCCCTGCACTCCAGACATTATATGGGGAGGCTTCCCCAACTCTTTATGCTTGTTTTGTCTGCATATTTTTTGACTATATATATATATATATATATATATATATATGATCACAGCATATAGTACAAAAGTGTTGCGGCACACCTCTTAATTATTGAATTCAGGTGTTTCAGTCAGACCCATTGCCACAGGTGTATAAATCAAGCACCTAGCCATTTACAAAAATTTGTGAAATAAAATGGGTCATTCTGAAGAGGTCAGTAACTTCAAGCATTGTACTGTGATAGTATGCCACTTTTGCAAAAAGATGATTTGTGAAATTTCATCCTTGCTGAATATTCCACAGTCAACTGTAAGTGGTATTATTGGAAATTGGAAATGTTCAGGAACAACAGCAACCTAGCCATGAAGCGGAACACCACGTAAAGTCACACAGCGGGGTCAGCGACTACTAAGGTGCATGGTGCGTAAATATCACCAAGGCTCTGCTGATTCCATAGCTGAAGAGTTCCAGACTTTCACTGGAATTAATTTAAACACAAAAACTTCATATAATGTGTTTCCATGGCCACACAACTGCATGCAAGCCTCACATCACCAAGTCCAATACCAAATGTCGGATGGAATGGTGTAAAGCAAACTGACACTGCACTGTGGAGCAGTAGAAATGTATTCTAAAGAGTGATGAATTACGTTTCTCTTTTTGGGAGTCAGATGGACAAGTCTTGGTTTGGGGGATACCGGGAGAACGTCACCTGCTTCACTGCACTGTTCCAACTGTGAAGTTTGGTGGAGGATAATGGTATTGGGCTATTTTGAAAGTGAAAGGCAATCTTAATGCTTCAGTATACCAATACATTTTGGACAACACTATGCTTCCAACTTTGTGGAAACAGTTTGGGGAAGGCCCTTTTCTATTTACGACTGTGCCCCAGTGCACAAAGCAAGGTCCATAAAGACATGATTTGAAGAGTTTGGTGTGAAAGAACTTGATTGCCCCACACAGATCCCTGACCTCAAAACTTTTGAACACCTTTGGGATGAACTGGAACGAAGATTGTGAGCCAGGCCTTCTTATCCAACATCAGTGCCTGACCTCATAAATGCTCTACAGAATGAATGAGCACAAATTCCCACAAAAACAGCTGGTATAGCTGCAAAGGGGCAATAAACTCCATATTAAAGTCTTATGTATTTGAATGCAATGTCATTTAAATCCCTGTTGGTGTAATGGTTAGACACCCCAATACTTTTGTCCATAGAGTTATACAGGTATATATATATATGAGCAGTAGCCTCAACACTGATCCCCAAGGAAAACTCAACACTTTTAACTTCACTTAATTACACTAAAGGTCATAACATTCTTGCTTCCAGTGTTTAAGCCATTTTTTCACCCAATCAATATACTGTGCCCTGAACTCCCACTGAACTTCAACTCCCACAGTTTGATCCCTAAACCCTCATGTGAAACCTTACCTAAAACTTCCTGAAATTAAGCTATCTTCATGTGCTCTGGTTGCTTTCACATGGAATTCCTTCATATTAATGAAACATGATATCCCCTGTCCAAACATATCCTGACTATTCACTAACACTCTTGTTCTTGCCATGTGATGCTCAACCATTGCTTGATAATGTTTTCCTTTAATTTTCCTGTGATGCAGGCATATTGGTCTATAGTTACTTGGATCAGCCTGTTCACCCTTACTATATAATGGGATAACATAACTACTCCCAGTCATTTGAAATTTACCATTGTGCAGAGTATTTTTATTTCAAATTAAACATCAATTTATATATATACTTAGGCCGGGTTTATACTTCACACGACGCGATGCATACTGCAGTGGATGCTCCTGCTACGCAAGCGTTGTACTGTTTATACTTGTACGCGTACTTTACATAAATCTGGAGGAATCCACCAGGTGGCAGTGTGAGATATTATCACGGTGAGAACAGGTTCGGCTTCGCTGCGTTGTGAATTGCCTGGAACACCCATTAAACTCTGATGACACCTTACCGCAATATCTCTGAAAAGAATGTTTAATGATTAAATCCATCAGTCCAGGGATGTGTCCATTCCAGCTAGCATTGGGTACGAAGCAGAAACAATCCCTGGACGAGGCATCAGCTCATTGCAAGGAGAATACAAGCACTCACATATACTAGCGTCATTTTAGTGTAACCAAATCTGCATATCTTAGGAAGGAAACCTGAGCACACTGTGGAAACCCAGCAGGAAAACATGTAAACACCAGGCAGAGAATACCAGCGACGTGACTCTCTGCGAGACAGCAGCGCCTTACGCTCTGCCACCGGGTCACTCCCATGTGTACTACAAAGTATAATTATTAACAATATTCATTATTTAAACAAAATGAATGATTTATCTGTAAAATGTAACATACATACTTTAATGCATTTCATCATGAAAGTGATATAAAGTGTAAATCTTAGGATTCTAAATGTGCAGAGAGTTGGAATATCATACATTTAATGTGTCCTGTGTGGTGATCTATTGCTGTTTGCCGCTGCTGTCAGGACCGGAGGAAGACTTAGAAAAAAAGACGGCACAGAAGACGGTATGTGAGACTTTTAAAATGTATTGTGTCATTACGATAGGGAATATGCAACGCTTGAATATAAAAGCACCATGAACGCATCTGTATGTTGCCATTTTGCTTCACCACATAAAACCATTCATCAAACATTGCAGCACCCACATTGATCTTGTAGGATCTGTAAAGCTATAAAGCTTTCTGTCACATGTAGATAGTAACCAGAGACTCTAACGTCACATTTCAACTTTTAGCACACTGCACTTACCCCCACCCCGACTTTTTGCTGATGTGTACGCATACTGAGTGTGAAGTATAAACAAGCCCTTGCACACTTCTTTAAGTAATCAAGGATAAATGTTATCTGTTATTTATTTGATTTCAGCCATTTTAATCTCTTTCTCTCTCTCTGCAATTTCCAAGTCACTAAGTGCCTCCTTAGTAGTTCTTGTAACTATTGCGAGGTTAGTCAACCTCACATTGTGAAACCTTCAAAAAATGCAAGTTTAGAATACTAGCTATTTCACCAACTTAATATTTTAGTACACTCTTACTCTTACTGTTGGATTTCACTTCCTCCTTGACTTTTCTTTTACCATTAAAACGTTGAACGGATCACTTTGGGTCATCTTTTGCCTTTTCTGCAATATTTCTCTCTAATTGTATTTTCTTGCCATCCTAATGTTTGCATTGTATGCCTTATATAGCTGAGCTTTTCTTTTCTTTGCAGGTTCTTGTTAGCTCCTTATACACCCCTTGTAGAGTTCTGTTTAAATTCTTACAACTTCTAACTTTCAGGATGAACTAGTCCAGCAGCATTTATTAATATATGTTTAAACCTGCTCTACTGCATTTTAACTGACACCCCTTGTAAACGCTTATCCTAGTGTATATTTTTAGATTGTGATGCAAGTGCTCAAAATATGCCCTCTTAAAGTTAAATTTAAGAATTTTAAATGTGGCATATGTGCCCTGACAAAACACAGTGAACTATATTATATTATTTTCACTAGATCCTAATAGTTCAATCATGTGTATCTCCTGAATTTTATCCTGGTTATTACATCATGCTTCTCCTCTAATATAGTAGTTGAGTAAAATTAATTTATATGATCTCCCATTAAATATGAGGTTTGTACATACCGTCTTATTGCATAAATGATGAGGAAATCATGTCATTTAAAAGGAGCTTTCTGATAGATTGAGAAGCCTGAGAATAACCCACACAGACACATGGAGAACATGCAAACTATACACAAACAAAAACCAGGGATGAGGATTGAACCCTGGATGGTAGATTTGTGGGGCAGCCGTGCTTCACACTGTGCCACTGTGAATAAATGTAAAAATTATTTCTATTATATGTAACAAAACAAACTGTGTAGAAAAATACTCAGGATTTTAAATGGAAATGTATAAATCTACAGAAACATGAATTATCTGATATGATGCCATCACCTACTGCTAAGAGAAGCTTCTTCTAGAAGTCTAGAGTCTAAAACTCAATCCCTACCAAGGATATGTGGCAGCAAATAATAACTGACATTTGAAAAAAGTTCTAATTCAATAAGAATAATCAAATAAAACAGATTTGCGATTTTTAAGAGAGATTTTTCATTGGGATGTGTTACCTAACATTGTTTCTACTCCTAAAATATTGATATAGTGAGCATGTAAGCAGAATGTGAATATTTTCTATAGCCTTATCTTTCAGTTCACATCTCAGAAAAAAGAATGAAATTCAGCCATTCAGAGAATGTAGTTTTGTCCAATTTGTGCCATCATGTCATAATTTTATTAAACACTCTTCATCAATACTATACCACATTCCCGAATACTTATTTGTATTACCTGGAAGAGTCCTAATACAACATTTATATGATTCAGTGGGAAAGAGTGGCTCTGTATTATCTCAACATGGAATAAATCTAATTCTCTTTACGAAGATCCATTTAAAACCTTTTCAGAACTTCGCAGGAACTCAATAATATAATTCTAAGGTAACATGGAGGGCCATAGCTTAACTTTTTATTGCGCAGACTGTTTGTCTAATATAAAAGAACTATTTTAGATGGGACTCTGTATCTACATTGCTTCCTTTGTCAGGTGGGGGATTGAATGTTAAGGTTTTTTAATGGATTGTTTCTGAGGCATATGTTACTATCGTTTGTCTGGTTGAGTTATATTCTGTAATAATAATACCATGATATTCTTAAATACATTTGATCCAGTTAAAGGTTATAGGGGTCTGTAGCCTGTGTCTCTTCAGAATTAGTTACAAGGCTGGAAACAGTACTCACAGGGTATCAGTCCATGACATGGCCTACTTGTGTGCATGCCCACACTCATACACGGCCAGTTTAGAATTATCTGTCATCTTAACCTGCATTTTTGTAGAAGGAAACCAGGAATAGAGGGAGAGAAAATCCATGCAGACTCCACATTGACATCGACTGGGCATCCAATTCAAATCCTGGAGGCTTAATTCATGAGACAACAAGTGCTAAGCGCTCAAGGTATTTATGTTCTGACTATTCCTTCATTTAAAAAAAGTGAAGTTGGGGTATACTGCTTTCTTTAGTTTTTAATTGTTTTTTCTTAGTCATGCAATGTTTTACAATATGAATTACTAATTTTTTGTCCTTTTATTTGTGTCTTATGGTTTGTTTGAGTCATTTATTGAAATTACAGAGGTAAAAAGGCACAGTTCTTGCTGCCTGTATAGGGCTATTGTAGCTATACTTGAGGTGCAGAATGTTACACATTTGAAAGTACTTAGGAGACTGAGAACTGTAGCTAAGGCATTTCCCTTGCTGTCAGGCTTTGTCTTTTATGGTGTCTATAATGATGAACCCTCTCTCACTGCACTAGGTGGGACACTACAGCCTACTTTTCTCACTACTCAAAGCACTTTACATAGACAGAGGGGATCCACTTCACCTACCACCAATGTGTAGCATCCATCTGAATGGTGTGTTAGCAGCCATTTATGTGGCAGTTCACTCAGTACACATTAGCTATTATGCGGTAAAGAGGAGAGAGAGATAGTTAGCCAATAAGGGACAAAAGATGGATGATTATGAGGCCGGAATGACCAGGCTATGGTGGGACATTTAGTCAGTACATCAGGAAACACTCTACTCCTTTCGAAAGATGCTCAGGGATTTTTTATGACCACAGAGAGTCAGAATCTCATATGAAGGACAACGCCATTTTTTAGAGCACAGTGTTCCCGTCACCGCACTAGAGCACAGACCAAGGGGTATGCGTCACCTGTTGGTCTTCCAATAGCAACCTAAGAGTCTCATTGATGCTCTCTTATCTCCCTTGATTATCCTTCACCACTGTGCACTTAATAAACATCATATGTTCATTTTCCCAAAAATCACTTGACCATTGCACCCAAAAAAAAAAAAAAA
The DNA here is from genome assembly GCF_016835505.1 of Polypterus senegalus. Classification (NCBI taxonomy): domain Eukaryota; kingdom Metazoa; phylum Chordata; class Cladistia; order Polypteriformes; family Polypteridae; genus Polypterus; species Polypterus senegalus. The sequence goes on from NC_053162.1 coordinate 131,227,535, forward strand.
AATGCCATGCAGATTGCTCAAAGCGGCATGGGTAACTCACTTGACACAAAAAGAAGAATCTTCCTCCCGGCTTTATCCATGCAGCTGGCAGAAATGGTAACAGAGATCAGCCGCACTGCACCTACAAGGGCCGCATCAAATTGTGCTGGCTGGTGGAAGACAAACAAGGACACAGTGTAAACGTTGATGCCATTTCTACCCTGTACTTTTTACTGCAATCAGTTTTTAACTCAACTGTTGCTAAATCTATGGAGGCCGCAACAATATACTGTATCACAGAAGTAGTTCATTCTAACAAACATTCTGCATTCTAAGAGGAAATACAAAACCGCAGTATGTTTTCCAGGTTGATCAGATATTAGAAGGTAAGAATTTTACTGTACTTTGTACACATGACAATTCAGCTTTACTATTAGAACACAATGTTATTATTAACATTACAGTGTCCTGGAGCCTGCAATAGATTTTCTGTGGCTACAATGGAAACACAGAACCCTGTTCTATAACAGACTTTTCTTGATAGCAGACTTTCTGGTTAAATGAACTTCCATAGACCAGAGGTAGCCAAAACTCTCTTTTTAGTCTTCAGTAACTTACCAAGATAACTTTGGTCTGCTTGAAAATGGGCTCCAGGTACACAAGGATGGGAGTGATGCCAGTCATCTGCTGCAGAAATCTCATGCCCACAGAGATAAGGATGGGTTTGTACACGCGGGGATTCTGGAGCTCTGACCAGGAAAGTTTACCCTGTGGAGGAGATATGTAGTTGGTCATATGTACTTGTTGTCTCCTGCCTGCTTCTAATGGAACACATGGGTGCTGTATTCACAAACTAACATGCCCTCTACACAGAATTGTCAGTCTCTCAGACTTACTTGGCATTGCTCAATTTCAGATTTTAAATGTACTTTTTTTTCCCCCTTTTTTAACCATCTTTAAGAAATTTTTATTGTTGGCCAGGTCTGCAGTAAAATATAAAATGTGTGGAAGAGCTGACTTATGGTCTGGACTAGGAGGTCACATCTGAATTTGAAGGTGGACCCTTAATCAGAATGACATGTTCACTAATGTTCTTCAATGTTGCTGCAGCTTTGACAAACCAAGTTATTCACTCTTACAAGCAGATAAATGATGCTTTTATTATCCTGCTTTCATAGAAATATTAACAAGCTTAGTACTTAAATGCTGAATTACTAATATTCCATTTTTGTTGAGGAAAAAATGAAAGGTGAGGGTGGAAGCAAGTGTCTCTATATAAAAGAGAATTTGAGAATGGAAAGTGACCTACTGGTAAAGTCACACGAAGAATCACATTATGTATGAGTGGCACTGTGGCATAGTGAACTGAAGTTGCCATTTTAATTTCTACCCATGCCTTACAAATGGAATTGTGAGTAAGTCTCTTAACCTACTTTCATTTTTGTGAAAAATATAAATAACTATTTCTGTAGAGTTGAATTTGTACATTTTCCTGGGTGAAACTGTCTGGTAGATGTATAAATGTAATATAAAATACTGTATATTGTTAAGGGCACTATGAGGTGCAGTGATATTTCACAGTGCCAGGAGCTTTGTTTTGTATCTAGGCCCAGATATTATCTACAGTGAGTTTGCTTGTTCTCCTCTTGTCTGTGTGGGATATTTATTGAGTGGACAAGCTATTCTCTGTATCCCAGGTTAAATTGATTGGAAACTCTGCATGGCTTCATGTAGGCCTGTGAGTTATGATATGGTCTGGCACCTCCTCTATGGTTAGTTTCTGCAATGGGCTCATTGCTGCAGAGACAGTCTCCAGCTCTGTCACCCTGAATGGTGAAAAGTAGACATAGGAAATGAATGGATGAGTATATTAACATTGTGAACAATTATCAGACAATCACTGATAAAGTATGCAGCACAACACTGGCCCAGGCTTCGGTCTTGTCATATCTGGACTACTGCAACTTCTTTCTGGCAAGACTACTGGCATCTGTCACCAAGCTGCTGCAGATGATCCAAAATGCAGCAGCACATTTGGTGTTCAACAAACCGCGGCAGGCACAAGTCACCCCTGTTTTCAAATCACTATGTTGGTTCCCGTAGCAGCACAAATTAGGTTCAAATCCTTGATGCCAGCCTACATAGTAGTCAACAGGTCAGCACCTTTATATATTAAGACACTTCTGAGGTACTTTGCTCCTTTCTCGACCACTCAGGTCTGCTGATGAATGGCATCTAGTGATGCCACCTCTGCATGGTATCAAATCTCAATCCAGACTCTTTTCATGTGTAGCTCCTAGCTGGTGGAACTATCAAACAATCAACATTTATTTATATAGCACATTTTCATACAAAAAAATGTAGCTCAAAGTGCTTTACAAAATGAATAGAAAAATAGAAGACACAATAAAAAATAAACATAAGTCAACATTAATTAACATAGAATAAGTAAGGTCCGATGGCCAGGGTGGACAGAAAAAACAAACAAAAAAAAAAAACTCCAAAAGCTGGAGAAAAAAAATAAACTAGCTGCCCACCTCCATTTGTAATTTAGACTCCCTTAATATGTTTAAGAAACATTTGAAGACTATCATATTTGGTGAATTTCTGTCTAACTGACATTAGCTGGTAGGTTTCTGCAATCTAGGCATTGTTATGAGTTTATATTTTGCTCTGAGTTCTTCACTTTCAATATTAATTTTGTAATATTGTCCTGTAACATTTGTTCCTAAACAATCCCCAAGACTGATATTTACTTGATTATGTTAATCCCCCTTTGGATAAAAGCATCTGCTCATCAAACAAATGGAAATGGAAATGTAAACATAAGCATTACATTTTCAATTAGAGAGGGTATGGCATAAAGTATGCATGTATATAAGTATGTATTTATTTATTATCACTGTGATTATTAATCATATAATATCTCTAAACGCTCAGACAATTTTATTTTGAATATTATATATCATGGTTATTGTTCATTTTGATGAGACTGTGTGACACAATGTTATATTATGTTATGTGATAGTGTGTTAATTTACATACGCACTTAGTCTATGCAGTCATTTTCTGAACTACGTTTTCCTGCACAAGATCATTGTAAGAAACAGACTACTCCATCAGATATGAGCAGAAACCAGTGTTAAGTTGGAATCCAGTACATTTTTGAGTTCAGCTACGCAAACTCTTAAGGCAATTGTGATTTCCATATTAACCTAACAAACAACCATAGACGAAAACTGGTATCTGCTGTGATCAACGTGCATATGGGAAACAACTTTGAAGCTCATGGAAGGGTAATTCCACCCCAAGTCTGTCTTTTAATTCCTCTCTTCTTCCTCCAAACACAGGTCAGAAAACTGACAGGTCAAAGATCTCCAATGTCACTTCTGTTTTCCAGTCACTTGGGCCACCAATTCCTGCCTTGCTGTTTTGTAACCACCACTATCGCCACCATGAGTCGGTCTAGCAATAGATCTGAGTCTGGAAAGATGTTACTCTGATGGATATGAAATCAATTTTGTTATTTGTTTGTCAACGAGTATACAGGGATCACACCGTTTCACCGACAAAAGTGCTATAGACATATGCGCCCCGACAAAACCACGAGGCAAATGCGCGCCATCAAAATCGCGAGGGAGGCCAAGAGAGTGGGACGCCCTTGCTGCAATTCTTCCTACATATGCAGGGCGTGATCTTAAGGACTATCTACGTGCCGTGCTGATGGCATGCCGTGTCTCATAATATTGACTTCTAAAATAAACATTATTAGGCCTATATATGCTTTAAACTAGTAATTCATGTTTAATGAAACTTTCGCGATTTTGACGGCACATTTTAATCAGCGCTATTTTGTCGGCGCGCATATGTCTATCTCGCAAATGTTGACTCACAATCACACTGCTTGTGCCCTAACACTTTGTCTTTTGTTTCACTGAACAGAACATGAAAACTGTTATCTGAAAGGCACCCAATGGCATCTTGAACCAAGATCCAAGATATAAACTAGAGTTTAGGCACAGAAATGTGGTAACACTACCTGCTGCATTAGCTATTGTGTAGGCATTTATTTAGTTAAGATAATATCTGTCTTACTGTTTATGCAATAAGCTCTGTCAATCTACAGTAGTAAGGACTGCATGTATCTATACAATCTAAATGACGTGATGGTACTGTGCTACTTGACTTTGACAGTGGCGGTGTTGCTTCAATAAATGTCTTTTGGCCTAGAGTCTTGACAGCACAGGGAGTGCAACTACCAGCGACAGTACAAAACTCAGTTTCCTGCTTGTGCCATCAACTCTTCAAAACCCCTTGCCCTAAATCACAGGTGTCAGACTCCAGTCCTGGAGGGCCGCAGTGGCTGCAGGATTTCATTTTAACCATGTTCCTCATTGTTGATCAGTTTTGGCTGCTAATTAACTTCTTTTGCCTTAGTTTTAATTAATTTGACTCAGGCCCATCAGTTGTCTCTTTTTTCCTTAATTAGCAGCCAAACAATAATGAGACACAAAACATGAGCAGCTCACCTGTGCCCATCACACAATATCTAAAAATAAAGAAAGATCTTGGTAAGGTTGATCTCCGAGGTCACCCAAACAACTTGACAATGTTCTTAGAAAAAATAGAAAAATCAACAGTTTTGGAAACGTCTGCTGTGGCAGAATGAGAGCAGCAACAAGCCATGGAATTAAATAATGGGTTTAATTAACAGCAAGAATCAGCTTCCCATTACGAGATTGGTTGGAGTTTGAAATCCCAGTTTAGCTGTTCATCCGTTAGCTCGTTTCACATCTCATTTCTGTTTGGCTGTCTTTTAATGAAGAGAGAAATCAATTCAGAGGACAGAATCCTCCAAAACAGGGCTATTAAAATTAAGGAGTGAATTAGCAGTGAAAACTGGTCACTGATTAGGAAAAAGAGTTTGAATGAAAACCTGCAGCCACTGCGGCCCTCCAGGACTGGAGTTCGACACCGCTGCAGTCTAAATCATGAATCTGAACATCCTGAACTACATGTTTGGTGTTTACTTAAAGTTCAAATGGGGTATAACAGCTCTGTTGAGAATGGAGTAGGATAGGATTCAACTTTACTAATCTACTGGACAGATTTATTTCATCCTCCTGCAAAGGTACCTGATCAAAGGCTGGATGCAGAAGAAATAATTGATAAAGAACATTGCCACTGGCTATCATGTGATGTGCTTAAGGGAAAGTTTAAGTTTAAGAGTTTTTAGATGCAGGGTTGTGTTTATGTATCTGGATTTGCAGTATTCATTACTGTGAACGTATATGAACTAGGGGAGTTGGCTAGAGGGGCTATCATTTCTTCTTCTTCTCTTGTGCAGTCAGATCTTAAATAGCTTCATTCAGACATGATGTTGTCACATATAGTTACCACCTTGGGTTTCGTTTATATATAGAGATTCAAATACATCAAATACTGCAGCTGATTTATTAAGGGACAGGTATTAATGACTGTTCTTTCATTCATGAAACTGGTTAGGTTTCTCCTACCTGCAAGTTCAAACTCCTCTCTATACTTCTGTATTCACGCATATAGTCAGAGGTTTTTCCTCGCAGCCAAACAAGTGATTGCTCTGCCTCTTCTCCTTTGTTTTTTGAGATAAGGAAACGAGGAGACTCTGGCATAAAGCACAGTAAAATCAACATAATCAAAGCAGGGACCTCTCCTGCCACAGCCAGCCAGCGCCATGGAAGAGCCAGTCCTGTAGAAGAAGAGAAGACAGAAAATGTTTTAAAGCTATGCCTGATTCCGATAAACATAACAAATCATATTGGACTGGGCTTATTTATAAAAAAGGGAAATGTTTAATGCTGCATTCCATTTGCAGTAGGAAGTTGGAATTTCCGAGTTCTTTGTCAGAATTTTCAATTGGAACAACCCCTTAAGTCAGATTTCCAATTCGGAAACAGATTTAACTCTGCCAAGTCCAAGTTTGTCCAACTTCAGATTATGACGCGAATCCAAACTTGTGACGTACACTGCAAACTAAAGTATTATAATGTTTATTAGCATTTTTGTCTAATTGTGTCTCATTCAATCAGCTGCACACACAGCACTGTCAAACTGTCTATCTGTGGTCATGTTGCTATGGTGTTTGGAAGCGCAAAGTACCAAATAATGCATTGTTATCAACTGCTACTTATTCTGATGGAGCAAGCACAACAAGTCCTGGATGTGTCCCTATTGGTTTTCTGAATAGGGGTCATTTCATTCCCGGCTCCAACATTCGACTTCTGAGGTAAATGGAATGCAGCAAAAAGCCCAGAGTCATCTTTTTGTCTCTCTTCTGTATGAAAAATCCTGCATATTCTATTTAATCTACGCAAAACTATGACAGAAGCATTTTATATCACAGACATCTCAAAATCCCCAAACCTTGCTGCACTGTAATGCCTGGTTGTAGGCTTTCTTCTTTGGAGAACACTTCTCTTCTTATTCTTATTTTACATTTGATATATGCTGTTATCTATGTATAAAGCACGTTTTACTTCCAACCATAAAGATGAATTGCTTTGAAAATTACTATAAATCAGTACATTTATCAAATTATTTATTAATGTGGTTTTTTCATTGCAATGTAGCAGACAGCAACAAGTTTCAGGTGGGAAGCAATCATAGCACATACTCACACAAACTGCCACATATCTGCACTTTGGGATCATTTATTGGAATTCATTAATTCAACATGTCTATCTCTGGGATGTGAAAGGAAACTGAAGCATCTGAAGAAAGCTCACTGTGCAAATTCCTCACAAATGGTGACCAGGTTTGTAATCAAATCCAGGTCTCTGGAGCTTGGATGAGACAATGCTCAGTATTGTACGATCATGTTGCACACATGATAATAGTGCAGATTATAATCAATATATAAAAATGAAACATGCTTGATTGCTTAATTAAGGAGTAGTGAGTAGCAGAAATGACTAGCAGGAATTTTCATTTTATAGGCAACAAGTAAAGTTGATACATCCAACCTTTGAAATATTTGGATATGACAAAATCTCTCATTCAGAAGGGTAAAATTTCAAATAAAAATGAAATCCATAAAAGGTTCTTACCAAGCGCATACAGAGCTAGTGAGCCAAAGACAGCTGTCATCTGAGGGCAGGATCCTAACCTGCCACGCAACTTGGGGTTGGAAATTTCAGAAACATACACCTGAAAGACAAGAACAAGCAACAATCTGTTCATGTGCTGGTTCTCATACCTGCACTAAGTACTAATCAGCAAACAAGCATGTCACACACTTTATAACGTCACATGAATAAAGATAAGTAACATGATAAAAATGTAATTATCCTGGGCCTGAATATTAACAGAAAATACTATCAAATATCTTTTGCATATCAAGTCTTGCAAAATCAAGACAACAAAAACCTGAACAATCAAAGCAGTAATAAAATATGGTTGTGAAAGCTAAAAAATTAGAAAAGTGAAACAAAAAGAACTTTGGTTCAGTAATTTGAATCCCAAGGAATACAAATCAGTAGGGCTTACAGTTGGCCAAATTGGACTCAATTACACGCGTGAGCCATTTTTGTTAATCTGGCTAATTTTGAGTTGATACTGCCCTATGCCACATCTCTGCTAGCCTTGCACTAGGGAAGACTTCCTCTAGAATGAGACAATGCTTATTGTTAATGTAAGGGAGTCAGGAGGGGAAGCATAATCAGGAAGTCAGGGTGAAAAACAAAAAATCAAACCAAATATGTCATGAAAATTACAATGGCATAAAAAATGAAGACCATTATACTAAAAGGGAGTTTGTTAGAAGAAAAGGAGTTTAACTAGCAAAAAAGACACAACAAATTCTATTGTTTTTATCTGAAACTGAAATGAGTTTTTCTTTATTTTTTAAATAAGTTCCTTGCATGAAATAAGATTACAACCAGTACATCATATAGAAAATTATTGATGCCATCAATAAAGCCACATAAAATCACCTAAGCAATGAATAAAATTACCCTTTGGGAAAATATTCAAAAAGAGCCAAAAATATACACCACAAAAACTCCTGATGTAGTTAAACCTCATATTGTAATTGGGTACATTCTGAGCACAGTAAGACCATATCAGCTAGCAGAATTGTTTAGGTGCAGATTCAAAATGTTAAGGAGGACATGGTGGTATTATTAGTGTAATGACTGTGCTGAAAGGGAGTCTGTCCAAAATACAGTTTTTAGGAGTTTGAGACTTACAAATTAGTTTATTTTACAGGGACAAACTGGAATTGCAGTCAGAAAACAACCCTATCAAGTCCAACACTTAAGAAAATGCAAGAAGACTAAAGAAAAAGGTCAGAATTCTTAGTCAAAAATGTAAGATGCATCCCACAGTGAATCACTACTTTAATTTGCAACACAGGGAAAAAGGCAGGAAACAAACCTCGGGCAGGACGCCAGCCCACCACAGGCCGTTTGGCTTACGTATCAGCAAAATCATAAAATTGCCTGGTCAAGCACACCAAATGTCATGATGGCCATATATTAAAGGCTGTGGCGTTGATTAGAGCTGTCATGATTCAGGAGATTTTATCAATTCATTTTGGGTTTTTAGAATTTTTTGTATTACCTTAATAAAGCTTAAGTTCTTCTTCAGTTACCGTCTATTCTGTGACATTGATGCTTTGTATTTTGATTAACATTTTGTGCTTAATGTCTCCGATGGCCACCACCAGTTTACAGTACAGTTAGAAGTACAAAACAGTCATTGCTAAATGCACAGTCCTGAATGCCATTCATGCATGATTTCAAGGCTGGAGCGGAGTCTTACTCAGCATCCAAGATTATGAACATTTCAAAACAAATCTCTCTTTCACTTCCTTTGAATTCTTTTGACTCTCAGTTTCCTTTTTCTTTTTAGGTTTTAGATTTCATTTAGGAATTAGTTACTTCATGTGGTTTGTTTGCAGCTTAGATCTTTACTTTGATTACTGATTTCTTCATTTTACAATTCTTTTATCATTGCTCACATGGCCTGTCAATTATCACCTTGACAAATTAAGAGTGAACCAATTAAAAAAGATTTATTCATCATTAATAATAATAATAATCTATATATGTAATTCACTAAGGCAAGACAACCATGGAAAGCACGCCAAAAGGGGCGTGGATTCACTAAGCCACCGATAAGTGAGACACCTATGGCGCACGCAGGAAGGAGCCACACCCACCAACTCCAAGCCCATTGGATACGACGACGACTCGCAGGGCCACGCCCACCAACTCGGTTGCGACGACACAGAAAAAATGGCGTCATTTATATTTGTCTGTCGTAGAGGCCACATGCAGTGCAGGTCAGGTTAATGTCATGTGCATGTCATGCACCTCCGAGCTACGCTGACTGTTCATAGAGGCATGTTCCTCGCGGAGGTGAATCGCCATATGCAGCGTGTGAAACTGTTTGCGAGGGGTATCCCATGGGATCCTTAAAAAAAATCCTTTACAACTAAGGTTAAAGCACAATGAAGTAAGCAGTCTTTAAAAACCGACTTTTCGGTTATGATGCACGACCGCGTACACCATAGCAAACTGTTTTACACGCTACATACAGCTATTCGCATCCGAGACAAACATGCGTCTTCTTAGATGCTCCTGCAGGAACACGGAAGACGTTTTCCTGCCCACCAACACTCATTTTTCACCGGCCAGCGTCTACCCTCACTCTCCAGGCATTCACACTGCCTGCCCATTTGCCCGGACGTAAAAACTCACCGACCACCCAGTTAGTCCCATTCGTCTGTGGTAAGAGTCCACAAGCACGTCTGAGCCACGCGGCGTTTGTTATGCCGCGGGTTCACTATTGTGTTGTATTCTGCTCTATCCAGAGTTCCATCTTTTCATTCACTTACTGTTGTATTCTCACACCAACCCGTTTTAGACATCCGTGTCTTTCCAGAACTGTTTAGCATTCTATAAATAATTATGCACGAGATTGACCGTGTGTCTACCCAGCGCAGAGAGGCGTGGGTAAGCCGTGGAATTCCCACTAAGTGTGACTTATACGCTCCCACTCATTACGTCCCTACCCTTTGTGCACACCCCCCTCTTACTGTGGTCGGGTATCTTGGTGGATTATATATAAAAAAGCAGCCAAAACCGAGAGGTACCCCATAGGGTCCTTAAAACATTCCTTTACAACTGAGGTTAAAACACAAAGAAGTGAGCAGTCTTTAAAAACCGAGTTTTCGTTATGACGCTCGACCGCGTGACCATAGCAAGCTGTTTTACATGCTACATACAGCAATTCGCATCCGCGACAAACATGCGTCTTCTTAGATGCTCCTGCACTTTGTTCACAACACCCCCCCCGCTACTACCGTGGTCGGGTGTCTTGGTGGATTATATATACAAAGGCAGCCAAAACTGCACAGAGCAATGAAAAGTCTAGAGTTCCATCTTTTCATTCACTTTCTGTTGTATCCTAAAACCCTCCCTTTTTAGACAACTGTGTCTTTACAGAAGTGTTCAACCATCAATAAATAATTATGCGGCGTTTGTTATGCCGCGGGTTCACTATTGGGTTGTATTTTGCTCTCTCCACAGTTCCATCTTTTCATTCACTTACTGTTGTATTCTCACACCAACCCGTTTTAGACAACCGTGTCTTTCCAGAAGTTTTTAGCATTCGATAAATAATTATGCATGACATTGAGCGTGTGTCTACCCGGCGTGGGTAAGCCGTTGAACCCCATTCGGGCTGCAAACCGTGGAATTCCCACTAAGTGCGACTCATACGCTCCCACTGCTTACATCCCAACCCTTTGTGCACACCCCCCTCTCATCTCACTACTACCGTGGCCGGGTATCTTAGTGGATTATATATAGAAAAGCAGCCAGATCTGCACAGAGCAATGAAAAGTCTACGTCAGTCACACGTACATCTGAACTGTATAAAGACGACGACTCAAGTGACAAGTTGGAGGTGGGCACATGAGCGGGCTGTGCATACTGAACGAGAAATCAGCAGACTAGCATGATGGACGGAGCTGAATGGACGTCCTTCTCCTCTCCTCCCGTTCCAGCCTCCGCGCCGTGCACCCCCATCTCTCCGTCTGGCAGGAGAAGGCGCGAGGACGGTCCGCCAGGTTTCAGTCACGGACGATTGTGTGTTGGTTCATTCTGTGCACTGTTACAATGTTGCTTTTCTTGCTGATTTATTACATTACCGAGTTTTCAAATGTTACTTTTCTCCCAGTGCTTAAAAATCATTAAAAAACCAGCCTGATTATGTGGTGTATGGTACGCCGCGGGTTGGCTAGTAAGTTTTATTTATGTAGCGCCTTTCATACACTCAAGGAGACTTTACAGTTCAATAAACACATTAACTAGGCAATAGAAATTACATACAAGAAAATTAATAATACTCATTGAAGAAATGTGTTTTTAACAGGCGTTTGAAATGAATAATAGATTTTTCCTTGCGAAGGCTGAGAGGAAGAGCATTCCAAATTTTAGGGGCTATCACACTCTAAGCTCTGCCACTCATAGTTACTAACCTGTATTTAGGTACAGTGAACAAGTTAGCGTCCGATGATCTTAATGCAAAAGCAGGAGTGTAAGGAAGCAGCAGCTCAGACAGATAATGAGGGCCTAAACCATGGAGGGCTTTAAAGGTGAGAAGAATAATTTTATATTTGATTCTTGAAAAGACTGGTAACCAATGCAAATCATAGAGGACAGGAGTGATGTGAATATTTTTTAGTGTGTGTAAGTAAATGAGCAGCAGAATTCTGCATATTGTGATCTATTGATATATTTAGTCGATAGGCCATAAAACAATGCATTGCAATAGTCCAGATGGGTAGTGATGAAAGCATGAATGAGTGTTTCGGTATCTTTCACACTGAGGAATGAATGCAGATGAGAAATGTTGCGAAGATGAAGAAAAGCTGCTTGTAATATTGAGTTAATGTGTGCTTGAAAAGTAAGAAGCTGATCAAAGATGACCCCCAAATTACAGGCTGATGTTGAGAGTTCAACCAGGATCCCATCGACGTCAATTTTTAGCCAACGAAGGGTAGAGAGGAAAGATTTGGTACAACTAATACGATTTCTGTTTTATCAGGATTAAGTCGTAAAAATTATCTGTCATCCAATCATTGATTTCCAAAATACAATCAGTCAGTGCAAAAGGTGAAGATGTTGCAGTTGCATCAACACCAATATAAAGTTGCCATTGCAGCAGAAACTTAAACCATACTGACGAATAGCCTCACCTAATGGGAGCATATAGATGATAAAGAGAATTGGACCTAGAACTGAACCCTTGAGAGATACTTTGTGTGAGTGAAGTAGTGGCAGATTTGTGTTCCTTAATGAAGACATAATACTGGAAATCACTGAGTTATGATGTGAACCAAGAAAGAGCAGCACCAGTGATACCAATAGCTGAAAGTCAGGACAGTAAAATGTCATGGTTAACTGTATCAAAAGTTGCGCTTAAGTCAAGGAAAACTAGAATAGCCAGAATCTATGGTTATAAGTAAGTCATTGACTACCTTAAGTAAAGCAGTTTCAATGTCATGTAGTGTTCTGAGTCCAGATGGAAAAGGTTCAAGCAATTTATTCAAGTTTAAATAATTATTAAGTTGAGCAGCAACAACCTTTTCTAAGATCTTAGCCATACATGGAAGATTAGAGGTTAGGCGATAAAACTTTAGCTGTAAAGGATCTGAGCCAGGTTTTTTTAAGACAGGGGTTACAGCAGCAATTTTTAAATCACTTGGAACAACACAAATGCGGAAACTACAGTTGATAAAGTGAGAAATGGGAGCAGAAACTTTGTCAGTACAAACCTTAATCAGTAGAGTAGGGGCAGGGTCTAAGTGGAAAGTAGATTTATTTGATTTAGATATTACTTCAGCAATATTAGTAGGGTTAAATTTAGATAAACTAAAGATTTAGAAGTAGAAATGGTCAACAGAGATGAGAAAAGGTTGGTAGAGAAACCTTGATATATGGTCATAATTTTTGACTGAAAATAGTACAAAAATAGATTACAGTGCTCAAGAGAGGAATAAGAATTTTTAACAGCAGGTTGACAAAGTCTGTTAACTGTTTTAAAAAGAGATCTAGAGCGACAAGTACCAAAGTCAATAAGGGGGGGAATAGTACTTTGAATGTGCAGATGATAATCTATAAGTGTAGGACTGGTTTGTTCACTTTAGCAAATTGCCCATAAATGCTTGTTTTGCAAGGTTAGTTATTTGAAAAATGTACAGAATTTGGATGAATCTTAAAGAGCTAAGGAGGAAACTGTAAAGTTCACTTACTATACCTCTTGTCTGGGAAGTATGCTGTCCTCTATAAAACTGATCTTTTTTACCAGCCAAGGGAGTAGTACGCTCTGGCAGAGGTGAAACAAGAGTAAACTAATGGCATGCACTTCAGGACTGACTTTGCCTTTTAACTTTGTGTTGGAATCAACCATGAATCCCACAGAGGTTTATTTTCTCCAGAGATGCCACTGACTGGAGTTTTTGTTTTCTTCTTCTCTGCTGTCAACTGGCCATAGTCCAATAGTAAAGTTAATTGACTAGTATTGTTAGGATCCATTTACAGTATGTTAATCAGTTTGGACCTGCTTTGTTTTACTGTGTACAGTATTTAAATTACTTTGTACCTTTATGCGTAATTGTTATATGATTAGTAATTTGTAAAGCGTGTAATTATATTTTACCCGTGAACTTGCTGCAGCACTCAGTGTAGAGGGCTGTACAAAAATGAATTGAATTTGGAAACGTTTCGGAACAACTCTCCCACCAAGGCAAAAAAAGAAAGTGTTGAGTCACCTCAGCCACTTCCATGCCGGTAAATTGCAAATTAAGGTAGTGATTCACTAAAGGGGACGGCGCGGTTGTGCAGTGGGTAGCACTGCTGCCTCGCAGTTAGGAGACCTGGGTTCGCTTCCCGGGTCCTCCCTGTGTGGAGTTTGCATGTTCTCCCTGTGTCTGCATGGGTTTCCTCTGGGTACTCCGGTTTCCTTTCACAGTCCAAAGACATGCAGGTTAGATGCTTTGGCGATTCTAAATTGTCCCCAATGTGCGCTTGGTGTGTGTGTGTGTGTGTGTGTGTGCACGCACGCCCAGCGGTGGGCTGGTGCCCTGCCCGGGGTTTGTTTCCTTCCTTGTGCGCTGGGATTGGCTCCAGCAGACCCCCGTGACCCTGTAGTTAGGATATAGTGGGTTGGATAATGGATGGATGGATTCACTAAAGGGTGAATAAAGTAGAAGTGGAGAAAAAACTGCAAAATGCAATGTGACCATTTGTATGCCTTTCACCTCTCCCTCATTCTTCTTTATTTGCACTGTTAAAAAACTAAGAAAACACTCAGTCATCACAGTCTAACACCAAGTCAGTCAAGTTTCGGTTATTACCAGTCTGTCCAGTTAAAAAGGAGAAGCGATTGTGAATCAACTTCACCTGCTTTAGTGCAAATGAAAGTGATAGGACGTTCACTGGAGAGACAACGGCAAGACACCCCCAAAAAGGGAATTGTTTTTCAGGTGGTAGCCACAGACAATTGCTCTCTCCTTATCCTCCCTGACTGATTTTTCTCCACAATTGGCACCCCATTCTCTTCACAGATGAGTGTGGATTCACACTGAGAACATGTGACAGACGTGAAAAAGTCTGGAGATGCTGTGTGAACGTTAGGCAGCCTACAACATCATCCAGTAGGACTTGTTTGGTGGTGGGTCAGTGATGGTCTGGAGAGGCATATCTTTGGAGAGTAGCACAGACCTCCACATGCTGGGCAATGGTACTCTGACTGCTGTTATGCACTGGGATGAAATCCTCAGAGCTATTGTCAGACCTTACATTGGTGCAGTTCTTCCTGGTGCAGGACAATGCCCCACTTCATGTGGCCAGAGTATGTAGGTAGTTCCTGGATAACAAAGGCATTGATGCCATTGGCCGGCCTATATATTCCTCAGACCTGAATCCAATTGAAAATCTCTGTGACATTATGTATCTGTGCATCTGACTCTGCCAAGTAGCACCACAGGCTATCCAGAAGCTCACTGATGCCCTGATCCAGTTTTGGCAGGAGATCTCCCAGGACACCATCCACTGTCTCATCAGGAGCATGCCCAGAATAGTCGGGAGTGCATACAGTTATGTGGGGGATATACACTCTACTGAATCACATTATAAGTTGCTATCACAAAATTCAACCACATTGGATTACCCTGTGATTTCAATTTTGACTTTAATTTTCAGTAAAATGCTGAATCCAGCCCTCAATGTTTGGTCATTCTAGTTTCCATTCACTGTTGTTACATCCTTTTGTCCTCAATGCATTACACAGCATTACTCAGCATACTAAGATTTTCCACTTGAATATTTCGTTCAAATACATCTGATGTGAGATTTAAGTGCCCCCTTAATTTTTATTAGCAGTATATAAATGCTTCCTACTGGTCTGTCCTACATTCTGAAAAATGAAGGTGCCAAAGTAATTCTTCAGAGCAATGCCATAGGGGAGTCACTTTTGGTTCCTAAGAGAACCCTCCACATCAAGGTTCCTGAAAGAGCCTTTTATTTAGGCCTGTAATAGGTAACATGAATAGCTGTGAAGAGATGATAACAGATTTTTGAAATACCAGAGGGTTCTGGATTTTAAAATGATTCTCCATGGCATACAATTACACAGGTTTCCTTGATCTGTTGTGCCCTGCTAGGTTGCCTAATATACATCAAAGATTTTCATTTTGTCCACATATTAGGATCTTTCTTAAAGCCCAAAGAACCAGTTTCATATGCAGAGAACCCTTCCCGGAATTACAATGCCAAGCAATGGTTCAATGAGGAACCACACAGCCCAGTAAAATGATATTAAGGCACCATTATTTTTAACAGTACATATGTATGAACAAGTCAAGTGTATCATACCAACAATAAAGAAGTGAAGCTGAAAGCTTGCCTTTCCCAGTTTTGATACTAGAAACCTTACAGGCCTCTTCATGTAAGATTCCTTCCAAAATTCTGGTTAGGCATGCTGCCAGTTTGATTACAGTTGTATCTAACTATTGCTGTGTGTAGCAAACTCAGCTTGAAAGTCAGTCGTGATAAGCTGGCATCCAACCAAGGGTTACCACCTGTCTTGTGCCCATTGCTGACCCCATAATACATGTTGTGAATAACTGAGGGGAAAGAATGCAACAAGAAAAGACCTTTCTTGGCAGCTCATTACACTGGAGATAGTTTACATGGCAATTTACAAAGCACAGTTACACAACTTTGATTAGTGGTTGGCTTATTGGGAAAGACATGCTTTTGGACGGCAAACCACAAAGTCTAGGAACACGCAGGGTGCTGCTTGTTACAACACTTCTCGCCATTTATAGGCATTATGTTACAAAAAGTTATTACAGTTCTTCATCTTTGCCAGCTTACCATAATTTCTAGCTGGTCTTTTATTTGAACAGTTACAAGCACTGTATGATTTTGCTTCTATGATGTTATGCAACTCACATGGAAAAATAACCTAACATCCTCATTTCAGAAGAAGAACTTGTACTGATGCTGCTAAACACTTTACATGCAAGATGTCTGAGCCACCTTGCAGTACCCAAACATGTCTCATCTGTTTAAGCCATCAATGTGCTAGAAAAAAAAGGAATTCCCAAGAAACACAAACACACATCCACTGTCTGAATGCAAACATCAACCCAGTGATTCAGAAATAAAGTCCTTAGTCAATGTTATTTCTACCTCCATGGCTCAAGATATTTTTAGCTAACAGTTGTGGAAACCTCTTCATTTAATGTGTCAGTTATGGAGAATGAAAAAAAGAATCTATACTTCAAAGGAAGTATTCTTGGTAAATTGGAGTTAAACTAGGCACATGGTTATGCTACCCATCTAGCTTTGCAAGTTCATAAAGTCAAAACCAGGGGCTTGTTAGAGGCTAGATGAAGGACACAGGGATAGCAAAAGGTCTCACTTTATTTAAAAACTCCAAATTAGGTGGTGAATAGGCTATATGCTTGCTCTTAAATCACTTTATATTAAAGGGGACTTGTTGCAGGGTCTTTGACTGGACCAATAACATTAGTGCTTTTTAAGATATTTCTTAGCATAATTTTCTGTAAATTAACTCACCGGTATTGATGAAGCTGTTATTCCTCCTGCTACTCCTGTCAGGAAACGCCCAAGCAGCAACATCCAGAAATTCTGAGCTGCTGCCATTATGGCATAACCCACCACTGAAGGTATTGCAGACAACATGATCCAAAGCTTTCGGCCAAGCCTATCATTTAGTAGCATGCTGCTCAGACCCCCACTCGCAGCTCCTAGAGTGAAGATCGACTAGGTAGAGAGAGAAAGAGGAGGGAGACATTACACTGGAGATAGTTTACATGGCAATTTACTTGAAAAGGACTTCCTGAAATACTTAAAAAGTGTTTATTTGTGTAACCACCAATATTTTGGTACTAGATCTACCCTGTAATGGACTCACATCAACATAGAGTAACAGCCATGCCCAAGGGGGCAGACATTGTTATTTTATTTATGGTCATGTCTGATCATTTATATTTTTCATTTATACAGGTAAAATTCGATTACAACAAAATTTTCATTACAATGAAGTATTTTTATGATCTCGACAGTTTCCCCATGTGACGCAAGTCTATAGAAATCTCGTTACTACGAAGTACTGTACATTCAGCAGAAAAGACCTTGAAATGCCTGAATGAATCATCCACAGAGCAGCTAGTTCTGTGGCCGCTGCTCAGTTGTGCACAACGATCCCCAAACAGAAACACTGTAATTTTTTTTTCATTCTTCGAACTTTCCTCGTACTGTTTTTGTTTTTTTGTAAACTCTCTTGGGACCCCTCCCTGACTGGATGACACACCGAAGAGCGTCCCTAAGTCCGATCTCTGCATCTATGGAAGACTGTTTATCTGTTGCTAGGGCAAGAGCAAGCTCAAAGCTATGCTGCGTCTCTCCGCCAAAGCAAACAGAAAAGATATCGATGGGTGATGATGTAAATTCAGGAAACAGGATTACTTGATCACTGACCTGACCTGACTTGCTGTGTCCATGTATAGCAGAGTGGCAGATCACACTACAAAAAATAAATGTGCCATTCCTGTTTCAAGCTGAATAAAGCTGGTTTTGCTAAAGTACTGAGACTCAGCCTCGTGTTTTGGGGTGCAAGACAGGAACTTATAGCGCGCCCCCGATCTTTTATGATTTGCTTCTGTGTCGCTTCACTGCAGCGCTGTGAGCCTGCTGTTGCCCTGCCCTGGCAACGAACAAACAATCTTCCACAGATGCTGCAATCGTGCTTCGGGACGCACTTCAGCGTGTTGTTCCCATTGGGTGGGGAGTTGGGGGGTCTCAAAAGAGTTCAGAAACTTCAAAATATGAAGAAGAAAAGGATGATTTGGCTCCTGATTGATAACTGTGCTGTCCACAACATGCTTCCACATTTAGATAATGTTTGTGTTGAATTACTCCCATCCAACTGCACAGCAGTGCTTCAGCCATTGGATTTGGGCATCATTTGCACCCTGAAAGTGTATTATGGCAAGGAAATGCTGAGAAAAATTCTTGTCAGCATAACTTGTAGGCAGGAGGAGATTAAAATTAACACAAAAGAAGCTATTGAAATGATTGAAATGGCCTGGACACAAGTTAAAGAAAGCACTATAGTAACAAATACAGAATCTCATTACAACAAAATTTTCGTTACAACAAAATATTTTTTAGGTTCCTGGGAGTTCTTTGTAACAGAATTTTACCTGTATATCCTTAAATTGTGCTTTGATTAAAAAAAACACACCATTTTTGATAAGTGTGACACCATTATGCTTTGTTCATCTGAAGAAATACTGCTTCATAATGTACATATCCATACTAGATACCTTGAGAAATATCAGACACATGCAGGGAAAATACACAACCTCTAAAGACAATCCTGAAATAGTGAGTGACTTCCTCAAGTCATACCAAACAGTGGGATGCAGTGGTGGAACCACATTTTTGAGGCCTTGAAGCTTGAACTGTTAAAACCAGCAATGAGGTCTGGGTAACTACTGTTACCTTCTTCAACGGGTCTGTTCCATGAAAGATAACCACAAATTTTTGAAAAAGTTAACCACTACATGTAAGGTTTTTAAAAACCCCTTCTCATATACAGTAGTACACACCCAAAATATTAAGGGATTGTGGACTAAAGTTGTTTTAGGGGCCTTGAAGCTTCAGCTACATTAGTTTCATTGTAAATCCACCCCAAACGTGGTGTATAATACTGCATGTCACTGAATATTCATTTCTTGGACATTCATTTTGAGAAATAAACAGTAAAATGCTAATAGAGGCAGAAATGAAATTTGGCACTGAGGACAAAAATAGTTTTTTCACCTTACCCCAAACCATGATATCTGGTCAATGTTCAGCTTCAGGTTAGGATTGGGAGAATTTTGCATTTGCGGGATAACAGATGATGGGTAAACCATTGAATATCCAAAATTAAAATTCCCAAGGACTGCTGAAAACACCGCCAGGTACAGCCATTTGTTACTGTAAAAAAAAGGGATAAAATGAATACTTAACACCAGAGCCAGCACCAAAATGAAGGTGAATTAGGTATTCGACTAGGGCACAGATCATAAGCTGGAGGGAAACCCAGTCACACAGTTTAGCTACCTAACAGTTAGTTGGCGCACTAATTTTCTTGGCCTAGGGTGCAAAATAACCTAGCAGTGGCACTGCTTAAAACTACCACCAATGATTGGACTTCAGATGTATTCATGGCAGAGGTGGCTTTTGTGAGGAGTTTGCATGTGCTCCACATGCTTATGTGGGCTTCCTCCCACATTTGAATTGTTTTTAATTGTCAGTCCTAAAATGTCCCAGTGTGACTGAGTGTGCTCATGATGGAGTCATGTTCCATTTAAGAAGGGAACTAGCCTGGAGCCACTGTAGCCAGGAGAGACTCTGTGTCCTGTGACATACTGTATATCATAAAAAGTGTGTTGAGAAAATGGATAGCTGATAAAATGGGAATAAAAGCACAGAATAACTCGGAATGTCATTCATGTAAGTAAGACTTTCTCTGTACTTTGCACACATGGAAATGGTAGGGCTCAATTGATGAGTGTCATACAGTATGTTTGTTTTACTTAATGAACAAATACGTTATTAAATATGTAAAAGTGCAGAATATTTCCACAATTAATTAAAGAGGAAGAAATCAATGAAAGCAAACTCTATAGTACGTATTAATAATGTTAAGCATTTTTGTTTTTTAAATGTATTACAGTATATGTAATATAACAAAGCCTCTGTGCAACCTGAAATAATAGCCAGAAAAGTCAAAAGTTGTCAAGATAAAGTTCTTCTAGACATATGAAGCACACTGGAGAACTGATTATAGGGAGAATATAAATTCCCATCTCATTTTCTTATCCACTTTTGCGGTGGCAACAGGCCAAGCAGGTCATCCCAGACCTCCCTGTCCTCAGCTAAAGATTCCAGCTTGTCCTGGGGCATTGCCAACTATTCCCAAGCCATCCAAGAGACATAATTCTTCTAGCATGTCCTGGGACTCCACCCAGCGGGATATGTCCTGATTCTTATAACTATCTCAACTTGCTCTTTTCGATCCATAGGAGCAGCAACTCTAGTTTAAGGCTCTCTCAAATCACTGAACTTCTCACTCCATGATGGAGTGTCAGCCAAACCACCCTCTGAAAAAACCTCCTTTCTGCAGCTTGTACGTGTAATCTTGTTTTTTCTTTTTTTGGTAATTACCAATGGCTCATGACCATAGGTGAGGACAGGAATGTAAATCGAATAGTAAACCAATAGTTTTGTCTTTAAATCCAGATCCTGCTTCACCACCATGTACCAGTACAGCATCCGCAGAACAGCCACTGCCACTGTAATCCTCTTGAAGGTCACACTTCTAAGACTTTTTTTACTTTCTCTTATGTATAAGATATAAAAACTCTGATGAAAAACTGAAATAATGCACTTAAGAAATTCAGTGAAGGACAAGTGTGGTAACAGAGAATGGTGTCTATTCTTAAATCATTTAGTATAAAATAAAAAGTATTTATGCATGAAACAATGATGTGCTGGATGTGAACTCTTGCTGTAACTAGACTGCTGGGCATTCTTTTATTTGCTCTTTTGTCTTAAGATGTGTTATAATTGGAAAATGAAGCGTACAGTACATGGAGTGTAGTGTCTTTTATGACAATCTGACATAATCATGGACAAAGATTTTTCGCCATGTTTTTTGAATATTATAATGTCCCAGAGGAGAGATCCAAATGCCCCCGAAACAGAAATCACAAAAAAGACATAAAAGCTGATTTGCGTCCTGGATTAAGATGTTTGAACTTCTTTATCATAAAGCATCTCTGCAGCCAGGACCTGAATGTCGAGTTGGTGGGGACATCCGACCATTGCATACCCAAGTACACAATGGTTAAGATTAGGGTTGTGGGAGGGACCATAGACATAGAATTAATAGATGCCACATGACCAGCAGCATTGTATGTCAACGTTGCCGCCATATTGTGAGTGGCACTGCTGTGGAGTGAAGTAATGGATAAAGATGCCTAATGCATGTGCTGCTTGGGATTGTACAAACTGCTGTACGCTCTAAACCAGATCCTGGGTGTATTACATTTCATAGGTAAGGATGAACAATTGTTTTCGTTATATTTGGCCAATAGAAAATCCCATTTTATAATCTTAACTTTAGCTATGCCAGGCTAAGATAGCAAAGCTATGCATTTATGTGCTCAAGTGAGCCTCCAAACAACTTTTTGGCTAAACGTATTCAGTCACTAACTATGCAGATTGTTGTTAGCTGTTAACATAACATTTCTCAAACTTTGAAGGTGTCCCAAAGAAATCCTCCTCAGGAAGCATTGAGATGTAGCCCTTAGAATGGATTTTGAGAAAGCTTTCCTATGATGTGTGCCGTACTAGTTTGGTAACAGATGATGTACCGGCATCATATGATCAAAGCTACCACTTACTCACATTAAAAAATAAAGGAGGTTTGATAATTCCTTCTGAGTGTACAGTCAAGGTGGTCAAAGTAGTTGAGAGTGTTATCTGACAGTTGACATTAGGGCAAGCTGTCAGTGTAACTTTGATCAATCAGTTTGTTCGGGTGGAGACTGGTTCAGATGATGTGTTTTTTCTCAAGGAGCACATTGAGGAAACACAGTTTGAAATTGACAACCACCATTTTATGCTCATGTCTTTAGCTGTGTCTTTCTTCCACAAACTAAGGCTGCATCATATTGCCAGACTGAATACTCTCAAATTATAGGATCTGAGTGAGCGAGAGGGAGTGTAACTCTGGAGGAGATCAGTGAGGTGAAGGGGAGCAAGATAGTGGAGAGCTTTAAATGTTAAGAGCGGTATTTTGTATTGTATTCAGTAGTGAACAGGGAGCCAGTGAAGTTAAGAGAGAATAGGTGTAATACTGTATGTTCAGTGGATTTAGAACAGGTTATTATCCTGGCAGCAGAATTTTGAAGAAGTTGTAAGCGATGGACACGTTTTTGTTGGATGCTAGATAGAATAGCATTACAATAATCTATACGTGACGTGACTAGGGCATTAACCAATACTTCAGTACTGTGTTACGTAAGAACAGGACGAAGTCTAGAAATGTTTCGGAGATGGAAGAAGGCAGTCCGAGAAATGTTACTTATATGGGAGGAATTATTTAATAATAATAATAATAATAATTATTATTATTATTGTTATTACTATTATTATTTAATAATTGCCATTATTAGTGTATAAATGGATATAAATAATTGCATTTAAACGATTCGCCAAAATCTGTTTTATGTAAATGATACTGTTTTAAACGTTATTGTTTTTTCATCAGAAAACCCACGTCTACCTGTATTAGTTTAAAAGGCACTTTTGCCACTCGCAACATGGCGGATGCACTGACGTATCGTGTCGACTGTGCAACACAGTGAATGCAGCGTCTACCTATATACAGTATGTCTATGGGAGGGACAAATGTTAACAGATCATAATCCCCCCTACTCGACACTTTAGTCCCGCCCTCTCGACATTGCTCCTCCTACTCGACATTCAGTTCCTAGCTGCAGCTACGCAAACCCTTTGTCCTTCTCCCGGGTGTGAGCCATTGCCCACCACAGGGTCTGTGCACGTCCTTGTTTAGGCGCTAGTGTATTTTTCTGATTGGCGAATAATGAACAAACTCTTTATTTTAAGGAGTGAACTACTTAATTCATGTGCGGTCTCGCATCTTTTTGCCCGTTAGGTGTACAGTGCATATGAATGTCCAACGCATGTGAATGTCCAACGCGCGTCTTAATATATAATAACAGCTTTGTTGTGCATAAATCAAATTTCCCTCTTTTAGAAGTCCATAGATGATCTCTGTGTTCTTGCCATATTTGTGTGGGGTTTGCTCGGGACGTGTGCCACCATAGGTCGATTAATGACTGTAAACCACCCCGGCTGTCTACAACTGTTCTCTGAGTCGCGACGCATGCTGAAGACGCATTTAACATTGTATGACGCCTGGCAGGAGGATGCAACAGGTTCAGTGGGCCCCTGCCTGCTATCGTTTTTAAGTCGCATCAATCGATCAATTGCATGATGTCTTAGAAAACAGCAATCACTGAATGTGGCACTCCCGCAAATCCCAACGCCCTATAGGCCTTAGGTGGCCACGAGATGGTAAATCTGGTAAAGAAAATGTAGGAATGGATGCACAGATTAACCGCTAAGAGCGTCAGTTACCCTACACGGCAATAGATGGACATACCTGATTACGCTCGATAGACCTCACCTAAGAAATTATTGGTAACTATTCACAATTATCCATCTGATACTTTTAGAATTATATTTGTTTTAGTGGTTTCAGTAGAAAAGCCACGAGATAATAAAAATAAATAAATGCAAAACACCAGATAGAAAGTCAGTGCGAAAACAGCCGAGAGAATAAACTAAAAAGCAACCAAAAATATCTCGTGACGATTTTCAGACATTCTGCAACTTACTTCACCGTTTGAGGTTTAGTTTGCTATTGTTCCTGTCGTCTTTAGAGTGTTATCTCAGATTAAACAAGTCTCTTCTGTCTGCGTTTCCATATTATTTACTGGTTTCTTTCCTGGGGCACGCCTAACTTCAAAACTGCATCACTATAAGAACTAAAATAAATGTCCGCAACAGTTATAGATCGTGTTTCGACCTGTTCTCTTTTTTAAAAAGCTTTGTGTTCCAGGACTGACATTATACCCAAAGCACATCCTACCTTAAAACTTTATGAATACCACTGGCTCCTTTAAGCTTTTGTACACAGCATTAAGGGGTGTTTCAAATATATTTTGTAAAGCTATCTGTTTGTTAGACCCCTTATAACATTGCAAGATGCTGAGAAATTAATCCACGCTTTTGTTTTCAGTCGACTAGATTACTGTAATGCACTCCTCTCAGGACTACCCAAAAAGACATGAATTGAATGCAGCTGCTAGAATCTTAACTAGGAAAAGAAAATCAGAGCACATCTCTCCAGTTCTGATGTTACTACATACCTGTGTCATTTAGAATTGACGTTAAAATCCTGCTTATAGTTTACGAAACCTTCAATAATCTCGCTCCATCTTATATTTCAGAATGTCTTTCACCTTACACTCCAAATCGTAACCTTAGATCTTCAAATGAGTGTCTGCTTAGAATTCCAAGAGCTAAACTTAAAAGAAGTGGTGAGGAGCATTCTGCTGTTATGAACCTAAAATACGGAATAGCTTGCCAATAGGAATTCGCCAGGCCAATACAGCGGAGCACTTTAAAACACTGCTGAAAACACATTACTTTAACATGGCTTTCTCATAGCTTCATCTTAGTTTAATCTGATGCTCTGTATATTCAATTAATTATCATTATTATTCATGGTGGCTCCAAAATCCGTACTAACCCCTACTTTCTCTTCTGTTCTTTTTCCGGTTTTCCACCATCTGATCAAAGAACCATGATGTTCCTACACTGATGGATTAAAGGCCAGACGTCCACATGACCGTCATCATCAAGTTCTTCCATGAGAACCCTGAATACCATGAGGACTGATTGAGGTCTTTTATGTTAGGTAGAATGCCTATGAGGGGCTGGGCAGTCTCGTGGCCTGGAGCCCCTGCAGATTTTTTTTTGTTTGTTTTTTCTGCCCTCCCTAGCCATCGGACCTTACTTTTTTTCTGTTTTAATTAGTGTTCATTTATTCTAATATTTGTATTTATTTTGTCTTTTTTCTCTTTCTTCATCACGTAAAGCACTTAGAGCTGCATAATTCGAATGAAAACGTGCTATATAAATACATGTTGTTGTTTCAGATAGGCATCGTCCCAATTTATCCATTTTCTGAATCTTTTTTTTTTTTTAAACAGGTTATCGGGTATAGCAAGCGCCTAGCTCAACCACAAAGGACGGAAAGCAAGAAGCAACCCCGGCCGGACACAACGCCAATCCATAGCCTAGAAAAAAAAAATCACGTACTTTTCCATAATCACTCCATAGGAGCAATTCAAAGTCGTTAAACATCCTGACTGAATACTTCGCGGTTAGGGTTTCGCTCGAATGTGTTTTTTTCATCCACCTTTTCAGTTCTCTCATTTTCCTCCCTGATCCTAACGTTATGATACTTAGCAACTCAAAATTAGCTTAGTGCACCGTTTCTCAACCTCTACGTATTTATGACCCGAGTTTTCATAACAGTTTTAATTGCGCCCCCCTAAAGTTTTTTTTGAAAGGAGCCCACTAATAACAATTTGTTCTTTTTAAATTAACGATATATCATAGATGCATATTTTATTATACCCACTTAACTTTTATCGACATTTATCTAACTATATTTATTTTTCTAGCATCAGAATGTAGTTTAAGTTAATTTGTTTTGGTTTCAATAGATGTATTTTTTCATGTTTTTGTTTCTTGTTTTATTTTTTTCATATCATCGTGCCCCCCTTTTTGTTACTTCGCCCCACAGTTTAAGAACCACAGGCTTAGTATGTGTGTATGCAGTGCTGCCAGGATAGGCTCGCTCCCCGAAGGCAGTCAAATTGGATGAAAACGGTGCAGAAAACGAACAGATGGCTGATGGATGTTCGATTCCGTGGTGCTCAAGGTTGCAGTTGGTATTAGAAATGTTCACTTATTGAGTTCCTAAAGTCCAAATCTAGACCCGAAGGCATGACAATAACCAGTTATGACAAATGAAACACAATAGAATTTTTTAAGAAAACGCCCTTTTTTGCTCTTTTCTTAATACTGATAGTATTACACATACACACAATCACCACAAACGACAATACTTAAATTAAGCCTCCTTTAGTCCCGATACCGGGATGCATACACCAGGTAGCATCACTTAGTGGTGGTGGGAATACTCACCCTAACCCCAACACCCAACCCCAAATTCAGTAAAACACTCCCATTACCAAATGCTGCTACAAACCAAAATTAAACACTAATCTTTGAAATGTTTAACAGGGCAGAAATCATAATTAACAGTGTAATTTTAGGCGCCGCGCCGCAGAGCCTTCTGGGACGTCAGTGCCGTCCGTCACTGCGGTATATTTGTGCAATAACAGAGGGAATTTCCTCCAGCTATTGATTTTTCTGCTATCGTTTGGTTCTGTTTCGGTGATGCAGAGCTTGAAGTACAGAATGTTACATTCATGTTGAACGTATGGACATTTTTTATTCCGAAGTTCGAATGCACACTAAAATTTCCAGTATGTATATTAAAACAGTATTTCCCTCTGTATTTCTATTGGTTACTTTAACACTATATAAACGCCGGCAGTTTTGTTTTGTGTGTTCACGTACCCAAAAATAAAACTACTACATACAAAATAACCGCGGATCTGGATATGTTAACAGACTTGAAAGAGTGCCTTTGCAAAACGAAACTTGTTAAAGTAAGCTGGTGACAGTAGTAAAGTCGATAAATAAAAAAGGGAAATGCTAAAACTGTCTTCAAGCTAGATAACGCTGCAGAAATAAAGACGGATAACAGGAACTATTCGCTTACACATTGCGGAAATGCCACCTTTTGGGGACTGCACCATATCAGATATTTGTGGAGTTTAGAAACTTTAAACAGCTGGGGTTTTAACCAGGCTGCTCAGTATACTTTCTAAATTATATATAATTAGAACGCCCTGTTTGCAGGAGCTCAATAATAATGTGATTTATACAAATTAAACACCATTAATCAAAATCGAAAAAAGCAGTCATCAGAACAATCCTGGACGCTTTTACCTGGTGGATGTTTTTTTTTCTGTCTCCGGTACTGTGCCGTACTGTCGACGTCCACTACTCAGCAGGGGCTGGTTGTCTCCCATTGTTCTCTTCGGATCCACAGATGGGAAACTTGGATGTGCAGGCTGACACCTGCGAACGAAGTCAGAGCAGTACTCCCGAGATCGCGTGACGATTTCCAGGCGGCGATGCTACCAGTCCTGCTCTTTAAGACACTAAT
The DNA here is from genome assembly GCF_016835505.1 of Polypterus senegalus. Taxonomy (NCBI): domain Eukaryota; kingdom Metazoa; phylum Chordata; class Cladistia; order Polypteriformes; family Polypteridae; genus Polypterus; species Polypterus senegalus. The sequence goes on from NC_053162.1 coordinate 131,255,051, forward strand.
GATGAAATGCCTCTTCTGCTCTCGACTTGTCCGTGATTGTAGGCTCTTCCACAGTTGGGCGGGTTTAACTTAACAGTCTTGGGGACATAAAAACTAAAAGTGAAAGAAGATCTTAACAGCGATGTGGGAAGTGAAGCTGAAATGCGGGAGTTTTTGGCATTGCGCGAGACAAGCGGGCAGTAGCGATCGAAGTCACAATCTGTGAGTGAGCAAAACCACAAAGTATGTGTAACTGTCGATTAACGATTTTCAAATCAATTATTACTACAAATATTGCTAAACACAGCACAGTGTATATATACATAGCTTTTCTCTTTTTTTTTTGTCAAGATGCATTCTGACTTTAGAATTCAATAAATCAATTTCAAGCTGGCGGTAATGTGATATCCTCAATTGAGGAAGGCAAATTATTCACAATAGCACAGTGTAGATACCAAAACGGGAAACATTACAAACAATTATTAGAAATGCAATTTTACATTTGTCTCCGTCTGTATACAGTATATAATACATATGACTCTCAACCCAATCCAAATTAAAGTATCAAGGAGTTGGAGATTGTACCATGAACATTAAGAGGCAAGGCAAGAACCAACAGAAAGACAAGATGCCAGTCCACAGCAGCACCAACTCTCACATACATTCTCACATTTAGCTAAATTAAGGCAGGCCAATCTTATTTTGTAAATAATGGAAAACCTCCACAGAAACAATGAGAACCTGTAAACACCACACAGAAGGGGGATCTGAACTAAATAGACTGGAAAAGGTGTGCATTGCAACACTAAACTCAGTGCCACCCTTTAAACACAATGGTATATCAAACTGCGAAAATCTTACACATGTGTGCACATGTGTAGAGAGAATTTCTCACTTTCTAGAAATAGACATTTCCTAATAAACAAAGGTTTTAAGTATTACTATATGCTTTTGCTTTGTATTAAGATCTAAGTCATACTTTCAGTCACGTGAGGAGTTTGTTTGTTCTTCCCATGTTATGGAGGCATTTGTTATCAGAGTCTAAAGACTTGCTCTTGATATAATTTATACCTCAATACTGGTTAGATTAGAGTGAGTATGGGCGTGTAGGGGAATATACTTTGCCCAGCGATATGCTCCATCCTCCTGTAGCCCTCTCTAAGCAAAGCAAGAAAAACATAAAGATGCATCACATATGTTTAGGGAATAACCCTGACAACGTTAAACTGACCCTGCAACACAGAGTGTATGTGCAAATGTGACCTGGCATTTACTTGTACCCTGTCCATTCAAAGCTCTTGCGTTTTGCATTACGCTCATGTTTCTGAACTGGAATAAGCAAGCCTGATAACAAAGTGATGGATGAAGTGCCCACATATATCCAACAATGAGTAGTAAACATACATATTTGTCTATGACCTTATTTCACTTCCCCTGAGAAGAGGTATTGTAGATGCTGGTCAAGGCTACAACCTCAAAGTAACATCAGTCTTTCGATCTTCCTCCTCACTGCTGAATGCCAGACATGTGGGTCTGTGCAAAAGTCTATTACAACAGAGAAAGAATAAATCTACAGAGTTAAAAAAAAAAATAAATAAATCAGGATTTCTTGTAGATACCTGTAAAGGATTTATTTAAACAATTTGTTCATACTTTTTTTCTTCAAAAAGAGAATATAAACCATTTAGCCGGCATTCAGCTACCAGTCCACAGATAGTAGTAAAATTATGTTGAGCTATGACAACTTTCTGTTTATGATAGAGAAATTACTTCATTACCACATTACTACTTCAAGCAAAATTTGGATATATTTCCTACTTTTCTTATATGCATTGTAATACCATACAAAGACTTTACATGTAATGTACGGATATATTCATTACATTTCAACAATGTACAGGTGATGGCTTAAGCCAAAACTGAAGATAGTTATCCTTTGTTCATTTTAATATCCACTACATATACATTGACTCAGATTATTAGGAACACCTGTACACCTGCTTATCCATGCAATTATCTGATCAGCCAATCATGTGGCAGCAGAAAATCAGACAGGTCAGGAACTTCACTTAATGTTAACATCAAACACCAGAATGGGGAAAAATGAAATCTCAGACCGTGACATGATTGATGGTGCCATGCAAGCTGGGCTTGAGTATTTGTGTAACCGCTGATCTCATGAGAATTCCACACACAGCAGTCTGTAAAGTTTACTCAGAATTGGGTGAAAAACAAAAGACATTCAGTGAAGGGCAGATCTCCAGATGCAAATTCCATGTTGATGAGAGATGTCAGAGGAGTATGGACAGTCTGATTTGAACTGACAGAAAGGCTATGGTAACTCAGATAATCACTTTCTACAAAAAAAAAAAATAAAATGTATTGTTAAAAGAGTCAACTTAAATCCATAATCACACAAGACTTGGAAGTTCCACTTTTAGGTTTACAATTTTCTATGAGGTGGCATTTTTCTGACTCAGCCATCTAATTCTAAAATAGGCTTAAGAAATGTTCAAACTTCTGTGATGAAATAGCAATTCCAGTGGTTCCATTTTGAGCCGTAGATCTTAGCACATACAGTGCAAACCAGTGCTTGAGCACTAAAACCACCTGGCTACAGCTTGTGTTGTATTTGTTTTCATGCACAGGTTTAGCTAAACTGACAAGTCCATGTACATCTGGCCCTGTTCTGCTTTCATTCAAGCCAAGTAAAGTCAATTTGCTCTTGTAGAGGAGAGCGCTGTAGCAAGTTTACAGCTAAAACCCAAACTGCACATTTTATAAATGACATGATAACATACAGAAAACATAGACTGGAATAAACATACAGTAAAAGAGAGCAATATTAAACTAATGAACATAATCAGATCCTGTCAGTATAAACACATTACTACAATAGTTGAGATACCAGCTGACAGTGGAAGAGAGGAAAAAAAAAAACTACACTTAGGAGCATTCCTGGAAAAAAAGAAACCTGTAAAGTGTTGGCCTGTCTTGGTTCTGAAGACCTAGGCCAACTAAACTCCCGCCTGTGGTGTAGCTAGGGGCACACGAGGGGGCGGTCTACCCCAGGCAGCACATTTTTGTGGGCAGCATTAATGGCCAAAAGGCTCAGTACAATTTGTGTGTAAGCAGCAGGGTTCAGAAAAATATCACTCATGAATGAAAAAAGTAAAATTCTCTGATTTTTATCCACAAATGCTTCAAAAATAATTTTCAGACTGTCCTTCTGTGATGGCATCAGACACAGCAGTTGAAATTTATGAGGCAATAACAAAAATAAACATAAGCATTACACTGATTATAATTTCTAGTAAGATAAGCAACTAATTTACAATTTATAATTTCATTTCGTTATCAATCCGAATGCATTCTTGCTCTGCACAGAAAACATCCCCACCTATCACTTGCTACATTACACTGGTTCCGGTTTTCACAGCGTAATGATATCTCTCTATTATAATAAAAAAAACTCAGATCGAGACGTGATCTTCTCGGAGGACACTTTGATATCACGTGAGACAAGGCAGTGAGACAAAAGGACAGCTGCTGTAGAGGCTTTTAAATGATCGATGCGCAGCGCGGCAAGCAGAACACGCAGCTCAGCAGCAGCAAGCCAGCAGCTGATCCGTTCACATCTCCTTAGTGTGTGTTCAGGCCCCCTCTTCACAACGCAAGCGGCAGAGATGCAAAGTGGCTGGCGCATAGCATTCCCCCGGGGTTGTAGGTAGGGCGTGAGTGGGTGGGCGAGCAAACCGAGCTGGGGGCAAAGCCCCCTAGTTAAACTAATAATCTTATCAGTGCGGCTTATTAGTACGTCTATACTACATTCTTGTCTAGTTGATGCTTATAAATAATTATATGTGAAAATTATTGCTGTTTCTTTATATATGAATAAATCTATGCAAAATTTATCTTAATTTTTCTCTATACATCATTTTAATTTTCTATTTAAAAAGGTTAACATATTCAGAGATGTTGGAGGGTGGCAAACTGAAACACCGCCTCGCCCTGAGCGGCACAAACTCGAGCTACGCCACTGTCACCCGCCCACTCCTAGGCATTTTGCTGGGTGATCCATTATGAAGACTTAATCCTTTTATCGCTGGATTCCAAGGTTCTTAGTATCTCTTGTATTTTCCAATGGGCAGTAGTAACAGCATGACAGTACAGTAGTGGCAGTAAGTGGCACAACAGAATACCAAAATGAGACCTGAGAAGGGTCAGTAACAGTTCATAGTTATTTATTGTCATGCTATTATTATTGTGCAAATGGTTGACAAAGCAAGATGAGCAATGACAGCTGTAATCAGGGGATTGTACATCTGCATTCTCATGCTTGTTTTGTAAATATATCTTTATTCACTCAGGATAAGTTATACTTTTTCACTTAACTATAAAAATAATGTTTAACACTGAGATTTTATGGTTCCTTTCTTTGTAGAGATTAGTCCAAACTACTTTACACACACAAAATATCACAGCACCCCAAAATAAAGTGGTTAGATTGACTTACTTGTGTTACACAATTAGCCAAAAGTTCACTTTGATTAGGTAATTGTCCTGCAATAAAGACATACGGCAGAGGTACAAAAACTGCTGTTTTCTGTATTTGTTTTTTCTTCATATTTGGTTTCTTAAGTTCCTGCATTCTCTATGTACTGTAACTTTGTGTATTCTTCTATTTTGCTGAAATACATGTGGAAATGTATTTTTCATTTTGAAAGATACACTGTACCTGCATGAGCGGCCTTCATGACCCTTTGCGTAAGTGTGAGAATGAGGGAGGGCAGCACAGCATCTTGGAGGTGAGAAGAGCTCAGAAAATGGTTATGACAGATGTGATTTAGTTTCAAAACATACTGTACAGTATAACTTCATCTAAAATTTCATTTTCATAGTAATAAGTGTAGCGGTCTAGAGCTACTCAGATTTATGCCATCGTAGAGATGGAGTTTTGTTTATTGGTTTGGTGGGGACCCCAGGAATGCACCCAGCTTTGGCCTGACTCACACCACTCACACACAGAGACACGAATAACAGTATATAAATAAAGCTGTATATTAAACAAAACAAAAATATTAGCAACAAATAAACAGATAGCTCTCCATTTCCTCCACGACAATATCAAATACCAATGCAACAATAAACACTTGCGACAATGTCCTTAACACAGTCCAAATGCAGCGGTAACGGTTGAGATGGAATGGTGTAATAAATGACAGTCCAGGGCATAGCTTTCTGTTAGTAATGTATCAGACAGTCTTATCGGTAGTCCTGATGTGGTGAGGGGTGATGAGATTTGGGAGTGCTCACTCCGATGAAGCACAATGACCAATACAACACTATTCACACAACAGGCAGACACAAAACAGTCCATACATCCTTGCAGGTATGATATTCCAGGAATGAAATGATATTCCACAGGGGTATTGTAGACAAGATAGACAGGTGAACACAAGCACAGAAAACTGACTTCATTTACTATATAGCAGGTTTCCTTTTAAAGTTCTCACCGGCCCTTCTTGTTTCCAGCAGCCCCTGTGCCATCTGCAGTCATCCAATCAGGGCAATACCGTTGGAGAAGCTGAGAAATAGAGTCATTTAATTCATAGTGCTGCTAACACAGTAACAACAATATTAATTATCATTAGTGCTAAAATTACAAAGCTCAAAGCACTTAAAAACAAAGATAAAAAAGAATATAATAAAAAAAATCAGATAACACAAAAAGCAAATCTACATTGATAGCCTTTATATGTAAATATATTCAGGTACATGAAATAAATTGAAAACACAAGAAACTCACATATCAGCAGGAGGCGTGTTGCAGAGGGATAGCTCATCATAATTCCGTGATTAAAAGCATGTAATATTTCACACTAAATAGATCATTTGACACCACATATTTACTTTGGTCCATTTAATTATGACAAATGGAAAGATGAGCTTTGTTTGTTCCTTATGCAGATGTGCTTCTTAATGACTTCCTTGTTTGCCTATAAAGACTCCTCACATGATGCTGCTCTCCTTTCTCTTTCTACCTTTATCAATGTCATTCATACAATTTAATAAAAACAATGTCCAGAATGTTTTGTTTTGAATAAAATATTACTAAGGTTAAGAATATTAAAAGCAAATGACTCATTTGGAAAGTACGGTATTTACCCTGAATTGGAAACTCCTAATGAATGGATGCTGGCCAATTTTGCTTTGAAGAGTTTCATCACAATGAGATCTTACATAAATTGTATTATTCAGTTGTAGGATTTCCCTTGCACTACAGGGCATCATTTTAGAATTCAAATAAGAAAACTTCCCAAAGACATGAAAGTTCAGTTCATTGCCAATTGTAAGCTATTTTTGTGTGGGTGTGGGTGTGCTCGAGTGAGCCCTGTAATGCGCTAGAAACTTGTCCAAGATTTTTCCTGCCTTGCATACAGTGCTGTCAGGATAGATGCCAAAACAATGGGATCCTGAATTGGATTAAATGGGATAGAAAATACTATGTTACATTACACAAAAGAAATCATTAATTCCTTGCAGATAAAATCTCAGCTGACATTCACATAAATGCAAAGAAAAGGAGCTGAATGAGCAGGAAACTTCCTTTTGGAAACACCACTGCATTCCTTTCAGCTGAGTCAGTTGTGCATCTTTAGCATTCCAGGTATGTCCACAGGTGTTCCTCACAATGTGTCATAACCTCCTCATGTATATAATGTACATGTTTCTGACCTCAATTCTGAAGGATCAGTGAGGCTAAACTTAATAGCTGTTTCGGGTTTATTACAGTAACTTGTGCAAAGCATCCTTTCAGACCACATACTGTACAATTTAAAATACACTATCTGTTATGGCAAAAAATGCTGTAGCTGAAACATCATGGACAAGTGATGAAATGAATTAATTAGAGAAGTGGGTCTGTGAATGCAGATTGTCTTATTTAGTTTGAGCTTGGTGGGTTTCTGGCCTTGACCTTTTGTTCTGATACCATTAAAATGTGCTGATAGATAGATAGGGCAAAAGTTTGCTTTTTATACAGTGTGGCATCTGGCCGGGGCTGGAGCCCGGTCGGGACACCCAGGAGGACCGGAGGAGGGCTTGTACTTCCTCCAGACTGCGAGGGGGTGACTGCCCTGGTTACGTTGGGGGTCACGGGTAGAGGGCTTGGAAGCCCAGCCCTGTAGGGACCCGTGGCCACCGCCAGGCGGCGCCCGGTGCCTGAACAACCCTGGAGCCCAGCACTTCCGCCACACCAGGAAGTGCTGGGGGGAAGAAGACAGGGGACACCCGGAGGGCTTCTGGGTGTGCAGCCGGCACTTCCGCCATACTTTGCGTGTCTGCGGAGGAATGCCGGGAAGCAGCTGGAGCCCATCCGGGTTCCTATTTAAGGGGCCGCCTCCCTTCATTCAGTAGCAGAAGTCGGATGGAAGAGAGACGGAGCTGGAGAGAGGACTGGAGATGGCCAGGAGGAGGAAGGCATTGAGAGACTGTGAGGCCTGGACCTTGGGGAACGGTGCAAGAGGCACTGGGGAGTGCATGAAAAACATTGCAAATAGTGTGAATAAAGGGTGTGTTGGGTGAACTTAAGATGGGTCCGGGTTCAAGTCCACAATAGGCTCTGTAAATAAATAAATAAATAAATACACTTGCTTCACTCGCCAAACACAACCCATCCCCCAATGCCAGCGCTACACATTGTTATGAACAGGGGGGCTGAACGCACCCCAAGGAGATGTGGCTGCTCTTCCAAAACCCCTCTCAAACGGTGATACAATGGGAAACAAATAGATTTTTTTTTTAACCTCCTTTTTGCTCGATTATCTGCTAGCTTGCTGCTGCTACTGTGCCACGTGATCTGCATTTCTTTTGAACGTTCAAAGTGAGATTTTTAGGTACAGGGCAACCAAAACTGTAAAGTAATCTGTCAGTTGTGGTAAGAGATGTCCCATGAGGCTTCACGTGTAAATCTGTCTGAAGGTCTGTCACTTTAGATTACTCAGGTATACTCAGCCTCAGAGCCGCAGAGATTCTAACCAAATCCCTAAATGGAGCCAATTATTACAGATAATAAAACACAACATTTTGTGGATAATTTTAGTTAAGATTCACTAAAGCTCACCAGCTGACTTGGTCCCATTTAAGGTTTTGTGTGTTTGTCATTAACCATTGTGATGGATGTCCGGCAAGAGTTTCCGGCCCTCACCCCCAGGCCGCCAGGAGGAACTCTCCCGACAGCATGGACATGCCCCGAGTTCCAGCAGGGCCTCATGGACTTTGTAGTTTTGATATACAGCCCTGCTGGATACCTTGGGGACCACAAGGAGTCGCTGTAGGGAGGCTCGTGGACTCATATTTTCCCCTATAACCTGGAAGTGCGTCATAATCCCGTGACAGGAAGAAATTACGTGCTTCCGGGGTGAAGATACAAACTATTTACCCTGACCCAGAAGGGATAAAGACTTGTGGACTGTGGGGCTGGAACACATCCGGGTCAAGGGGTACTGTATATAAAGACTCTGGGAAAGCCCAGACACTGAGCTGAGCTGGGAGGAAGGGTAGCTAAGTGTCTGGGAGAGGAGGATTGTTTGATTATTGCTTGATTACTGTATGAATAGTGTAGAGGGGAAGGTGCTTGGTGCAGTGTGACAAGAAAATAAAAGAGTCTTGGACTTTTAATTGGTGTTTGGAGTGGTACCTGAGGGTTCAAGAGGTGGATCAGAACCTCTACTGCTACACCATCTGCTAGAATAAAATTGTATAAAACACAGAATTACCAAACTGCTTTCATTTACAAAACATCTAAATTTTATTCTTGGAAGAGCAAAATCAGCAATATTAGACAGACCCAGAATGGTGCAATGAAAGCATTGCCAAGCATTAAAATTAAATAGCAAGTTTAACTGACAATATAAGGTTTGGTTAAAAACTGGATGAAACAAAAGCCACCAACTACTATGGGCTTATAAGATCAACTAACCATGTAATAGAAGATGCTGCTTGATAGATTCACAAAGTAAAATTATCCACAAATGTATTTTCTGGAGCTATTTATTCCACTGAAGTCAGTGTTGTTAGTATTAGGTGTAATAATAACCAAACCTGAACAACACACCAGTTTATTCAGAGGCATGTGTGCTCAGTTTTAAAGACGCCACAGCCTGTTCTTTTCATCTTTGGGATGCAAGGATAAACAATAGAAATTGGAGGGAAAACAAATGGATACAGGAACATCATGCAAACTCCACATCTACACTGAGGGGGCTTTGGTTTGTACTGAGTGCTCATGGAGGCAGTGAGACAGTCGCACTTAACACCTGCAGTAACACTGAGTAATCGTGTAAAAAAATCATTATTAATAATATCAAATTGTTGCAGCAAGTACGTCTTGTTCACTAACCTTTAAACCTCCGCTCTTGCACTTTTTGCCACCGATACCTCGACTAAGTTAATCCTCCAGTCTGTTTAATGAGATCCCACCCACGGGTTTTCCCAAATTTGTGCAGGAAACTCCACACGTTTGAAGTTCCCGAATTTCCCGTAATCTGGCAAGTGCTTGAAGATTTTTTTCCCAGCATACATAAGACATTTCCAACATTTCTGCTGACATGTTAGAAAACTGTGCCTAATAAACAAAGCAACAGGGGAAGTTTGTCAAACAAATCAAGATTATCGCACAAGACTAAAGTTCGCTGTTTATCCGGGTATCAGTTTATTGACCTGACGTCATTTTGTTTAGCATCTGTGGTTTGATTACTTTTGCTTCTTACCGTTTATCTATAATATTGTTGCAACTATACTATTTAAAATTGTAATTTGATTTACGTAATATATATCTTTATTTAAAAAGAGATACAAAAAATAAATGTTGCGCAAAAGACTGAAATACTTTCATTAAGAGGAAGGACTGAAAAATCAGAGTCAGTCTACATCTTTTTAAAGTCAGAATAATGTCGTCTGTTCTACACTCAGTGCTGTAACTGCTGCTGAAAGACCAACTGTTGCTGATCCGTCATAAGCCGGCGATTAACAAACAGCAGCTACACTCTTAAAAATGATGGCTCCAAAATAGCACTTTACTGGGTTGTGTGGTTCTTTGAGAAACCATTACTCGACAAATAAAAACAAAAAAGAAGTATCAGCTAGCGATTAAGAAGAAAAATCGGAAACTTCTATGAATCTGTCTTTTTAAAGGTGTAGCGAAAATCAGGTAACGTTGTGCACAGTGTGTTGCTATTGTGTGGCTCTTTTCTATCACGGAAAACAGTGAACTTCGTTTTTAACTTGGTTGTTTGAACGCACTAAGCATACAGCTACTGCCTCACGGCTCAAAAAACCTGCAAATAGGTTCAAGTATTCAAGCCCAGTCTCTATCACGATCCGTGTGGAGTCGTCACGTTCTCTGCGTGGGGGTTCCTTCCAAAAATAAAGGATGGGCCATTTATTAAAGACTCGTGGTTAGTGAGCAGCGTGTCTTGTGCTGGAATGAACTGGCGTTTAACCTTGGGCTGTTTCCTGCGGTGGGCCAGATTCTGTCAGTGTAAGAACTGCCCTCCATCATGGTCAATCAAACAGGCGATATAGTCAACCAAAGGTCGCCGTTTATGTAATCCCATCCGACGTACGCGTGATCCGGCCGCCAAACCCCTGATCTCTAAGTGTAATATCCTTGAATGTGTGCTCCTGACACCTACGACTCCATGGTCTTTGGCCTGCACCACCTCAAAAACGATTGGACGTTTTGCATTTAATTTGACCTGTTTCGAAGATCCACATTAGACTAAATCACGGGCCTTAAAAATACCGCATGTTAAAGAATTAGGTAATTCACTTCAGAAACAGAATAAATGATATTTTAATATTAGTGGCGAGGTTGCAGCAAAAGCCTGCAATCACTACGCCCCTCCTCTGAATTGAAAGATAGTAATGAAATTTAACAATACTTAAATCTGTACTCATCACATCTTGTTGTCAAACTCACTTAATCCTGCTTAGGTGGGTCAAAGCCCGAATGTGCAACATCAGGGGCAAAGCAGGAAACAGCCATGAACAAGTCACCAGTATGATCACGCACACATAAGCCAAATTAGAATCGCCAATGAGCTTAAACAGCGAATCTTTGGGATGTGGGATAGATAGATAGATAGATCTCAAAGGGGAATTTAATAAATATTGTTATAATTCAGGTATTTTTCAGTTAGCGCTCACGTTTCATTACGTCTTGTGCTCTTTAGAGATACCGTACTGCTAATCAGATGATCTGTTCTAATCCCCGTTTAGTTCGCTCGTTTCTATTTTTGATTGACAAAGGGAAAATAGCGTGTAAAAATCATTAGAAAGAACTCATGTCGTGTACTTTATTTACTCACGTTACGTTACGTTACGTTACGTTACTCAACGGGGTGACGCAGTGGTAGCGCGGCTGCCTCGCAGTTAGGAGATCCAGGTTCGCTTCCCAGGTCCTCCCTGCGTGGAGTTTGCAAGTTCTCCCCGTGTCTACCTGCGTTTCCATCCGGGTGTTCCGGTCTCCTCCCACAGTCCAAAGACATGCAGCTTAGGTGCATTGGCGATTCTAAATTGTCCCGTGTGTGTGTGAGTGTGCGTGCCCGCCCTGCCCGGGGTTTGTTTCCTGCCTTGCCCTGTGTTTGCTGGGCATGGCTCCAGCAGACCCCCATGACCCTGTAATTAGGATATAGCGGGTTAGATGATGGATGGACGTTACTCAACGATATTACAATAAAAATTAAAATATTCTAATACGTACTATTCACTTTCGGTGAAATAAAAATAGATAAAAATGGTGCGCTTCCTAAATAGCAAAATTTGCGGCTCTTCTAAAAAAGACAGCAAAACTTATTGGTACATTTATGAAAAAATAAAATTAGATCGTTCGTATAAAACGGAGAGGTTTTGTCTAAATTATGCTGAAGGACTGGCCCGCAAACTGCTTTTAGGCAATGTAAACCTGTGTGTGAGTGAGCAGGCATTACGAATCCGCAGTCTTCGCACCAGTCCTCCGAAAAAAACTCTTATCTTAATTCAAAATATCGTTTATTTCCCAGATTGCATTTTTTCAGTCAATCCAAGAATTCTAAGCATGACTTGTTCACTTTTTGTAAGAATTTATCAAGTAAGTCTGTGTTTTTTCCTGTTAAGCGCTTAATGTTAAATTATTTGATTAGGCCGCCACTTGGTGGAAAAAGGCAGAAAATGTAGAAGTAGTGTTTTGTCCTTTCAAGCCGTTCGTTGTCAGAGAGAATGTCATTTGCAACAGTATATGCTCCAAGTTTTGTTAAATGTATCTGGTTATAAAATTAAGAGATGAAATTACAGAAAAAGTAAGAAAGGAAACTAAAATATGTTCTTCTTAAATTCTGCGACAAACACGCACTTATTTCCCTACATGTACACATCAGGCTCTGTAGTGCGGGTTTCTGGATACACAAGGAGAAAAGGAAAATGCTCAGTGATTGGACGAGACGTTTAATTAAAAGAAGGATCGAGCCACTCATGAGTCCGACAGGAGCCTCAGCCTGCGGTCATTGGCTCGACCACAAATAAATGAGAGAACCACTGACATATAATTTAATCTATACAAAAATTATACTTTCGTTTAATTGATGTATTAGGCAGGACTGTTCCCATCTTGCCAGGTCATTGCGTTCGCTAGAAAAATTAAACTTTCTTGTGAGGGCTTTTAACACTCTGATATTCTGTACACATGGCTGATCTGTGGAATGAACTACGTTCCCTTCTACATATTTTCACTTTTGTAGAGAAAGTATTTTTTTTACTAAAACTCAATTTATTGCGTGTTGGAATTTCTCACACCTAACAGAAGTAGTGGTGGAATAGAAATCATCAGCTGCAGTTTACAAAATATAAGAATTATTATAATCACAAAGTGTAACAATATACAATTTTAGGGGTTTTAAACTCAGTTTTAGTTAAATCTATAATCTATTATTACATATATACTCATTTAAAAGGCGCAATGCTCTTTTCGCATCTAAGGCTAAAGTGAAAATAAAATATTAAATCCGGCTAAAAGCGAAAATAATTAATTACAAATTTTCTTCTTCTTCCTCTGTTCCCGTTTCTATATGGGGTCGATGTGCTTGATCACCCTTGTAATAACCTCACATCAAACTGTTTTAGCAATACAGGAACTATCGTTATTCAGTTAACACCTTTACTTACTTAAATATTTCTTTATGCGGAAGCCGCAGAGTGTCATTAAGATTAACACATACTTACTTACCTCTTTGTTTTTATTTTTAATCAGCTGGGGTGAGCCTATACTGTACACCTTGAAGTTGATAGGGTCAAATTAGTGCCCATGACGACACTTTTCAAGCATATGCTAATATGAAAGAGAAGGTTTAAAAGAAAAAAATAGAAAAAAAAAAAAAACATTAACGATTTAATCTTTTAGGTTATACTGCCCTTCCAGATCTCCTCCGGGGCACTTTATCAGGACTCTGACCTGTTTCTTGATAAGTTATTTTGATTTTGGTTCCATCCAAGAATAAGAAAATACCGAACACATAACTCCAGTTCTTAAAACCTTGCAATGGCTCTCAGTTAAGTTTAGGGCAGATTTCAGAATCCTCCTTTTAACATATAAAGCCTTAAATTGCAACGGTCCGGCTTACTTATCTGAACTTATCATAACTTACAAACCAGAGTGTACATTAAGATCTCAAAATGCCGGCCTGCTTATGATTCCAAGGATTAATAAAGTAACGGTTGGAGGTCAAGCTTTTAGTTATGGGGCCCCTAAACTGTAGAATGGTCTGCCTGCTACTATAAGAGATTCCCCTCTGGTCTCAGCTTTCAAATCCCAGCTGAAGACTCACTACTTCAGTTTAGCATATCCTGACTAGAGCTGCTGCTTAACTGTACAGACTGCATCTCTGTTGCTAGTCATTAGCACTAAAACAAATAAGTAATATGATCGTTATAATTTGTTACCAACCCTTACCTATTCTGTTTCTCTTCTCAGTACTCAAATGTGGCACTTGGTGCCACTGCCCACCTGCCAAGTTTGTTTTGGCTGCCTAAGGTAAAATCATCTGTGATGGAAGGATCGCAGGAATCATTGGGCAGAAGGGTCCTTTCATCTGATTGGCTGGCCAAGCACTGACTATTCCACAAGCTGTGGAATGGCCAATAGGGGGAGGCAACTTGATGGCCAAGGTGTCCAGGACTCTGAACAAATCCAAATCGTATTATGTGATATCATCTACTGTTGAATTCTGCTGTTTACTTGTAAAGTTTCTATTGCACTGTTATATTGTACTGATGATTACTTATGTTCTGTTCTGTGTATTGTATTGTATTTACTCCCTTTTATTGACATCCACTGCATGCCCAACCTACCTGGAAAGGGGTCTCTCTTTAAACTGCCTTTCCCAAGGTCTCTTCCGTTTTTTCCCTACAAGGGTTTTTTTTTTGGGAGTTTTTCCTTGTCTTCTTAGAGATTCAAGACTGGGGTGTTGTCAAAATGCAGGCCCTGTTAAAGCCCATTGCGGCACTTCTTGTGCGATATAAAAATGAATTGTATTGTATTGTATTGTACCTTCATCAAGAGTGCTGAGTAATTGAGTTTCTGCTATCAATGGCACCTCCCTATGTTAGTACTTTATAAGATATTGGAGATACTTCCTGAAGCACAATCGCCCTACGATTCCACTCTCCTCACTCTGTATTAAACACTCTGACTTTGTCCTCTTCTTTCAGTTAAGGTAATGATTTTGCTGAGCAGTCATAATAGTATCTTTGGTGCTGCTTTAGCTGATTCAGTTTTTGTATAACAGGCAACAGCATTGTGTTTCCTACTTTCAGAATAGTGTTTGTAACTGTACGTTGGCCCATGAGAAGCTCTGCTTGAATTACTCCAAATTTGTATTGGATATTACTCTTCTGAAAGGTCAATATTCTCCAATACTACGTTTTCTTACCATATTGAAATAAGTTTTTTTCTTTTTTTTAAATATTTTCTAGTGTTGTATTTCCACCTATTGTTCTTTCCATCCTAAGGACTTGGTCTTTTTGATAAGAGGCATGTCTGCAACCTTATACTTCACCAGCTATAATTCATAATGGAGTTTCCTGGATAAAGGGAAAGGTGGGGATTGCACTACTCACAATCTTTGCAATCTTGGTCAAGAAGTTCATTTTGGTTTTCCAGCTGATCACAGGACAATTTCCATTTCTTACTGTTGCTTGTTTACTTTCATGCTTTTTGGAAAAGTCCTGACATGTCTTAAGTTGACTATTTTGGAGTGAAGTTTTTTTGAAGATCTTCCTCTCGTAATGGCCAGTATTATGCAGACTCTATACTGCAGCACATTTTATACCATTTAAAACCATTGCACTTTGTTGCTCTTTCAAGATGATTGTTGGTGACTTCCACCACAAGTCTTTTTCTTATTCAGATACTAAGTTTTGACGACCTGCCTTACTGTGGAAGTGACCTTGTTGTGCAATGCTACTTCCATTTCTTGATAACTGAGCCAACATGCTTATAGAAAGCGACACGCACTTAAATTTATATTGGTATGCTTTTATTAATTAATATAAAGTAGGATGGTGTGTATGGATTTTTTTTTTTTGCTAACATTGTATGTTTGTGTTTTTCCTGTTTTCATCACTTCCAGCCCTTTGACTATAGTAAGGGTAAATGTGTCATTTTTATTTACTTTTGGCTTCCTTAGATTTTCATTTGCCTTTTATCCTCCAGACCAATGTTTCGGACACAGGTCTTGGTGCCATGGTGAGTCAAAGTGTTGATGGTGTTGATCACCCCATCATGTTCCAGAGCCAGAAACTGATGGCCCAGGAAACCAGATATGTGGCGGTAGAGTGTGAGGCTGTGGTGATCAAGTAGACCGTTACTCATCTGAGGTATTACCTCCTAGGCTGTGAGTTTACCCTCATCATCAATCATGCCCCTCTCTTACTGAAGGCAGTGCACAGGGAATTAAACCCTCAAGTCGCAAGGTGGCTTTCTGACCTTCAGCCTTTTTGGTTTACTGTCCTCTATTGCCTGGGCTGTCTGCATGCCAGTGCTGATACTGTTTCACGCTTTCACGACCTCTTGGTTCGGGCTTCCTGACCTGACGGGTTTGAGCTAAAAGGAGGGCCGTGTAATACACGTGCACATGGGAGACGGCTTAAGTGTTTGAATGATTGTGATTACTCACTGGACCAGGGGTTGGCAATGTCCTCTAAAGCTTTCTCGATTTCTCCCTCTGCAGACCAGCTGATTTAACTTCACTGACATCACTTCCAGTTCCTGTTCCTTTGGACCTGCCCCTTCCTGCCATCCGGGCATATAAACCACCATCTTTGTTTTTGTATTCAGTTCTGCTTTGAGCTCCATTCTGTAAAGACTATCTCTTTTGACACCTAGATTCAAGTATACGTATGGGGTTATCATGATAGTAAAAAACTCTTCATCTGTGCTTCTTTGTGCTAATTTCACTATATACTGTATCTAAGGGCCACCAGCGCAGAGTGCTAAAATTGATCATGTGGTTTTTAAATATCCCTTTCAGGTGTTTCACTATTTCAAAAGGGACTGCTTGCCATTGCCACAATAGATGGAATTATGTTTGCCACATGGCAATGATGGAATGGTAGCTCATACTGTTAGTGACTCAACCCCTCAGCTTATGAAATTTTTCAGCACCCTTACATAGCCTTCCCTTCAAAGTCACTGCAGCGACCGCTTCCAACTTCTTGAAATGGCACACAACTCTTTGAAATGAGGGGGTGGTCTTTGTTTTTGCCATGTTTCTTGTTGCTGGTGATAAAAGCGCATTAGCAGGTGTCTTTAGTGCTTTTGTTTTCAGGTGGCACAACTGAGAATGTTGAGCACTGTGCTGTTTTGTGCTGCACCAGAGGTGTTTAATGCTGCACTTCTGCGCGGTGATTTGTCAGTTGTAAGTGAGCAGGTGCACCTCCTTGTTTGGAGCTACACTTGTCTCTTAGTTGTACTCCTTTACTAAACTGATGCTGCAAACACCATTCCAGGGCTGGATCTCAGCTTTGAGATTTTCCTTCCTTTGCTGTTCTGTAACACCTCTGCAATCTGCCTTGTCCTTTACCTGTACAGTTTTACTACCAGCTCTGCTTCACCTGGAGTCAGTGACATCTCAGTCTCACACAAAATTTTACGGAGCTCCATTAGCTTGAAGCTCCCCTGGCATCCATGCACCCTGGCCAGTGGACCTAAGTACAGGGTGGTCCAAATCCAATTATGCAGATCCAGATCATCTGGGTGATTTTAATTTATGCATGGACAATTCCAGTTTGGCGCAAAGACGATTCTTCATGTCGTTAGTTTGCACACTTCTCGATGGTCCAGGATTTTTCAGGTGATTTTCTATATTGAATTAGGCAGGTTTTCCCGTATTTGGCCTGCAGAGATAACAGAGCACCCTGCCACCCATTGGCCTGATAATTACCTCCACTTGGTCCACTCAGCTCCCTCCTAGTCACACGTGTGTCACAATATATATTTTTATAAAATTGGACCCAAAGAAAGACAAAGAGTTGGGGCACTACCTTGGTCACCCCATATAAGTGAATTTGCAAAAGTAAAGAAAATATGCAATAAATGCAGAGTAGTCTTTTCAAATTGGAGTTCTGGATAGGAACTGAAACAAGATGGCCAATTTCCAGGTTATACTGTAACTAGCCAACCCACGGCGTACCATACGCTGCATAATCAGGACGTTTTTTTAATGATTTTTAAGCACAGGGAGAAGATTAACATTTGAAAAATTGGTAATGTAATAAATCAGCAAGAAAAGCAACATTGTAACAATGCACGGAACGAACCAGCACACAATCGTCTGTGACTGAAAACTGGCGGACCGCCATCACTCATGTGCCCACCTCCAACTTGTCACTTGAGTCGTTGTTGTCTTTGCACAGTCCAGATGCACCTGTGACTCACGTAGACTTTCCGTGTTCCTGCAGGAGCATCTAAGAAGATGCATGTTTGTCGCGGATGCGAATAGCTGTATGTAGCATGTAAAACAGTTTGCTATGGTGCACGTGGTCATGTGTCGTAACCGAAAACTTGGTTTTTAAAGACTGCTTACTTCATTGTGTTTTAACCTCAGTTGTAAAGGATTGTTTTAAGGATCCCATGGGATACCCCTCGCAAAACGTTTTACACGCTGCATATGGCGATTCACCTCCGGCGTGGCTCCTTCCTGCGTGCGCCATAGGTTTCTTACTTGTCGGCGGCTTAGTGAATCCACGCCCCTTCCGGCATGCTTTCCATGGGTGTTGTGCCAGGTGTCTTACTTGTCGGCGGCTTAGTGAATCCACGTCCCTTCCGGGGTGCTTTCCATGGGTGTCTCGTCTTAGTGAATTATATATATAGATGTTAGTGAAGGAGTGGCTGTCAATCTTGTGTTCTGCAGAGGGAGGAGAAGAGAAAACATTAGTACACATTTATCATAACCAAGGCCCTTAAGCTGCATTCCATGTGCACACATGTGGCTATATACATGAAAAAGTGATACCCAAACATTTTACTTACTTTTTATCATTCTAACTTTCAAATTCAACTATTTCACAATTGTTTGGGATCCTAAGGATAATGTGAGAAGATACATGAGTAACACACATGGCAAGATGGATGATAAACAGCATATATCACCTGTATGAGGACAGTCTCACCATGTAATTTCATCTGTGAGGATGACTAAGATGGTATTGCATATAACCCACAGCCATTTTATTAATCTGGTCTGGGATAAATAACAAACAGCATGACTGAAGAAGTAGCAGATTACCAGTGGCTTTTTTGCCATATGGTTGACACTCTGAGGGGGGCCTCAAATGATTTCTGGGAACAGCTAAAACAACCTCTTCATCCAATGGCTGCCACCAGTATCGCAACACGTTGGACCCTCCAAATTAAATGACTTCCACCAGGGACCTGGCACCGTGGAGTACCATATTAGGATCCATTCCCAAGGCTGAATAACAAGACATCTAAGTATATAAGTAAAAAGTATTCGGGTGGGGGCACTCCTGTGAGAAAGATGCTGTCAGAAAGGATAGAGCCATCCTGGGAATTCGTGCAGACAACATGTGTCTGTGTTGTGTGTGTGTGCCTCAGTGAGAGATAATTATGCAGCACGTAATCAGGAAGACTGACCAGACCAGCTCAACTACTGAAATCCATTGTTTTCCTTTCTTTTATTTCAAATCCTTTGGCCTGGATGTGTGGGCATCAGTGAGTGTTGAGAAGAATCCTGGCATGAATGTGTATGTAGTGGATGCTACAGAAAAAAAGATAATTGGAGCTGAATTAAATTATGTTACAGTTAAAGTTTGTGGCTTATGGTTAGATTCCTTTTATTATTCTGTAATTAGTATTTTTCCTGTGTTCTATAACAGTTTTTAAAATTGCTTCATTTAAATTTTGTTCAATTATGTATTGCATATGAGTATATGTACAGTGGCCCTGAAGTACAATGCACAAAAACAAATCGAATCATGCAAAAACAAATCAGAAAGCAGAAAAACAAATTGGAAATATAAACACAAATGAGAAAATGCAAAAACAAATTAGAATTTGTAAAAGCAAATTGGAAACACAAAAACAAATCAGAAACCGCAACAACAAGTTGTGCAGTGTTTATTGTTGATGTAAGAACTGTTTGGAGTTTCTGGTCTTGTAGATTTTCTCTGTTCTTTGATTCTGCTTTTGAATTTCAGATTGGATTCGTTTGCCTTGATTTGCTTTTTTAGACATATCCTTCTTACCTTATATTTTGCCTTTTTTCTTGTTTATTCTTTTTTGATTATTTTATATATATATATATATATACACATAATTCTTGTTTTGTGGTGTCATTAAAAACAGAGGTTTGTTGTTTCCCTCTCCATTGAGAAACATTTATTGTGTATTCTTGAGTATTTTGAATTTTTTAAAGCCTGAGCCCCATTTTGGGCCTGAGAAGGCCTGGAGGTCTGTCTGTTGAAGTTGATGCCTTAGTACGTGGGGTGAGGATTTATTTTGGGGTGTGACTGGTGGGATCTCAAGGCATATTCACCCTTTTTACCATTTTGTGAGCTGCAATTTACAAAACATGGAGGGAGCCACAGAAGACTGGAGCAACAGCAGTGGCTTTGGAGGGTAACCAAGGAAATGTTATGCAAGGGAGCGACACTGCAGGTCAGAATGTTTTAGGCTACCAGCACCAGTGTTGATAAAGTGTCAGCCACATAATGCCATAAACATCACACAAAATGAAAATGTAGCAATATGTTATAGTACAATCACTTAAGGACAGTATTAAAAAATAGCTTAACATCGGACACTTAACACCAAAAGCCAAAATACAAATAAATATTAATAGAAGTCCTTAAAATGTTTCACAAAAAAAAAATCAACCAATGGGTCACTTAAAAGGGCTCCAGCCTTCAATCCCCAAGGCAGAATTGAAAAAGTCAGGCTACACATGTGCAAACTTGAGCAAAGATACTGTATGCTAAGAACACTGCAGGGGTGAAGAATGTGACCAAAGAACATGGAAACAAGCAGCCAATGCCAGAGACAAAGAAAATCTCACATAGTTCAAAAAGAAATATTTCAAGATAAGAAATTCCATTTCCAAGTATACCATGGAAATTTGGACAAAATTGAACATGATGACTAAATTGAGTTACATCTAAGTTAAATTACTGAGGCAAGTCTACTGCATATTTATTTATTTTTGAATAACATTGCCATCTGTTGGGAGATGTAGGAGACACAGTGCCCCACTTGCTCTGAATGCAGAGACACCACTGAAGACTAGTGATGAGAGGCTCACACAATCAGTAAGAACACAATGTCTTCTACAAGTGGCTTCAGTCTGAAACAGTCTGAGAGGAGTAAAGTATCAGTAAGTCAGTGATAAACATATATTCTTTCAATCAATCAATCAACATTTATTTATATAGCACATTTTCATACAAAGAAATGTAGCTCAAAGTGCTTTACAAAATGAATAGAAAAATAGAAGACACAATAAAAAATAAACATAAGTCAACATTAATTAACATAGAATAAGTAAGGTCCGATGGCCAGGGTGGACAGAAAAACAAAAAACTCCAAATGCTGGAGAAAAAAATAAAATCTGTAGGGGTTCCAGACCACGAGACCGCCCAGTCCCCTCTGGGCAATCTACCTAAAATAAATCAAACAGTCCTCTTTGTATTTAGGGTTTTCATGGAAGGACTCGATGATGATGGTCACGTAGACTTCTGGCTTTCAGTCCATCAATGTTGGTGCATCATGATGCTTTGAGTAGGTGGTGGTGTCACAGGCCGCCACCACAAAGAAACCGGAAAAAGAAACAGAAGAGAGAGTTGGGGCCAGTACGGATTTTGAAGCCACTGTGAATAGTTATTATGATGAATTGAACATACAGAGTATCAGTATTAAGTTAAAGTGAAGTTATAAAAAGGCCATGTTAAAGTAATGTGTTTTCAGCAGTGTTTTAAAGTGCTCCACTGTATTAGCCTGGCGAATTCCTATTGGCAGGCTATTCCAGATTTTAGGTGCATAACAGCAGAAGGCCGCCTCACCACTTCTTTTAAGTTTAGCTCTTGGAATTCTAAGGAGACACTCGTTTGAAGATCTAAGGTTACGATTTGGAGTGTAAGGTGTCAGACATTCCAAAATATAAGATGGAGCGAGATTATTTAAGGCTTTATAAACCATAAGCAGTATTTTAAAGTCAATCCTGAATGACACAGGCAACCAGTGTAGTGACATCAAAACTGGAGAAATGTGTTTGGATTTTCTTTTCCCAGTTAGGATTCTAGCAGCTGCATTCTGCACTCGTTGCAAGTGATTTATGTCTTTTTTGGGTAGTCCTGAGAGGCAGTGCAGGATTTACGTATAAGCTACACAAGCTATAGCTTAGGGCCCCCGCCTTCTTGGGGGCCCCCAAACCAAATTGTCAGAGTGAGCAATTGTCATATATACTAATAAAGGGCCCCATGTCTCAAATAGCTTAGGGCCTTATCAAGCCTAAATCCGGCACTGCTGAGAGGAGTGCGTTACAGTAATCTAGTCTACTGAAAACAAAAGCGTGAATTAATTTCTCAGCATCTTTCAATGATATAAGAGGTCTAAATTTTGCTATGTTTCTTAAGTGAAAAAATGCTGTCCTAGTGGTCTGATGAATATGCGATTTAAAATTCAGATTACAGTCAACAGTTGCCCCTAAGTTTTTTACTTCCGTCTTAACTTTTAATCCTAATGCATCAAGTTTATTTCTGATAACCTCATTGAATCCATTATTGCCAATTACTAAAATTTCAGTTTCCTCTTTATTTGAGAAAATTACTATTCATCCATTCAGAAATACCAGTAAGACATTGTGTTAGTGTATCGAAAGAGTCGGGGTCATCAGGTGCTATTGATATTCTTTGACTCTTCACTTCTGGGCTCCATTTAGGCAGCATATGTTTATGAAAGCTCTTTCTCTCTCTCTCACCCTTTTTTTCAAGTTTTTAATAAATTTGTTTTAACAATTATTAATTATTCATATTTAGTTGTGATCTGGCATTTTGCTGGTCAAAATAAATATGCAATGCATTTTTAAATTGAACATATGCTGATGTTATTGAAAACCCTACCTTCAGATTGTCTCAACAGCCTTTGAAACAAGCTTCTAACCTGAGCTGTGCCATAGGGTCAATGTAGAGGATCTGATTGCTACCTAAACCTGTAACCTCTGAGAATGTAAGAGGCTCTGAGGAACATGATGGGAGTTTTATTAAACATGATGAAACTCAGCTGGTATTACTGCAATCACTACCACCTATGGAGCTCTGGTACAATGTTACTCTGTTAAAAGATGGAATAAGTGAAGATAAAAATATGGTGGGAAGGTTTCAGATCTGGCCTGTTTCCATACAATGAGACATATTTGATCACTTTGAATTAGTTGAATAAACTTTCACATCTCATGGCGGGTTATGGTGAGTTCCGGTAATAACATTTTAGGTACTATGAAGAACCAGTTTAACCCTCTTTTAATGGTGGACAGATTTCATCTGATATAATCAGAGAAACTGGAAAATGCATGAGGGGGACTGGACATCTATGTGAATGAGCACTAGTAAAAGAGTGAGCATATTATAATTGGAGCTAAAAGGTGTCATCCAGACATTGAAATACTGATGGAATTCATACACGTTACTTCATCGGGAATTAAGTTACACCATTCTTGTTAATATTTATTAACTCAGCAACAAAAATGATTTACTATATTACCAATATTCTAATAATGAAAACTGTTTTGACCCTAGATTGCTGGTGACTTCAACCAGAGGAACTTTCTAAGGAACAAACTCCTATCAGTATGTTCCATTTGTGGACTCAACAAGCTGGGCCTGTTCTACCCAAATATTAATGCCTTTCTAAGTAAATCAATGGTACAGCTGGGCAGATCTGACTACACCTTACTCCCACCTACTAGCCAATTATCAGACGGCAGCATGTCTCTTGTTATCCGAGCTAGAATTTGGTGTGCTTGTGAAAGGTTTGTGGTTTGTTTTACTATTTATGCTTTTCCTGAACATCTGTAAAGTTTTAATTTCCCCTTGAAAACAAATAAAAAATCTATCTATCTGTCTATCTATCTATTGTGGCGGGTGGCTGGGGGTGGTACCCAGCCGGGACGCCCAGGAGGACCAGAGGAGGACTTTCCACCGCCAGGGAGCTCCCCGGTGCCTGAAGAACCCTGGACTTCAGCACTTCTGCCACACCAGGAAGTGCTGGGGGGAAGAAGTCTGGGGACACCCGGAGGGCTTCCGGGTGCACAGCCGGCACTTCCGCCACACGGGGGCGTGTCTGGGGAGGACTGCCGGGAAGCAGCTGGAGCCCATCAGGGCTGGTATATAAGGGGCCACCTCCCTTCATTCGGGAGCAAGAGTCGGGTGGAAGAGGACAGAGCTGAGCTATCTATCTATCTATCTATCTATCTATCTATCTATCTATCTATCTATCTATCTATCTATCTATCTATCTATCTATGCACACAGACATCCTCACTTCTCGGGTAAGGTGACTGGAATGATGGGCAGCAGAAGCTTTTGAGTGTAAGGGTAATGGCCTGACTGGGTAAACTGTCTTCCTTTAAGACTTAGTTACATTTGGGGGTAAAGCAAACATTATAGTTAAGTCACCAAATAAAATAATCTTATATCCTAACCACTTTTCAGAAAATAAAATATTTGCTTGTTCTCATTCTAGTATTGAGCTAAAACATTCTTCCGATGTGAGGAGCTGGAATGGGAGTCCCTTAGAGTAATCTGCACTTTCATAACTTGCATTTTCTTAAATTGTTATATTGATGGAAACTGAGAAACACAAGGATACTGAACTATCATGATTCAGACATACTATGCATGTCTTAGTTCATAGATCATTTCAGTGTGATTATGCTTTGATTGGAGTTTAGACATAACATGACACACAGTCCTGAATTGTATTTCTCAGATCCACACAGTAAAGTAATACAATGAGATTCAGAGCAGCAACAGCTAGGTCCACTGAGGGGCCAGATAATCAATGAATCTTTTTCTTATAAACTACTGTTCTTTGAATACAATGTCTAACGCTTCATTACAAATCAAACAGGGTTACATTTTAAAACAAACAGAGCATTAAATACAGCAACTTTCAATTACAAGTGACAATTAATTGCTTAAGTGTACATAGGTAAAGAACAACACAGAGCATAGTAAAGTAGATTAACAGTCTGAGAGACCATATGGGAGTATTCGGATTAGCACAGTTTTCAAAGAAGGGCAGAATAAAAACACCATTATATTCAAGGTGAATGATGTGTAAGAGGAAAGAGGACAACCTTTCAGCTAATTTGATAAAATTTCATAACAGAGCATCCTAAACAGGAAAGGAAAGATTTTATTAAACAGATTAAAAGCCACAAAGCTTATTGAGCACTCACCAAGAGGTGTAAAATAGGTCTTGAAGTTTGAGAAAATATTTCTGAAAGAGAGAAATAGCTATGGATGGAGTCACTAGTTTTCTATTAATGAACTGATGAAGCTGAAGGAGTGCTTTTGTAAGCAATAGGCACCACTGAATTAAAATAGGAGGCAGCTGAACACATCATATTCTATCACATATAGGCAGAGTTCATTTTTGTTCATCATGCAATTAATTTCAACAAAATGATAAACTGACATGTAGATTGTGCAAATTAGACAGATCAGATTTCTAGATTTTGCCTGGTATAGGTGAGAGAAGAAATGGCTCTGAATAATGAAGCAAGTCTAGGGATATGGCAAGTTAACAGTAATGTCTCTTCACCCTCTTGAGTGTTGCAGAAAAATGTCACCCTTTGCTGTTAGGAACCTGGAGAAGTTTCAGAAGGTAGAAGATTTGGTGAACACTGTATTCTCTTTATTGATCTCTGTCTTCCACAAAAATGTATCTACCCTGTAACCACTGTCTCTTTAGCTCAGATAACTTTCCTCTCTCTTTCTTCCTCTCCCTCGTGGGACACTATATTCTTCAATGTTTTTTATTTCTACAGAAATACCAACTACAACACACTCAATTCAGAATTCTGCATTGATTTTATCTTAGCCCTCAATGGAAGCTGGATAAAGTCTAACCCTTGATTAGTCTACATCTGATCCTCGTAATCTGCACATGTCCTGGCACTGCCCTCCTGGTCTCACATATGTCACATATTATCTTCCCTTCTTTTCCTAAATATTGCACTATTACATCAAATGTGTCTTATTTTAGATGTCTGTATGCTTCCACTTAATTCCTAACACTGTCAGTTATTTTAAATTGGTACACTGGCAGACAAATTCATTTCCACGTCCCACTAGAAGTCTCCTGAGTGACATACTGTTAACTACTGGCAGTCTTCCTTCTCAGTTTATTTCACTTTGAATTTTCTCAACACAAGTTAATGGTGCTTCTAGCAGTAAAGTTGAAAGTTGGACAACTGCGCCTCAATTATTTCAATTCTAGTTTTGCTGCAGCCCCCTTAAAAACCTTTTTTTCTGTGATTGATGCTCTTTTCACTTGGCTGGTGTGGTCAGATCTTGGCCTCTTTTTCCTCCCCTTTTCTGGGTTATCATATAATATTTGCGCCTTGGCTTAGCCTGAGATTGGGTGGGATAGGGTTGATTGGCTTTAATTTTACGGTTGTTTCTTATTAAATGTTCTGTTGCAATTCTTTTTCCTATTTAATAATAATAAGAAACAGTTTTGGTGAGATTTGTAGGTGAATAGCTAAGTGAATCTGAGCATTAACTGAAATATTGGTGGGGAGTAATGTCTGTCCCATGATTGCTTGATGTCAGTTCTATGATGACCACAATAATCAAGAGTTTTTCTCAGAAACAGTGGTCACTGCAATGGAGTCAGCTGCAGTCATATCTGACTGGCTGGAAATAAACTGTGAGATAAACTGCATGTGGAACCTGAAGGGCAGGTATTAGAAATACTCCTCCTATATATGGGAGAGTTGATTTTTAGGAACCTTCTTGAACCATTACCTAAGTAATATATCAAAAAAGTGCCAGATTTAATAAAGATGAAGATGTTTGTTCTGAAAATTTAAGAGAAATGTATTGAAAATGATGTAGGTCTCTTTCATTCCTTTGCCTTCACAAAAAAGATCCACTTGGAGAAGCTTGCAGTGTCTCAAAGTCTGCGCTGAATTCCTAAGATTGTTTCTGGTAAAAAAATAAAAAATAAGAGTTTCTAAAAAGGATTCAGTGTGTTTCCTAGCTGACATTCATAGACCCTATCTACACATTTGTAGAGTGTGACTTACGTACGAGGGAAGTTCAAAAAGTTTCTGCACTTTTTTTAACTTTATTAAAAATTTCAAAAACAAATTACATCACTTTTTTACAAAGTCACCTTCATTTCTGATGCAATTTTCCCAGAGTCATACCAACTTTTTAATGCTGAATTACTACTCCTCCCACCTTCATCGTTTCCAATGAAAATATAAAAGTGCGGAAACTTTTTGAGCATCCCTCGTATTATCCTCACAGCACTGAGTTTGAAGCAACTTCTAGCTCGGGAAAAACTCCAGTTGCTCCTTATTCTTTAACTCGAGGGGATGTCGGCCTTACAACTATTTATATTTCCATCCTTTTTTCCACATGTCTTCAAAATGTATTTTGTTATGTAATGAATTCATTTGTAATGCATAATATTACTGTGAAATAATTCAGTTTCTTCTTAATGAGTTAATCCTAAATTTTTGTTGGGTATTTTCAGAGTTTCCTCTTTTTCCTTCTAGTAATCCTCACAATTAAATGACAAGCTAGTCATCTGACAAGGTTGACCTTTGCTATATAACTAAGCTAGATATTTACCAACTACTGTAAGCTGGACATTTTGCATTTAAAGTTAACATTAAAATCCAGCAATATGCAATACATAATGGATAAGTATAAGGCTGACATTTGCGCTTAGGTTGGATATTTGCCATATTAAGTGAACATTTGCTATGTAAGCTGAAAACTGACATGCAATATCACATTTTATACAACATCACACACACACATAGACACACAGAGTATTCTTAATTTGAACATCCTTTAATGTCAAGAGGCACGGCCTGTGATGTTGGGCTATACAAAAATAAATTGTATTGTATCGTATAAAGAAAGTAGCACCAGAAAAGAGTATACTGTTCTATGAATAACAGCCCAAATCTAGTTGTTAGCCCCCAGTTGGGTAAGGGTATTGTGGTTTCAAATCATTCCCAAAATGATTTCAGCAAAACGACCAAGGATGGACCATACATCTCTGCTTATCATTACAATGTAGAAGTAAAAGAGAGAGAGAGAAAGAGAGATTGGAAGCATACATGAAAATGGCTTATTTTCTCCAAATAACCTTTAACTAAAGTACTAGCATTAATCAGCACATTTACAGGACAAAGACGTTGATGGAGAGGTGTGAACGGATTTAAGGTGGGACGGATTTATGAGTTTTCTCGTAGGCTCTGGTAATTCTAGTGTTAAATGTATACATCTGCTACTTCGTATATTTAACATCTAACAGCTGGGCTTGGGTTGAGTCCGTTAATCTAGAATGTAATTTTGTAGCGTTTCCCGATTTTAATGTTTTTGAGTTACGTTCTCAGAGCATTTAATAACATCCTATGAATCTTCTGGGGTCTGTGCAGAAAGCATTTTCTACTGGTCTCCTATATACTGTAATCACCAACATATTTTGATATAAGACCTTGTTTAGATCCTAGAGCATTACTGACGATTGATAGAACTTGTTGAACTGAAAACTGAAATATGGTTCGAGAACGTAATGTACAGTATTTAGTTTGGGAACGTACTTCAAACTCTTGTAATTTTTTTATCGTCCATATTTTTATCGTCGTTAGTTTTGGCTTCAGCAAAATGTTATTACTGCCTGCGCTCAGCACCTAATCGACTACCTTGTTAACTTCGATCAAACTTATCCTGTCGATTTCCGGATAAAAGTGACACGTACGTCTGTCTGAATTGTCTTTCAAGAAAAATGTGGACAACACAAATTCGTATGGGCGGTTAGCTCCGTTCACTTTTGAGAAGAAGCAGGTGCCCGACAAAGTGTTCTGCAGTCCTGAAGCGTCCGGCTGGCGTCTCCTCGTTTCCTAGCAACGCAGAGAGGCCATTGACAGCGGCGCCGAGGTTTGGTTTAATGGTTCATTTCATTTTAGAAAACAAGCAGAAAAGTGAAACGAATGGAGAAATATGAAGTAAGTGTATTTTTTTTAAATAAAATTAGCTTTATTGTCTAGTGCGTTGTTAATAACTGTCCTAATTTGCATAAAACCAGGAAGAAAAATGGTAAAAATGGTAGAATGATTTGCCATGTGGGAAATTGGGAGAGTTGGAACCTGCCGCAGCTCAAAGTGTACTCGAGTACTCCAATAGGCAGGAGTTTCTCTAACAATAGTTATTAATGAATCTTCCAATTTCCAATTGCTAGTTAAACTGACATCTTCCTGTTTGTTACTTTTAACTGTATCCATATGGTCTTTGCGTTGTAAAAGGTGCGCTATAAAACCGTGTTTCGCTACTGTATCTGGTTTCCCCCTTTTCTTCTACTGTCAGAAGAGTCTTTTTGCATGCTTAATGTTTTGTTTTCAAACTTTGGGGATCCTCCTACTTTATTATTTCAGGGCACCCATTCATGCAACAGTTTTAAATAAAAATTTTTCTAACACAGAATAATAATAAGAAATCAGAGCCTATCTGACATCAGGTGGACTGGAGCTAACCCCAAATGGCTGGCACGCACACTGTACTGGTCCAGTTTAGAGTTGCTATTAGCTATTAAGATTAAGCCTGGGGTGAGCAATGGGTAGAACCCTGGGTTCAAGTGCTACTACTAGTTGTCGTTCCAATGGAGTTAGCACATTCTCCCATTGCTTTTCTAGGGTTTTCCTCTGCTCCTTTGTTTTTTCTCCTTCATACCCAGTGTAGATTAGGTTGATTGGTGATTCCAAACTGTCTTTCATGTGAAAGTGTGAATGAGTGGGCCCTGAAATGGATGGGTACCTTGCCCTGGGTTTTCTTTCTTCTGGCATAGGTTCTGACCCCATTGCCCTGAATCTAAGATATTCAGTGTGTCACATACTGTAGAAAGTCTGTCCTCTACACTTTTTTTTCAAAGCATTTAGAGTTTTATTATCATTTATATAACAAGCAGGAAAACAAACAATACAGTATATTTGAGTGCATTTGCATAGAACTAATATATTAAGACACATCACATATAACATAAAACACAATTTTTTCCATATTTTCCAACTTACAATGGTTGCTGCTTTGCAACCAATGATGGAAGTGGCTCCCCTTGGGTCTTAAATTGGATAAAAGGATTAAGAAAAAAATGTGGATGGCAGGCTACAATTTTACACTGTTTACAAATTTACTGTTTTATTTAATTAATCTCATATTTTGAAAAAGTTTCAAAAAAGTAATCAAGCTTCTTATCTTGAGTTATTTACTTTCAAGCAATACATTGCTTTTCTTTGTATGAAGCTGGCTGTTTACACCAATAATTAGAATGAGCTAATGTATTATACAGAAACTACCAAACTAAAAAGTATTATAATAATGCAGCTGTTACTACTATTGTTTTGATTTTATTAACAACGAGGAAGGCAATCAGACCATTAATGATACATATAAAGTTTTCACCTACATTGCGTTTGCACAGACTGAAGATGCAGAAATTAAAATGCATGCATGTATAAATATTTTAGATTGTCCTCCATAAATCATAAATTAACCATGGTGTTATATTTTTGTTAAAACTAAATGTCTTGCAGATTTTGGATAAAAAGGATGCAGGTGCTTATGGCTACACCTTCATTGTGAAAAACAGGAGAAATGATCAAATTTACACAATGAAGAGGGTATGTATGTGTAATGCATCACCAGCACTGTGCTGTCAAATAAATGTGCTTGGATTTGCCCTGTGCTCTGCTGGTTTAAATTCCACAATTTGGTAATGTTTTATTTAGGTTGAGTGTCGTGATGAAGGAGAGGCCAACAAGGCATTACGGGAGGTAAGAGAAAAAGTTTTCTGCTCTTTTGAGGCTGATGTTTTTTTCAGGGAAAGTGCAAGTCGAGTGGTCTATTGGCTCAGGCATTGGGCTTTACATCACAAGACTGCTGAATCAGTTGTCCCAGTCTCTGACTAATGGTGTGACTCTGAGTAATAACTTTATCTGGTGGGGCTCCAATAGGAGACAGAGGAAACCAAGGCAATGCACACTGCATATACAGTAGACACATACACACATACAGTACATATACACTGTGTACACAAAATGTGTGTGTGGAATCTGTATAATAAACATGTCAGTGTGTGTCTGAGGTTATTTATACAGTATATACAGAACACATTCATATATTCGTATACAGATTGTGTGTGTAGAGTATGTTTAATATATATATATATGTGTGTGATCCTATTTGTATAATATACACATACAACCATCCAGAATATATGCTATTTATACAGTATGTGCGTGTAGAGTATATATATATATATATATATCTATATATATATAAAATTCTTTTCACGTTTGAAACGGAAATTACATATGACCACGCGAAACGGAAATTACGTATGACCACAGAACATATTATAATACAGGAACTAATCACTTCGTTTCTGGACACCATTTTTATATCGTCTTTACGAATTGTTATTATTTGTGTGAGAGTTATTTTACTGATATTGAAAAGAAATAAACACAAACACGCCGATCTATTCCATAGAGGTGCATCCCGCGTCGCCCTCTCCCAGCCCTCCTATCTGGACTCCAGCGCTGAGCCGTCCGTCGCCAGGCTTGTTGTGACAGAGAAGTTTTATTTATTCCTCTATGTGACTGTCACGGAAACTGCCACATTGTAACTTTTTTTTAATTGCCAGTACTTCATAGAGATGAGGAAAACAGCTTTGCGTCTTTCTACTTTTTAACTGCACTGAGCTGTAAACAATGTGAAGACAAGACTGCCTTCAGCAGCGATGGGTCGTGAGAACAAAGTGGACACTGAAGGCGTGGAAAGTTGGGCTCCTCCACCTGGTCGAGAGCTTCGCAGTTTCGGGCAGTGTCCTCTCTTCTCACACTGTTTGTGACACTTTGAGTGCCCCGTTGGCTCCTGGGAGAGTGGAAATCTTTGTGAATGAGTGTAATCGTGCCATTGAAGAAAGACTCCCTTTGTAAATTGTGCTGCATGACTACTTACTGCCCCTAAGGTGAGTTCAGGTCACTAAAACCCTGTAACATTCAAGGTTGCTTTTGTGATGAATTCTTTTAACAACATGTAGGGTTTACATCTAAGAAGATGTACCGACCTCTTCATGTAAAGTATTGGACTTGGGAATTGTTTGGACCTTCTGCCCGTTAAGCATGGAACGGCAGTGTCCACATTTCTCAGAATAATTTTTCTCTTAAATCACAGGCACATAGTGCAATGTTGTCAGGCAGAAATTTGGAGGATCACACAGAAAATGTTATTTCTATACCACACCGGTCATGTAGCGCCTTTCACAAGGGATCTCCTACCGAGAGATGATCCAAATACATTTAAGCTGCTGTTAGTACTACTTACCTGTTGTGTTATAGCGCCTTTAAAATGTACTTTACCCGAAAGCACTCCAGTACTGCTCAATGTATCTTGACTTCTTACATGTTAATGTGTTACTGTTTAATAATATAATAATAATTTATATACTACATTTTATTTTTTTCCCTTGCACTCAGTGAGCGAAGCCACAGTGTAATCAGCTAGTGTATATATATAATATATATATATATATGTGTGTGTGTGTGTGTGTTTGAGCTTATTTATACAGTATACATATGCACACACATAACAACAAAAGCTCAAAATGTTTTATAATGTGTCAAGGAAGTAGTTACCTGCAAAGAATAACAAATTAAAGATAGATAAGAATAATAAGGAATAAATAGTATACAAAAGATAAATAAATAATGCACACTTACATACTGTAAGCAAGATATATACTGTAATTAAGAGAAATAGAGTCCTTAAAATGCAGAATTGTTTTTTAGGTTTCTAAATGACAGTCCAATGATGAGGCCAAATGGCCTCCAATTAAGCTGAAGAAAAAAAAACAAAATCTGCAGGGGTTCCAGGCCAAAAGGCCGCCCTGCCCCTACTAGGCATACTTAACATAAATGTTCTTAAGTAGTTCATTTTTGGTTAATTTTAGGCTTCATCTTAGAGGGTTTTGATGCAGTGGATCTTGTAATAGGTTGTGGTATTCACCTTCATTCAGACATCGCATGTGGCTACACAGGACTTTAATCAGGTGGTGCTGGCTTAGAACGCCACCATGGAAGAAACAGAAAAGTACACAGAAAGAAGTAAAGATTAATCATTATTGCAGATTTGCTAAAGAAAAGGATAATTCCATGTATATCTAGCTGATTAAGAGTAGAACTAAATTGAATCTACGAAAAAGCAAAAATTAATAAGTAGGATTTTAGGAGTTTCTTAACATGTTCCACAGTATAAGCCTGAAGTATCTGTATTGGTAAAGTATTCCAGATTTTTGTTGCATAATAACAAAAGGCCGCCTTACCAGTTCTTTTAAGCTTGGCTCTTGGAATTATAAGCAGGCCGCTATTAGAAGATCTAAGGTTATAACTTAGTGGGGCAGGCACCCGAAAACATACGAGGGAAGAAGATTATTTATGGCTTTATATACACTATTAATAGTATTTAAATATGCT
This sequence comes from Polypterus senegalus, assembly GCF_016835505.1. Lineage (NCBI taxonomy): Eukaryota > Metazoa > Chordata > Cladistia > Polypteriformes > Polypteridae > Polypterus > Polypterus senegalus. The sequence goes on from NC_053162.1 coordinate 131,288,356, forward strand.
CACAAACAAACACATACATACATATATGCACATACAATACATATACTTTATATGTGTGTGTATATTATATAAATATATATGTGTGCTTGTATGTGAGCTTATTTATACTGTAGACACGTACACATTGTGGCCACTTGGGGACATCAAGGGACCCAAACCTCAGGTGCAATTGCAACAACTCCAGTACCGGATTCAAATAAACGTTTTTATTAAACAATATATCTTTTTACAGGACTCACAACAATCAGCTCTTTTTTCTGTTCTGTTTTCTTTTCTTATCCTCACTCCTTCACTCTTAAAGGCAAGTGTTGTGTTCTTCCTCCTGACTCTGACTCCCCAAATGATACAAGGTGGCTCTTTTTAGACAGAACCAGAGAGTTATTCTGGTGTCAGGACACTTAACAGAGAAAGCACTTCTGAGACAGGCAAAAGTACCATAAAGTAGGGAGAGAGATTCCCTGCAGTCCCCCCTTGTGGTGTAATGAAACACAGTGCGACTGTTCAATGGGGAAGGGTCCTGGAAAGTTTCCACCTATCATAGTGGGGGAGCATATGGTCTTGGAAGGCGCTATCACCCTGTGTCTATTCATTCTCCATTCCTATTTCTATGCTGGCATGCCATGTTGGGCTTCTGGCTGAGACAGGGAATGCCTTGACCACTCAAATAAAGGAACAGGATTAATCTTGGCTGAGACAGGTATTCATCCTGGCCATCCTTCACAACATATACACGGATACAGTACATACAGTATACTGCATATATGTGTGTATATAATATGTAACTATCCATCCATTGTCCAACCCGCTGAATCCTAACTACAGGGTCACGGGGGTCTGCTGGAGCCAATCCCAGCCAATACAGGGCACAAGGCAGGAACCAATCCTAGGCAGGGTGCCAACCCACCGCAGATATGTAGCTATATACTGTATATTGTGTATGAGCATACAGTATTTATGCAGTATACACATGCACATGTACAGTACATATACTGTTCATTTGTATGTAAATGTATGTATGTGTATATTTCTACAGTGTAAACATACACCTATTTTGTTTAGGGTGGCGTGGGGAAACAAGAAATTTTCAGTTGATGTTAAATGCACAAATGAACACATTACAAAATACATCCATTTATCCATTTTCCAACCCGCTGAATCCGAATACAGGGTCACGGGGGTCTGCTGGAGCCAATCCCAGCCAACACAGGGCACAAGGCAGGAACCAATCCTGGGCAGGGTGCCAACCCACCGCAGTTACAAAATACATTTAATGATGAAATATATTGTATAGGATATGAAATTAATGATGGCAATCAATATTCAGTCAATATTCATTTAATGTTCTGAAGAAAACATCATGAAAGTGTTGTCCATTTCTCCATACACATTCTGTTGTGGAAATTCTGCATTGCTCAATGTAACATGTCAAGAAGAATGCCAGGGATTTCCTTTTCAATCCGTCTTTTTAGTTCAGCAATGGTTGCAGGACATGTGCAGTACACTTGGCTTTTAAAATGTCCCCACAGAAAAAAATCACAAACAGTGAGATCTGGGGATCTTAGAGGCCATGGAATGTCTCCATTGTGTGAAATAACGTGCCTTCCAAACAATCGCCGAATAGCTAAAATCGATTGTCAGACAATAAGTGGCTCCGTCCTGTTGAAACCATATGTTTTTGAGATTCAGATTTGCGAAGTTTTGCAACCTCCACACAAAAAATGTTTTAAGCATAGCAACGTACCGATCGGATGTAACTGTGGTTACAATGCCCTCATTATTTTCAAAAAAGTATGGGCCTATGACACCATGTAATGACACAGCACATCATACTGTAACCTTGGTGCTGTGTAATGGATGCTGGTGAAGCTCAAAAGGATGTTCCTGTGCCCAGTAATAAAAATTCTGTTTGTTAACATATCTGTTAAAGTGAAGGGCTTTGTCTGACATTCACAAGTTGTTAATGAATTTGGTGTCCTCATTTACTTTAGGTAGCAATTGTTCACAAAACTGTTGACACAACATGTGGTTCTTGGGTTTGAGTACCTGCACAATCAGCAATTTGTATGGGTAGAGCTTCAATTCAAGTAGTATTCTTTGCCCCAACTGTAGCAATGATGTGTGTTGTCGAATGGGGCAGTGAGGACTCCTCATGATTGCAGCTCGATCAGCCTCAATATTCTCTGGTGTGCGGGCCATTCGAACACTACCTGGAGACTACTTTTTTAAAGCAAAATTACGCACCAATCTTATAATTGTGTGTGCAGATGGGAGACGATCATGATGTCCTAACTGGTAATGACACCAAACTTCCCTTTGTGCAACTGTCACACTATAACCATTCTTATAAAAGTCTTTCACAGCGAACGTAATAGAAATTCTATGTCTGTGTTTCCTTCCACATCATGAGCGCCGATTGACGTCTCTGTTATTTGAACCATAGACATAGAGTATTATGGTTTGGGCCAGTTTTACTGCGTCTGGGCCAAGATGGCTTGCCTTCATTGATGGAACAATGAATTCTGAATTATATCAGAGAATTCTAAAGGAAAATGTCAGGACATCTGTCCATGAACTGAATCTCAAGAGAAGGTGGGTCATGCAGCAAGACAAAGACCCTAAGCACACAAGTGGTTCTACCAAATAATGGTTAAAGAAGAATAAAGTTAATGTTTTAGAATGGCCAAGTCAAAGTCCTGACCTTAATCCAATTGAAATGTTGTGGAAGGACCTGAAGCAAGCAGTTAATGTGAGGAAACCCACCAACATCCCAGAGTTGAAGCTGTTCTGTACAGAGGAATGGGCTAAAATTCCTCCAAGCCAGTGTACAGGAATGATCAAACGTTACCCCAAACGTTTAGTTGCAGTTATTGCTACAAAGGGGGGCCACACCAGATACTGAAAGCAAAGGTTCACATACTTCTGCCACTCACAAATATGTAATATTCGATCATTTTCCTCAATAAATAAATGACCAAGTATAATATTTTTGTCTCATTTGTTTAACTGGTTTCTCTTTATCTACTTTAAGGACTTGAGTGAAAATGTGATGATGTTTTAGGTCATATTTATGCAGAAATATAGAAAATTCTAAAGGGTTCATAAACTTTCAAGCACAACTGTATGTCTCTGAACAGCTCGGTGTTTTGGCGCCCTCTTCCTGCCACTTTTGTAAATGTAGTTTTGCTATGCTGGGAATGCAAAACGTGACTGAGTTACCAGCCAGAGTTTAGTTGTGATGTCGAGTGCTACTTGAGATATCTGAGCACATCGATTGACTTCGAACACCTTTAAACTCGTTCTTACCTCTTAAAAAGCTTTGTCTGATTTTCATAGTGTTGAAACTTTTTTATACATTAATTTTGCAGAAAAAATCAAGAACGAATGCAGTTACTGTGCAGGATAGACGTTGGCAACTCAAGTCAGTGGGTGTTTTCAGTATAAGCGTTTATTATGACTTGTTCGTTTAACATAAGCATGTTCACTCAGTTATGTTTTGTGTAATGCTGTTTTTTTTTTTTGTAGTAACAGCAGTAACGAAGTCCGATATGCAACGCGTCTATTTAAACACTTTATATTTAAACACTGTACTTTGCTTTGGTATCTTGATGTACTGTCAATTTATTGCAAACTATGCAAACTTTCCAATGTCTTCAGTATTATCCAGGCATCCCTAGTTAAGGAGTAAGCTCAGGAGCATACAGGCGGCTGAGCCTTCTAAGTCCTGGATAATGGACTATCTGTCCAATAAACTGAAATTTGTGAAGCTCAAGGTCTTTGTGTCTGGTATGGGTGTGAGGAACATTAGAACACCACGAGGAACAGCCCTGTCTCCCTTTTCTCTTCACCATCTACAGCTCAAACTCCAAATATATTTCACTTTCAGAAATCCTCAGATGATTAGATACCAGTGCGGTGCATTGATAAGGGTGATGAGAACTTTGTTTCTTGGTGCAAAGAGCAATGCCTTGAACTTAAAATCAGTGTAGAAATTTTTGATGTATAATCATCAATAAAATGACTGCACAGGAGGATGCAATAATAATTTTGGGATTTGAAATAGAAATGTTGTGTTGGTTAATTAAGTATCAGTTTTGCCTTTGTCAATACCGGTAATCGATCAAATAATTTGGCAAGGCTCCTACTTTATTTAAGTGACCTTTCTCTGTTGTAGAAGGTGGGTGTCCGCCCTTTAGTCTTATATCAAGGTATTTGGGTCACACTTGTTTTAAAAAACAGAATAATACAATTTATTGATAAACACAAGGATTATAGTATGATAAATGCATAAATATATCGACATAGAAGACTTGGTGCGGAAACACTAGACAGACAAACATATGACATAGTCTGGCTGTTCACTGGTATTTAGAGTTCTACTTTATCTTGGCAGGAACAAATAGTTTTACAATACCAAGTCTTTATAGATGATGATGTGTGGATTTGTTGCTTTGTTGTTGCCCCGGGTTCAAGTGGAAGATTCCTCATGCATTAGAATTCACTCTTTATCTTTGTTGCATGATCCTTTTCAGTTCTGTGCTGCTGCCACCTCAGTTTGCCTTCTGCTGTCTTTTGCCACTTCAAACGTAAAAAGTCTTTAGTCATTCTGGCTCAAGAGTTTAAATGCTGAAATTCCCTTCATGAAATAATGGCTTCTCAGTCTTGTCAGACAACTGGCACACAGATTTGGCTTGATAGACTGGGTCTCAGATTCTGGTCCATAAACAAAATAGAATTTCACCTTTTCAACTTGTCATAGAGAGGACAGCTATTAGGTTTCAGAGATCATGGTTTCAGAAGGTCATTTTGCATATTTTCCCATCCCAGAGAGAATTCCCACGGAGTTCAATGAGTGTCCAGCGAATATACCAAAGAGAGGGCTCATCAGGATGATGCAGAGAGTTCTAAAGGAGGCTGGAACTGAAGTCACTTCCAGTTATAAAATCAGTGTGTTCCAATAGGCGAGTTCTTTTGCCCATCTTAGTTTTCATCCCTTGAATTATATGTCTTTGTCCTTGCTTGAGTCTGTTTTGCACATTCTGGCTCAATAGGTCTGCATAGGGGCCTCTGGAGAGATGTCAGTGTAACTCTGGTTTACACCTTTCTTGTCAGATGATTCCCAGGCAGATCTTGGTACAAGTTGGAGTTTGGTCACATTAAGGAATATAAGTTGGGGGTTCTGTGTAGCTGGAGGACTGCATGCCTGTTAAATCTGCTTTCTTAACAGGTCTGGCGTGCCACAAAAGTCTAGCAGAATGGGCAATACCCAGTTTGTCCTATATCAGCAAAACCAAGGAATTGGTGATTGACTTGTGCAGCAGTGGCTACTCCAAAGAGACATTGTATGCTTGCATTACTTTAAAAAGGGATCCCACCCTGTTGGACTCTTGAGCAGGACCCTTAAAGTAAAAATTGTGGGTTCAGATCTCTTTACTGATGCAACATTGTGACCATGAGCAATTCACTTATCATAAATGTTGTAAGTCACCTTGGATAAAGTCGTCAACCAAATAAGTAAATGTAAATGCGCCTGGGGTGCTGTACAATGACTGATCCTACACTCTGCCCCCAAAGGTCATGCAAAAAGACAGTTTCCCCTAAGGAATTAATAAGTATGTCATCATCATCATCACCACTATGCAGGGAGTGGATATGTAGGTGGTGCACTACAAGGACTTGGGGGTCCACACCAATGATAGACTGGACCGGTCTAGTAACACAGAGGAGCTAGATAAGAAATGGCAGAACAGACTCTTTTTTTCTGAAGACACTGCATTTCTTTAATGTGGGTAGTAACATTCTTACTTGTTTTATAACTCTGTGATAGCCAGTGTGGTTTTCTATGTTGTGGTATCCATTTCAAAAAACACCCATTAAATCAACAACCTGAATAAGAAGGCAGGCTCAATTATAAGATGTTGTCTAGACCCTCTGGAGATGGTAGTGTGTCAGAGAGGGTATGAGCATTGTTCATAATGGCACTCAGTTTTGTTTTCATTCTCTTTTTCCTCTAACACTGAAGACTTTCAGGCAACAAATTATTCAGCACAAGTGTGTCAATAAACGCGACTGAGACTCCTTCATATCAATAGCAATATGCCTGCATAATGCCTCACTGTGACTGCTCTCTTATCTCTTATATGAACCAAAATATTTTTTTTTGTTATTCTTGTGTGTGTGTCTGGGCAGATATTATGGTTATTTGTTAAAATATTTCTATATTTCTTCAGTTTTGTAAAAGCTACATTTCCCCAAAATTAACAAAACTTGAGTTTGTTCTATCTATCTATCTATCTATCTATCTATCTATCTATCTATCTATCTATCTATCTATCTATCTATCTATCTATCTATCTATCTATCTATTAGAATATTTAAAACAATCTAGAAGAAATTCTACCCATCAAAGATTGCTAAAACTATCCACTTAATTCTTCCAAAATACTATCAAGTCTAGTTTTGAAGATCCCTAATTAATGTTGGAAGTGATATCTCAGTCAGTCAGTCATTACCCAACCTGCTATATCCTAATACAGGGTCATGGGGTTCTGCTGGAGCCAATCCCAGCCAGCACAGGGCGCAAGGCAGGAACAAATCCCCGGGTAGTGTGCCAGCCACCCGCAGGGCACACACACACACAGTATCTCATTATGTAATTTATTCTGCAGCTTCACGCCTTATGGTTATGTGAATGTTTTTTGAATGTGTGTTTGGCTAACTGGTAAACTAAGCTGGTATTCACCGAACCCAGTACAGCATGCATTAGGCTGACTGGGCGCTTGAAATGTGCAGAGTCTGGATGTGCACAAGTGTCACTGTGACCAGCGGTGGACTGGCATCCTACTCAGTGGTAATTCCTACCTTGTAGTGGACTAACCAAGATAAAGAAATGAGTGGATGATTAATTCATTTGAAACTCTGTAGTTAGATGTTGTGTTAACAAATCAACCTGTAATTCGTTCCTATGAAAGATTTTTTTTTTACTTTTCAAGTTTTTCTTTTGCCTAGTCACTCTGCCTTCTGGAATTACAACACTCAAATGTAATCGGCTACAAGGAGGTGTTCATGATATGGGATCCTAAGGTACTGTACATTTTTTGCTATCTTCTTTCAACTTTGGCTACACTTTAGTTGAAACATTGTTAAAGAGACCTTTTAGAAAAGGTAATGAATTCATGAGAACTGCAGTTTGACATAAGAGTTCTTTTCTCCATATAAGTTTGTTATAATGTTCATTAAAATGCAAAAGAGTGTATCTACTTTATGATGCATTTATTTCCAACTTCATGTAAAACCAAAATCCCCTTTCACACATGCTGACCAACCCCTACATTTCTGCCGTATGTATATGTGATGGCCTGGCACCAAGTCCAGGGTTAGTTCCTGACTTCCATCCAGTGCTGTAGTAATAACATCCAGGCCCCCAGCAAACCTGAATTTGATTAATTAAATGCAAAGCATTGAAGAATGCATGGATGATGAACATGTATGAAGAAAACTAGAGTCAGATATCTTGGGGAAACTTTATTCTGCTATTTCTACGGTAAAGACCTACTTCTAATCAATTTACTGGGACAACTAAAATATTATTGAAACAGCTTAGCTAAACAAACAGGCTTGATAGACTGAATGGTTTCCTCTTGTTTTATAAGTTTATTATGTTTCTTATGAAGAAACTTCTTGGATCTGCATACTGTATATGGAAAAAATAAGCTAAGGGATGATAGACCAAGTGTCCATCATCAGTGAAACATCAGCAGCAGCAGCAGTGAAAATGCAACAGCCCGTGTTTTTGGATATTGCTTGCTTCAGAATTGGCCCTGAATTTCCTTTTTCCATTCAAGTCTCAAATGCATCTTGAGATCTATGTATTTTGGAAAATGCTAATAATGCTAATGATACAGCAAATGAGAGTCTCAACTGCTGTTGCACACTAGCCTATTTTCTCTTGGGCAAAATGAAAAGAAAATTGTGACACTGTTGGATGTGACTTTTCAGTATTTTGCCTCTAATCCAGCACTACCTCATCTAAGCCCAGTTCATCCAGGGAATTATCAGTTTGCCCTGACATTTGTGAATAGAAAATTCCCAACAAACTCTTATAATAGTTAACCTGATGAAATCCCAGATTCTGTGTACGAGAGAGTCTCCTTTTATTGTGGCTCCACTGCCTGTACACTGAGACCTCTTTAGATAAAGCACTTTGTTTTTTGTTTTTGGAAAAGCTTGATCCGGATGTTTTTTCTGTACTTAACCGACTGAATCTATATTTGCAGTTATAGGCCAAGTCAGTATTATTCACTTTCTAATTTTGATTTAGGCGATTTCATCAAGTTCTCCATCAAAAAGAAAGTTTCTGACTTATTACAGAAGTGTGTATTAATATTGTAACTAATGAAAAGTATGATTGTAATATTCTCCAATTGGAAAACAAACATTCTAATAAATTAAAGATTCTAATGAAATAGATGGCATGTTCAATGTATAACATGAGTAAATTTACCTGAATTCATAGGTCCAGGAAAGCTATGGACAATGATGGAACAGGAATGGCCCCAACAATTTAGCTTAATGACAGACAGGCCAAAGGTCAAAATGTACCATGGGAAATCGAGTGACAAAACTCTTTCATGAACCTCTGCCAAATAATATCATAAATCCTAAAAGTAATGACCAATCAACTGTTGCGCCACTGCCTCATAATTTAATTGTCAGATTAATCTAGATGGGGCATTTAGAGGAAATCCATACAGACACGGGGAGATCATGCAAACCCCCAGCAGGGAGGACCTGGGATGCAAACCCTGATCTCCTTATTACCGCTGCACCTCCCATGAAAATGAATTCTTAGTAAAATACATCAGCCATACTGCTCCAGCTCCACTATTCCCTTGAGTGCCTATGGGGCTAAAGTGGGGTTTCTTCCAATAGCATTGTTTTTTTTCTTTATTTTGTTGATGTATCCCATTGCTGTTTGTTGTTTCAGATTTCATCTGTTATTGTGTGCCTGGTAATGGATTGTTGTGCTATGTCAAGCCTTTCCGACTTGATCAGAACAAAAAGGAAGCAGGAAGATAAATTTGATGAAGCAGTAAGTGTTTAAAAGTATTACGTTTCCAAAAAAGGATAGTTTAGCTGAAGAAGGATAGGAGTGGAAATAGCACCAATATGGCATGAGGCAGGAGCAATACGAGAAAAACAAAATGTACTGGTGTAACGAGAACCCATTCAAAATACATTAAGACTGAAGACATATTATGAGAGGGCCATTATGTACATTATGTTTCTTAAGTGTTACTTAGAGCAGAGAACAATTGGACACAATCTCCATCTAAATATGGGACAGCAGATGAGTCTGTTAGGTCCTGCTGTGTTTTACAGATGATACAGAAGCAGTGTGTGCTTGGTGGCTTAGTATGAAAATCAGGGCACATAGATTTGGAGATTTCAGGTTTTCCATTGGACATTTCTGGACACGTCTACACGTCTATGCTTCATTTATCCCCTGTGTGTGGAATAAGTGAGTCAGAGAATTTACAGTAAAGAAAAGGAGATTTAGAGCAGGGGTTCTTAAACTCGGTCCTGGGGGACCCCTTTGGCTGCAGGTTTTTGTTCCAACCAGATTCCTATTCAGTGACAACACCTCATAGCACTGATCTCATTTAATTAGCTGGCATTATTTATCTTTTATTCTACATTCAGAAAAGCACAGCAGCATGATTTTTACATTTATAAGAAACTTAGAAATATTTGTTTTTGCTATGGATTTAAATGCTTAACTCTCTTTTTATTATATTTTGCCCTTTCTCTGTGCAGTTTGCGCCCTTCATTTAATCTTAATAACGACAATTAAAAACAAGCAGAACAGAAACCCAAGCAAACAACAGTCAATTGTGAGAGGCTGCAACTACTTTAGCATCAGCCCCACAAAATAGTAAATAACGGATTAATTAAACAATTAGAACACCTAGAAAAGTAGAATGACAATCAAGATGAAAATACTGTTAAAAAGAAAAAAAATACATATAACTGCTTAGTACATTTTAATACTTTTGTTTTTGTTTTTTTTTACCAAACTTAGTTTTCTAATTTGTATATTGTTCCCAAAACAGGGACTCTGGGAAACAACAATTCACTTAATTAGCCCAGGAGTCCAATTAAAAACAGAGGCTGGGTTTGAGAACCCCTGATTTAGAGCAAAGGATTACAGGAGACACCCAAGGAGTGCCATTACCACAATATAAATAGTTAGATACTGACAGACTCTTCTTGTGGATGTCTCTAACAAGCATGTATAGATAGACAGATTGCTACTGATGTCTCTGAGAAAGATAAAGCATTTTGAAAGCTTAGGCAGATTATGACATGGACAAATGCTGTCAAACAAGAAAATGTTACATTTAGATTGACTTTTTCTTTTGTAGGTGATTAGGAAGTGGCTTGGCCAGCTGATCGACGCTTTAGTCTACCTGCACAAACAGAACATCATTCACAGGTCTGTCGTCTTACTGCATTATGAGAGCACTAAGTCAGTATTCATGCTAGAATTATCTCTACTTCAAAGGTTCTTACCATATAATTATTAAACTATGCATGCTACAAAAGATGTGGACTTTCGATACATTATATCAAGACAAATGTTTTTTACTTAAAAGAAATGGCATACATTTTAGTACAAACTTATTGACAACCTTGGAGCTTTTGATGTAATTGTTAAGGCCCTGAAGCAAATGTAGAAATACAAATGAACAACAAGCTTATTAATACTTTATACCTTAAAATTGATTTTATTTGTAGAAACCTGAAGCCATCCAATATATTACTGATGCCAGATCAGTCCTTTGCCATTTTTGACTTTAATGTTGCCTGTCTGGCTGATGATGAGCAGAAGCTGAAAGTACGAATGAAAGAAAGTAAGAGCAGTTTTCTGTGCCTTCTTGATGGTCCTTTATAGTATTGTCAGTGCTTTTCAGTTTATTTCCATATTTATAGGTATAGTAGCTAAGCCGCTGGACTTCACACTACAAGTTTGCTAGTCGATTCACTTGGTGACCAAGAATAAGTCACTTAACCCACCTGTACTCCATTTGTAAAAAAAAAGTGTATAAACATTAATGTCCCCAGATCTTGTATCATGTCTTTGGTAGCAGCAAACTATCAATAATAAAGTCTGTGAAGCCTACAGTTACATAATACCATTTCTATTTAAACTTGATTGTAGATCATTTGTCTGTTTTCTAAGACTTTGACTAATCATTCATCTTCTTACAGATAAAAAGTCTTGGATGGCTCCAGAATCTGTAACATGTTATGAGTGGAGCGAAAAGTCTGATGTTTGGTCTTTAGGCTGCATCATCCTGGAAATGTTGACTTTGACTTTGTTAAATGTGGGTATCTATCTATCTATCTATCTATCTATCTATCTGTCTATATATCTATCTATCTATCTATCTATCTATCTATCTATCTATCTATCTATCTGTCTATCTGTCTGTCTGTCTGTCTGTTGTGTTCAGTATCTCATTATGTAATTCATTCTGCATCTTCACGCCTTCTGGTTATGTGAATGTTCTTTGAATGTGTGTTTGGCTGACTGGTAAACTAAGCTGGTATTCAGCGAAGCCAGTACAGCGCGCATTAGGCTGACTAGGAGCTTTAAATGTGCAGAGTCTGGATGTGTACAAGTGTAAGGAAATGAGTGGATGATTAATTCATTTGAAACTCTTTAGTTAGGTGTTGTGTTAACAAATCAACCAGTAATTCATTTCTATGAAAGATGTTTCCATTCCAGACCAACAGAGAATATTCTTATGGAAGTCTATTCACATCTATCTATCTATCTATCTATCTATCAAATCATTTTTATGTGATATAGTGCCTTTAATATGAATCTTTATCCCTCTATGAATACTTGTTTCTGTTTCTAGGAGGATGCTGCTATGTCTCTCCTACAAAGAATCCGAGAAGATTCTGGACTTCTGAAATCTTCCCTTGACTCATTGGGATGCTCCCATGATCTCTGTCAGTTACTGATGAAAATATTAGAGAAAGACCCAGACCAGAGACCTACTGCATTGTAAGATATTAAACAATACTTTCTGCAAGTTTACATATTATGAGATTACAGTTTCTATAAACATGCAATTATTATAAACTTGACATTTAAAACTTTAAATTTTTTTATTTTTTCATAGTGTTACACTAGCACAGAAGGCATGTTTGTACTTTACAGAGGGTTACGGTGCAAGGAACCCAAAATTGGCAGCTGTTAAGAGTGGTGTCACACAGTGGTCTGTGCTAGGGCTGATGCTAAGTTTAATATAAATAAATGATTTGGACAGAAATATAAGTAATAAGCTAGTTAAGTATGCAGATGATACCAAATTAGGTGGGTTGGCAGATAATCTTGAATCCGTTGAATCATTACAGAGGGACTTGGACAGCATACAGGCTTGGGCAGATTTGCGGCAGATGAAATGTAATGTAAGTAAGTGTAAAGTATTACACATAGGAAGTAAAAATGTGAGGTCTGAATACACAATGGGAAGTCTAAAAATCAAAAGTTCACCTTATGAGAAGGATTTAGGAGAAGTAGTGGACTCAACACTATCAGCTACCAGACCGTGTTCAGAAGCCATTAAGAAGGCTAACAGAATATTAGGTTATACAGCACGATATGTAGAGTATAAGTCTAAGGAGGTTATGCTCAAGCTTTGTAATGCTCTGGTTAGATATCATCTGCAGTACTGTGTGCAGTTTTGGTCTCCAGGGTACAAAAAAGACATATCAGTACTAGGAAAAGTCCAGAGAAGATTAACTAGGGTGAATCCAGGGCTACAGGTGATGAGTTATGAGGAAAGATTAAAAGAGCTGAGCCTTTTCAGTTTTACCAAAAGTAGATTAACAGGAGACATGATTAAAGTATTTAAAATTATGAAGGGAATTAGCAGCATGGGTTGAGAAGTGACTTTATAATGACCTCATCAAGACACAAGGACACAGTTGGAAGCTTCTTAAGGGTAAATTTCACACAAACATTAGGACGTTTTTCTTCACACAAAGAGCCACAGACACCTGGAATAAGTTTCCAAGTAGTGTGGTGGAAAGGAGAACCTTTGGGGCCTTTCAAAGCTACACTTTACAATACTCAGATGTTAAGTTCAGCTCCTTGCTAAGTGCCTTGTGTGTAGTCTGCCCCATGTTTGTATGGATTCCGGCTAGTAGGTACTTCAGTTTTCCTTTGACATGTTAAGTTGACTGGTGACTATAAACAGATCAGGTGTTAGTAAGTGTGTATTGTGATGGACTTGCCCCCTGTCTATGATTGACTCCAGCTTTGCCTATAGGATTGGCTCTAGCATGTATGTTCCAACATTCAAAATTTATGTGGTATGATATTTATATATATGTGTGTGTGTGTGGTCTGGCACCTCTTCTAGGGACTGTTATTTGGTTTGCATCTGATGGTTGCTGGGGATAGGCGTCAGATTCTCCATGATCCTGTTTTGCATAAGTGGGTTTGAAAGATGGATGAATAAATGACCTAAACAGGGGAATCTATACACCAGGTGCAGTATTAATGAACACCATCCCATTCCTCTTTAGTATGGTTCTCTCAAGGCTAAGTACATACAATCCTCAAAGGACTATCTCCCTCACAGACGTACTGCCCAGCTCCAAGAAGCTATTTGCCCTTTTATTTGTAAACTCGAGCATAATGGTATCTTCTCTCAGAGTCCTGTAATTCTCTCCCATCTTAGGGGCACAGGATGGAGAAAGAATCTCATTTTTCCACATAAGGTTTGGACAAGTCATGTGGAGAAGGAATCCATTCAGTATGTTAATTCCTGCATACATGAGTTAGGGATATTGATACTGAATATGATCATTTTTAATTTGTATACCACTTTGTTTATTCAGTTAAAAGTATTCTCTGTTCCATTGTCAACCACTACAACACCTTTGAGCCTGATAATCAAAATCAGGCACAAGCAAGTTCACGATGTCCACTCATTCTATTTAAACATTTCAGAGATCTGGTCTATGTTCCTTATGTGAAGGAATGCCTGTTGGTGTGTGGCTCTCCACTTTCTGGTCTAAAGAAAAGACTTCCATTTGGGATAACAGGTGCCCCGTGTGAGGAAGGACAGCAAGCTGTGCTGGGTGAGAAACCTTTAGATTACTGCTGACAGCTGCTTGGCAATAAGTAATGAAATATTTTTTAGTAACTCACTTTTTAAAAAGGTCCAAATGATCATGAATATAAAAAAGTACAACTTTGGTAGCATTTTAGGTACTGCAAAGATACATCTATTACTAATTTACTGTTATATAATAAGACCATAACAAAGGCTTCTATTGGTCTAAGGAACATTGGTCTAATGAATGTAGAATACTAAAATAACTGCACTTTGGAATGGTCAGAAGTGGTTTAAGTGAGGTCATTGCATACATCTGTATCAGACCAGTGAGTCCTTTATGTCCACAAGTAATTTTACCAATCTATGAAAGGCCACACTGCACAAGGATGAATTACCACTTTGTTGATGCTTTGTAAGTGTTAACATCAAAAGAAACTTTTGCTAAGGTTTTTGGGATCCTCTTGAAACCTCCATTGTCAATAATGTAACCAAAATGAGCTGGGCAAATGAGGACACATACATAACAAGGGGTAGATGTGAAAATGAATTAGTGCTTTCATTATAAAAAATAAAAACAAATCAAAACAATGTTCAAAGTGTAGGGCTCCAAAAATCTTCAAATTAAATACATAAATAATCCAACAAAAACAGTGATTGTTGTGGTTAAAACCAGTCAAATATTCCATTAAAATTGAGGTTAAAACACAGGCAGGGATCATCTCATTAAAAACTCTGTCCTCGGTGCAACCCTTTAAATTCCAAATCTCCTCTGCTTACCTGTCAGCAAAGGAGATGCCCAATTGACAGATACAGCCAACCTTCTTAAACTGACCCGGGTCCCCACTGCCCATGGCTCCAAAGCAGGGATCACGTTTCTGACTCTTGTTGCCTTCCAGGACTTCTGTGGAGAGGCACTTGCAAAATGCCTGGTCACTCCAGCTCCAGGAGTTGCTCAGCTGGAGAGATCCACTACAGCAGCCCCAAGTGTTGGCCTCATGCTTTCCAAGGAGCTGTCTTCCCAGCTCTTGCTCTCTGCCTCTCTTTCTTGCACCAGCTCTCTCCAACCTCTTTCCTTTTCTCCCATCTTCTAACCTCCATCTCCATTCTTTTCTTTGTCCCCGGATGGCTTTCTCAACCACTTCTGCTGTGCCGGCTCCACAGAGGCATACGCGTATAAGGAGCAATCAAGACAAATCACACCCTCAAATGCAGGTGTGCTCCATCTCAATGATCTCACCAACCAACCCCACGAACACACACACCTATGGAGATTGAGCCAGCTAATTATTTATTTATTTAAAAACAAACCAATGATGCCCTAGCGGCGGACCTACTATTCCACATCTTATTATAAAACAGTACATGACTAATAGATACATTTTTACAGAACTATGGATTGTCCATTTAACATTTCCTCACATCCTGACACTTTGTAGCACTGCCACATAAGGAGTTTTACCTGTGTGTGTTGTATTGTATCTTGTCAGAGAGATTCACATCATTGTACTTTTGTTTTTCCAGAATTTATGCAGAAATATTTTGATGTGGAGGAAGCACAGATTTCCGGCCTCAGATTCTTCCTGGAGGCTGATCAAGCTGGTATGACATTTTAAATGGAACATATTTAAACTTCAGTAAAGCAATCATTTAGGTCAATCACTGTCTATAATGCGTTCTCATTGGTCAGAAAATTAAAAGTCGCTCAAGTTGCTTTAAAGAAATTATTCTGGTGATCCCTTTCAAATTGAGAGCCCCCAAGGTTTATAGTCTAAACAAACAAATGTGTATGAGTTTAGAGTCTAGAATTTAACACTTCTAAACTAAAAGAATACCAGGCTGTTCTCTTTCTTCTCTCAAAGCAGAAAGGCCTTTGAGGGAAATTATTTTTAATTTTATTTAATATGTCCTTCATATTACGTGACATTCTTATGTACTAACTTCAGAATTTGGGTTATGGTTATGGAGGATGTTGTTGATCTAAAAGCCTATCTGTGTTACTCTTCTGTCTGTGCATTTATAGCATTTGCAGTCACCTCCCAGTTCAAGGACATGCTTATGTCTTTGATGAAGAATCATGCAGACTCTCCTGAAGTCCATCTTGAAGCCTGCAGGGTTCTGTACCAGCTTTCTGTGGCAGGTAAGGTGCTTTATGTACTGTGCGCACTTGCTGTTCCATGTGAAATTGTACTGTATGTTACTTTTTTCACTCCTATTTTCTGTATTTATTTATTTGTCTATCACTAGTTTTATGAATTTACTGTATTTATGTTTCACAGCAACTGTGGCACAAGAATTTCACTATGCTGTTGTAGTATATGTGACAATGGAGATCTCTAATTTAATCTCTTATCTAATCTGTTATACTTTATTATAGGAACCTTAATTTTCAAAAACAGAGCAATGATTTTGCTATCTTCTTTTAAACATCCATTTATAGAAGAGTTTCTGTCTATTGGCTTCATGAGCATTACATTTGTATTGGATTGGAAGTGAGGTGAGGAGAATGTGAATAGGAGGTTTAGAAGAACTGGAGCTGGTGTGTGTTGTGAGTAGTTAGGCTTTACAAGGGAAGGGAAAGGGACATGGTTTATAAAAGGTTATATATTAAATAAACCTCTAGGTGTATTACACATCTCAGACAGGTTGGAATCTAGTAATCAACATTAACATTTGCAGGGTACCCTCTATTGGAATGTATTTTGTAATGTATTGCATTACATTTGTCATTCAAACACATGGCACATCACAAACATTGCTAGTAGTAAAATGCATTACTACAAATGTTTGTGGTGTGCCATATGTTGGAATAACAAATGCAATGCACATGTCTCTGCTATTACTATTTGGTATGGTATTCATAAAAGCAGTGTTAACTTTTGTTTTTTTAACTTATGTATTAACGAGCTACAACTAAAGATCTTTGAGCACTAATGCGTATCTAAATCCTTGACATTGTTGATCTCTTTAAGTAATGTTTTGGGGAAGGTGGTTGTGGAGTGAATTAAATATGCTCTAATGAAGATTAGTTGCTAAGTTTTATTTTTCTCTTGTTGGGCCAAAAATGACTGAGTACTGATTTGAGTAAACTAATGAAATTATGAATATACAGTATTCCCTGTGCTTTTGACTTTGGTTTTAAGTTGAAATAAAGCATTTAAAGATTATCAAATGAATAAAAAAAAATCAATCCGAAATGTGTCAAGTGCCACAAGAACAAAGCAACATATAAACATATAAACAAATTAGGGCTGTTTTGAGTGTCCTTAAGTGGCTGACCTCTTTCACATGATTAATACATTATAAACCATGGGGTTTTACCAAGGGGGGTTACTTTTATAGAAGGAGTGAGATGCTTAATAATGACTGGATGAATATTGTAATTCAGCACAGAACCTTATGACATATACAGTAAGTTATAAATCACACAAAAAATATGGTCACAGCAGTTGATATCCATCCATCCATTACCCGACCCACTATATCCATCTACAGGGTCACGGGGGTCTGCTGGTGCCAATCTCAGCTAACACAGGGCACAAGGCAGGAAACAAACCCTGGGCAGGGCGCCAACCCACTGTAGGGCACATGCACACACACACACACACTAGGGACAATTTAGGATCGCCAATGCACCTGATCTGCATGTCTTTGGACTGTAGGAGGAAACCGGAGTACCCGGAGGAAACCCATGCAGACACGGGGAGAACATGCAAACTCCACGCAAGCGAACCCAGGTCTCCTAACTTCGAGGAAGCAGCGCTACCCATTGTGCCACCGTGCCGCCCAGCAGTTGATATGCTAACTAAAATATAAATGAAAATCAGTCAATAAATAAAACAGTTATCTATCTATCTATCTATCTATCTATCTATCTATCTATCTATCTATCTATCTATCTATCTATCTATCTATCTATCTAATTCTCATGTCTCTGTTTCTGTTTCTCACATTACTCCTGTACCAAGTACAAGGTTGGGAATAAAAGAGAAGCATGTTAGAGTGAGTGAATGTAATGGTTATGCGTGGTGTTTTTTAAATATATATTTACTGATGAGTACAATTCTTAAGATTAAAGTAGTATCGTTTGACTCTCAAAGTTAACATTCTTTTTGTATATTTATATGTAGCCCATCAGGCAGCAGGAGTGCACCAAGGATGATAGGAGGATACTGTTATCAGCAAACAGAAAGATTTGCATCAGCCAAATCAGGATCTCATCTAATGCCCCGTCCACACTAGTACATTTTCATTTAAAAACACAGACATTTGTCTACATTTTTTGCTTACATCCACACTACCCCAGCATTTTCAACAGACGAAAATTAATACTTTTGAAAATGGTCACCCTTCATGGAAGAAAAACATATTCCAACACAGCGGGCATAAAATAGTTGCTTTCCATTGCTCTTGCTGTGCTGTTTACCAATAGGCATCTAAATTGCATCTTGTGTGATTTTTAGAAATCGTGGTCAAGCAATTACTCAAGCTCTACAATAGACTCAACAGTTATTTAGAACAAACAGCCATGTTCAGTCTGATTAACATGGCATAACATGGGTACTCTGTATATTGTATGTATGATGCATACCCATTGGTGCCGCTGCACAATGAATTTTCAGGAAATTTGATGGCGACATCAGAAAATCGGCTTGTGAGATTGCTCACATTACAAGGCAGCTGACTGAAATTTTTGCCATGACAGGATTTCTTCCATTCATGTGATTGTGAGGGACAAGCAGGCATTGCAACAACTCTTATGCTGCATGTGAAATAAAGGCTGATGATGCTGAAATTTGGGCCAACTCAGAAAGTCTGTCAGCAACAGCAAATCATGCTTAAGATCGTGCCAAAATCGCATAGTGTATGTCTCTGCTGCGGGCTTATAAATACATCATATGAGTCTTGTGTCGTTTGTGAAATTGCTAGTACTGTATAGACAGAGATCATTTTCATTTTAAACAAAAATGTACCAGTGTGAATATTGCCTGAGACTGCAGGTACAGCATTTTCTTCTCAAATAATTTGGATAGCAATTTTTTGTCTTGCTTTTGTCTAAGAGTACATCATTTTGTCCCATCGTGGGTTGTGTTTTGCCATGTTGAATTTCCATAAGATGTTTCATTTTCATCTAGACCCTTTTGCAAGAAATATATGGGCCCAAAAGGAGTGTACAGTGTTGCCATTTGTAGTGAGTTTTGCAGTTGTGAAATTATATGGATGATGAAGTTTAACGTCAATTTCACAAAACAGTATGCTAAATTAAACTCGCCTGTTTCATGCATCACTGATTATTTTATCATGTTATATCATGCATGGATTTTGAAAATAAATAGATAACATACATTACCAACGGAATGAAATTCGTTCCACCAGAGAAGGATGGTGACAACCTGTTCCATGTTAGTCAAACGTGAAGATAGGAATTTTATTGCACTGTGTACATGTGACAATAACTCTGAAATAAACTAATCATACTACATTATTTTCATAACAAAACCTTACATTCTTTGAAACCCCAACACTATTGTGCACTTACAAATTGTTACTAAGTGCAATAGAGAAAAACCATGATGAAATAAAATGAAACATGATTTTATTTAGTACACGCTGAGTCCCGGTTGAAAATATGGAAGAAAGAAATAAAGATAATGTTAATATCTTTGACCGGTTATTAATAGCAGACAGTTATCCAAGTCCATTTTATGATGAGACAGCTATAATTTTAGGATTTAGTGTCAATTGGCTGCAAATGGGTAATTTTGCTGAGATGTTCACAGGTTTGAGTCCAAAACAGAACTTATTTGATGGTGAAAATATGTCGGCTTTAAAGGCCGGTGCATGAAATGAAGTCATCGGGCCCAATACTGTAAATGATGTCATCGGTACCAGAAATGACGTCTTCAATAGTGCTGGAACCGGATGTGATGTGTTCGGGGACCGGAAGTGACATTGGCATTGTCGCCGGTACCAAAAGTGACATCATCAATCGTGCCGGTACTGGAAATGATGTAATCAAATGGTGTCGGGACCAAGTGGGATTTCTCGTGGATGGTCTGCAAGGAATTGAGAGAGGAAGTCAGTGCAGCTTGCCACCCCCTGGTCCGGCGTGGTACTAGTATTATTCAGGCCCTTTAGCTACCTCCCAATCGCATGTGTGTGACATTGTACATATTTGCTCTAATTATATAGAATAATACCAATTTTTGTGAAATATTCTATTATATAAAATTATAAAACCTACTTAATCCAATTCAGGGTTGCAGTGTGCCAGAACCTGTCCCAGAATCGCCAGACCATTTCCAGGCCTACTAATGTAAACATCAACGGAGACCAGTTTAGAGTCACCAATTAGACTAACCTGCATGTCTTTAGTGATGGTGAGGAAAAAAAAACATTCAAATATGAGGAAAATGTCCAAAACTCCCTAAAGATTACAACCAGGCAAAGGGCTGAAGCGTAGGCTGCTGGATCTGAAACTAACCACTGCACTACAATGCTACCAAATTCTAAAACATTTACTTGTACATAGAAATACTCACACCTAAAAGGCGATATATGGTACATTTGCCTTACATTTATCTTATCATTTGAAATCCTACAGCCTCTACCCATTATACAGTTGTGTGTGTGTAACAGAATTAGTGGACCTTCTCTCCTTTTTATGTTCATCTAACTCAATTACACACTGTATTATCAGTACAGGGCTGTAGGATAGGGGGATACAAGAGGGCGCCAAACAACAGGTGCAGAACATTACAACTAACCAATGTCTCTTCCATTTCTCGGTTCAGGGGTGGGAATATAGCGCCAATAAGGTGTTATGATTTGTCACAATTTTAAATCAACTTTAAATGAATCAGCTTTGAATCATCTTGAATACTACCACTGGTTTTGTCTCGTATAATATTATGGCTACCTTCACCAATGTCTGTAAACACAGTTTATTAATGTGGGATTAAATTTCTAGTTGTGAAACCACACTAAACCAGCAAATAAAATGAAGTTGTGTCCATGGCTCCAACCCAGCAAGGAGTTATGGCAATTATGGAATCCATCCATCCATCCATTATCCGACCCGCTGTATCCTAACTACAGGGTCACGAGGCTCTGCTGGAGCCAATCCCAGCCAACACAGGGTGCAAGGCAGGAAACAAACCCCGGGCAGAGCGCCAGCCCACCGCAGGGCTCACACACACACCAAGCACAATTTAGAATCGCCAACACACCTGACCTGCATGTCTTTGGACTGTGGGAGGAAACCAGAGAACCTGGAGGAAACCCACACAGACACGGGGAGAACATGCAAACTCCACGCAGGGAGGACCCGGGAAGTGAACCCAGGTCTCCTAACTACGAGGCAGCAACGTTACCCACTGCGCCACCGTGCCGCCCTATGGAATCCAATCGTACATAAAAAAATCTAATTTTCAACTCATGAAAGCAGAAGAATTGATAGTTATCAAAGAGGTAATATAGGTGAGAGACGGAACATTAGTTTTCTAGTCATGCAATGACAAATGGGTTAACATGTCTTACATTGACCCGCTGCACAAAACAGAGATCGAGATAATGAAGAAGTGCCCAACTATCAAGAGGTGAACCACCAGAACGAGGTCAGACAGCAGCACACCTTCAAATGAGACAGAGCCATAGTGTCACAGTCTGGGAACTTCTGCATATCACAGTGAGAAGATGCCGACTTCTGCACCTGCTGCCTTAATCATCCTCTTAAACTGCAGGTGGTCTCAAGGCAGGAGATACATGGTGCTAGAAGTAAAATGCTGAGGGGGCATCTAAGTGAGAGAGTATGGCACCTTGGACAGGAGTGGGCAATAATTCCACTGGATGCCAAATGGCTTTAAACAACCTTAGACAACTAGCACTGCTATCATTTGTGGAGGCAGAGACATCAGCTCAAAATTAAAAAGTACAAAATTAGGAAACAGTTATACAATTATAACTGTTTTAGATGACAACTCCATGCTGATGGTCTTTAAAGAGAAAACCTGCTTATTTAAATAAAATTAACAGGTCACAGATTCTTTTGAGATTTTAAAACATTGCACTATCTGTGTTTTTTTTTTCACAAAAAATCACCAAAATAGACATTTAAAATTGCATATGAGGATGGCATTAATTGCACGTTCACAAATTTCAAATGACTATGGCTGAACTCTTCTTTTGTTGTAACACTAAACCTTGAATCAGCTAGCAATGGATTTTTCCAGGCAACTGTTAGCATAATGAGTCATCCTGGTATGACAATTTGACAGTCTTTGGTTTTCTAATTACAGCCTTGGAGCGGGGACTGGAGAAAGAGCTTCTACACAGTCCTGAAGTAATAAGCTGTATACTGAAGGCAATCAGGAGCTATTCCACAGAAATCGAGCTGCTTATACTTGCACTCAATATTTGTATGATTCTGTCAGAAAATGGTAAGTTCTATAAATGGTTATGCTTCAACAGATTTAGCTATACTTAAAAGCTGAATTTTAACAATCAAAAATGTTTACTGTATAATACATTTCATATTCTCAATATTAGACTAAAGGTTTGTACAAACACTTGACAACAAATTATATGATTCCAGTGTAGGCGTGATTATTTTCTCAGGGTCATGTAATGAATCACTGGTGTGAACTGAATCTTGTGGTTTCAATTCTAGCTCCTTAGTCATTAGGCATGTTGCAGCCTACTGTATATCAAATGCATATTACCTAACTTTATGAAAATCAGTGCTAAATATCATATGACAAGAAAACATTAAACAAACATCATGTATAACATCAGTTTTATGATTAACATAGTACAGCATTCAACAGCCTGCCAGTAATATTAATTTCATTTTGTCCTATATGACATCCTTTGCTGCAGGTTGACCCAGAGCACTTCCCATAAATGCAAAGTGACTCTGAAAGCATCACCAACAGGTCAAATTACATATGGTCTGCTAGAGTCAGTCAGCAATCTTAAGAACAAATAAATAGTATAGAAAATATTTGCTATATTTTATAACTGATAGAGCTTTCTATTGAAAAGCACCTTCTTGTGGTTGTCTCTAGTATTGTGTTTTCAGTCAAGGTTCTGAACCAAAAAACATAATTTTGAGTTTGTTTTCTTCTGGGTTTCTCACCATTTTACCTATTTGGTGTAATTCACGTGGAGTCACTTTAGCACTTCCCTATTACTTACCTGATGATTTTTCATCTTCCTCCATGGGAAAATATTCTGTTCTGCTCCCATTGATACAACCAGGGTAGCCCATGAGTTTGGAGTCAACTGTTTCGGTATTTGTAGATGCTTAGAACAATGATATAAAGTTTGTAATTTTTACTGCATACTCAAGCAGTTCAGATTTGAGAATTAAATACGAATGTGAGACAAACATCTAGAATGTTAACTTTAACTTCTAGGGATTTCCTGTTGTCACAAAAACAATCACCAGACATCAAAAAGGTTTGGGGCAGCCACTCGTATAATATGTCCTGGCTGCAAATGGGTAATTTTTCTGAGGTGTTCACAGGTTTGAGTCCAAAACAGAACTGATTTGATCGGGAAAATGTGGTGGCTTTAAAGGCCGGTGCAGGAAGTGAAGTCATCGGGCCCAGAACCGGTGACCAGTGACGTCGTTAATAATGCTGGAACCGAATGTGACGTCAACATTGGCACCAGTACCGGAAGTGCCGTCATCAATGATGTTGGTACTAGAAGTGATGTCATCAAATAGCACCGGGACCTAGTGAATGGTCTGCAAGGAATTGAGAGAGAAAGTCAGTGCAGCTCGCCACCCCCTGATCTGGTGTGGTACTACTATTATTCAGGATGCCTCCCAATCGCATGTGTGTGACATTGTACATATTTGCTCTAATGATATAGCATAATACCACTTTTTGTGAAATATTCTTTATAACATAAAATTATTAAACCTGCTTATTCCAGTTCAGGGTTGCAGGGTGCCACAATTTGTCCCAGAATCGCCAGACCATTTCCAGGCCTACTAATGCAAACATCAACTGGGACCAGTTTAGAGTCACCAATTAGACTAACCTGCATGTCTTTAGTGATGGTGAGGAAAAAAAAACATTCAAATATGAGGAAAATGTCCAAAACTCCCTAAAGATTACAACCAGGCAAAGGGCTGAAGCGTAGGCTGCTGGATCTGAAACTAACCACTGCACTACAATGCTACCAAATTCTAAAACATTTACTTGTACATAGAAATTCTCACACCTAAAAGGCGATATATGGTACATTTGCCTCACATTTATCTTACCATTTGAAATCCTATAGCCTCTACCCATTATACAGTTGTGTGTGTGTAACAGAATTTGTGGACCTTCTCTCCTTTTTATGTTCCTCTAACTCAATTACACACTGTATTATCAGTACAGGGCTGTAGGATAGGGGGATACAAGGGGGCGCCAAACAACAGGTGCAGAACATTACAGCTAACCAATGTCACTTCCTTTTCTCGGTTTAGGGGTGGGAAGATCATGCGACTATAGCCACAGGTACTATGAGCTCATGTCACCCACCCATTCTCACCCATAATGCTCGGTGACAAGCTTTTAGGATTCAGATGAGGACTTCAGACTGGCACTAAAGATGGCATTCTGTTTAGACCCTTCTTATTTGTTAAAGCAGTCTGCAGATTTTTAGTAGAGAGTATGTCAAAACAGCTTATAAATATACAGATCAAATTTGAAAAATATAAAAAACCTGACTAATTAATTGCATTGTTCTTTTTTATTTTGGCGGTTTGTTCTGTTCTTCTTTTCTGGGTATTTGGTCAGAGGTTCACAACTCAATGCTATCTTACGTGGATATTACTCATTATACTCTGGGTAATGGACAGGAAGGGATCAGATACCCTGACAAAATATACAGAAACACATGATATTCGAATGTACTTAGCCATGAAATACAGACTGAAAGTTTATTCACTTCTTGAACACTGTAGGGTGTTATTTCTGGTGTAATGATAGCATATTGTAAAACAATAACATAAAGTGGATAAGTCTGTTTGAATATGAGTATGTGGATTCAGGGTTACTGCTTCTAACCTGAGCCTGTATGCAGACATACTTACTAATTTTTGTGCAAAACTTACCCTTAACAAGTATACAACTGTAGCCCTGTGTTCAACTCTTTTTAAAGTAATAGTACTAATGATATAGACACTGTACTAGTTTGCTTCATAATTTTAAATACTTCAATCATGTCTCTTCTTAATCTTCTTTTGCTTAAACTGAAAAGGCTCAGCTCTTTTAACCTTTCCTCATAATTCATCCCCTGTAACCCTGGAATCTGCTAAATTAGTCTTCTCTGATCTTTTTCTAGTGTTGCTATGTCTTTTTTTTGTTGTCAGGAGACCAAAACTGCACAAAGTACTTCAGATGAGGCCTGACCAGTGTATTATAAAGCTTGAGTATAAACACCTTGGACTTCTACATATTACGCTATATAACTTTCTGAACATAGTTTGAAAGTTGATTGTCCACTATGACTTCTAAATCCCTTTCATAGTAGTACTTTGAATTTTCAGACCTCCCATTGTGTATTCAAACCTAAAATTATACCCACTATGTGTAACACTTTGCATTTACTTACATTTAATTTATTCTACCACAAATCTGACCAAGCCTGTATGCTGTCCAAGTCCCTCTGTAATGATTATTTGCAAAACCACCAACTTGATATCATCTGCAAAGTTAACCAGCTTGTTATTTATATTCCTATCCAAATCATTTATATACAGAAACAGACTTCATGAGGGTGGCCCAACGTCCTCTAGTGGGCCCTGTGCTCACTGCCCAGCACCGTGGAGCTAGATTGGCATTTGCCATTGAATACCAGAATTGGCAGGTCCACCATTGGTGTCCTGTGCTTTTCACAAATGAGAGCAGATTCACCCTGAGCACATGTGACAGACGTGAAAGGGTCTGGAGAAGCAGTGGAGAATGTTATGCTGCCTGTAACATAACGTTCAACGTGACCGGTTTGGTGGTGGGTCAATGATAGTCTGGTAAGGCATATCCGTAGAGGGATGAAATCCTTGGACCTATTGTCAGACTCTATGCTGGTGCAGTGGGTTCTTCCTGGTGCATGACAATGTGGCAAGAGTATGCAGGCAATTCCTAAAGGATGAAGGAATTGATTGAGACTGGCCCCCATGCTCGCCTGACCTAAATCAAATAGAACACCTCTGGGACATTATGTTTCATTCCATCAGATGCTGCCAGGTTGCACCTCAGACTGTCCAGGAACTCAGTGATGTGCAGGTCCAGATCTGGGAGGAGATTCCCCAGGACACCATTCATTGTCTCATTAGGAGCATGCCCCGATGTTGTCAGACATGCATACAAGCACATGGGGGCCATACAATCTACTGAGTATGATTTGGAGTTGCTGCAAAGAAATTTTGGCAATATGGACTGGCCTGCCGCATGATGTTCGGGGTGTCTTTGAATTCAGCCCTCTGTACGTTGATAATTTTCATTTCCATTAAATGATGTGGCATCCTTTTGTTCCTAACACATTGCCCATTTTTGATCAGTTTATATATATATTTATTAAAAACAGTAGCAGCCCTAGCACTGACCCCTGAGGGAAACCACTTTTGTCATCACCCGATTTTGATAGGGTTCCTAGCACCATAACCCTCTGCATGCAGGTTGGTGACCAATAGCGGCCCATCAAAGCTGACAGGTTCAAGCCTTCATCTGTCCTGTATTGGAATATGCCAGTTCAGAAAATGACCGATCAAACAAATGACTCCTGTCCACTTTGTAAACAGATGTTTTGGTTTCAGATTTGCTTCATATATATTATAGTTTTATTGTATTTATTAAAATGCTTATTACCTTTGTAAAAATAGGAGCAATTTAATACAAATGAATACCAAACTTTTTATTCTCTGCAAAATTTGTAGAAGATGCTGCTCTGGCTTTTGGAAAATTAGGTGGAGTC
This sequence comes from Polypterus senegalus, assembly GCF_016835505.1. NCBI lineage: Eukaryota > Metazoa > Chordata > Cladistia > Polypteriformes > Polypteridae > Polypterus > Polypterus senegalus. The sequence continues at coordinate 131,315,463 of NC_053162.1, forward strand.
CAGGACCTTCTTAATGTGATGAGGACATTTCCTGACAACGTGGAGATCTGCAGACTGTGCTGTAGGACACTCTGGGGTTTAGTGCTCAACAGTAAGACAATTAAACAAATACTGCACACACAATTAAATTCTTTGTCAAGTTGGGTATTTTCCTGAAAGAAAATGACTTGCTTTCTTTTATATTTACATCTCTATTCTACCAATGATTTTGCTTTCATGAGTTGCATCACATAGTAAAATAAGTTATATATTAAGTCTCAAATACTTAATGCAAAAATTGTAAATTACATTATACAGTGCATCTGTTATAAAATCTACTGAATCAATGTCTATAAATGCTCCACAAAACTGAAAACGGCAAAAAAGGGACATGAATTGCATTAATACTGTCCTGTTTATTTCTAGAGAATAATGCAAGGATAGCCTGTGCAGAGGGAGCTGTGGACACACTATGCAGTATAGGAGAGGCTCATCTCCTAGATGGAGGTCTAATGGAGTCTATGTGCTCTGCATTATGGTCTTTGACTTTACAAGGTGAGCTCATTTCACTTTCACTATAAATGGATATTTCTTCCTAACTGAAAACATTACAGTCATATACTATGCTGAGAAATGTTTATGCTGTATGTTATGAATGCACGGTAAACTACCCAATGCATACAAGCAGCATTTAGGGCAGCCCTTGGCTGGATGTATTGTAATTTAAAATAGCTGATAGTAGATATCTCACTGACACTCTTGTTTAGCGTTTATTGTGTACCCCTATTTAACATATCATTGTTAACTAGCCGAGGTATCCAGCGTTACCCGGATATACCTGTATATGTAGAAACGTTAAAGGAAATAAAGCAAAGGATTGTGCATTTTTAAATGGTGACTCTGTTGTTATTGCTAGCAGTCCCATCCATTATTCCCACTGCCTCTCTATGAATGTGAGTCAAGAATTTATTGTTTTTGGGTGTGATTGGATTCCAGAATTGCGGTAACTCCATGCTGGATTGTATCCATGAATACTGTCATGTCTGACTCATTCTTTTAGTTCAAGGTGGAAGAAAAGCTGAAAAAGCAGGAATTAAACAAACAGCCCTTTAATTCTTCTCTGTGCTGCATTGCACTTCCACTCTCGATCAAACCTCACCCAACACCCCCCTGCAAAAGTACAAAATGCTTCTTTTTATATTACAGTAGATAGAAGCAGCACATGGAGTTGCCCGAGTAGATAAGTAATGTTAAGCTCTGGTCATGTTGTATCATCTTCTGGCTTCAGTTTGTTCAGATTTTTTACTTGCTCTGAGCCAGCAGGTGGCACTGGTGTGCAAGCTGTGGTACACAGGGGCCAAAAACTCACTTGCAACCTTGCAAAATGACTTCAATATTAGTAAAGGGGTGTAGGATTTTATAGAGAACATACAGACAGATATTCTTTTATATATATGTATAAAATACTGGCACAGATCTGGGATATAGTTTGCAAAGCTACTTTTACTGAAGAATTTTGTTTTTCTTCAGATGCTACACTATAGATATAGTGGTGGCAATTCTGAAGGTTTCAGCCAGTTTTGCAGGCACACATGCCATGAGCAACGGTACCACACATTACAGAAGTGGGACTACAAAGCAGTAGCATGCATGATAAAACAAAAGGGCAGTGAGATAAAAGAAAAAATAACAGTAAAAAAAATAAGCCCAGAGATTTATTATTCAATATTGCAAAATTCAGCATAAACAAAATTCACAGGTAATTCAAACTTCAAAATATTTTAAAACACTATGCAGAAAAACAAAATCTGTACTATTCACTGTCCAAATAATAGCAGAAACCTCATCATGCTGATGTTATAAAACATGAAAGTATGAACAGACTTACAACCAAACTTTGGATGAACAAAGTAAACACCCAAAATCAAAATCTTAGGCTAAACCAGTTTAAGAAAAACAGCAATATTTTAAAACAATTCAAACAAGAACAGACCACAAAACAAAGCTTGTCAATCCTATTCATTAAATTGCTCCTAAATAATACTGAACCTTGGCCTACCAGCATACACATCATGTGATTGCAACTCTGAACTGGATAAGCAAGTAAGAAGATGTGTGGATGGGTATATATAGAGAAGTTATGTCGGTCTTCTTACCTGGTCCAGAGCCCACGACTGCGGCTCCAAAACTGCATTATAATTAACACCTAAGGCCACCAGTGGTGAGACCTTATTAAGAATCTTTTACAATGGATATGTGTTTCCATTGTTTTCCAGGTAATATAACAGAAGGTCAATATGAAAAGATCACCAGTCTTCTTCTGGATGCCATTAAAAATCACCTATCAAGACAAGCAGCGGTAAAAAATGCCTGCTCAGCCTTGGCCAGTCTAGTCAGCGCATCAGGTGAGGCACATTGAATAACTACTGCTAAGAAGAAATGAAAAAGGTCCAATTTCTTTGTTTCAATAATAAAAAGATCTTTCTAGTGATTCATTGAGAATAACAAATTATGTGATTTTCCATGTTGTATATAAAACTAGTCAATGTACTTGTAGAATGTGTTAAGGAAGTAAGCAAAGGTTTATCTGTTAAATGATGACCTTGTTTTCATGCCAGCTTTCCTGTCTGCCTGTCTATCAATGATTCTGCTTTCATGAGTTGCATCACACAGTACACTAAGTTATATATTATCAAGTTAGAATCTGTATTTGCAGTGTGTGGGGAACAGAAGTATCTACAGAAAACATATGCAGGCACAGGAATAAGTGCAACGTGAACTCAAAAAATGTGCTGATATAAATGTGTTATTTATTATTGGCTCTTTGTGTGATGTATCAGTCGAGTTACAAGCTAGAACTACAAAGAGCAATGCGGTGCTATAATCTGGTCAAAATCAGATATGCAGTGCCTTCAGAAAGTATTCAGACTCCTTCACTTTTACACATTTTGCTATGTTGTAGTCTCATGCTAACATCTTTTAAATAATTTTTTTCTCTAATCAAACAACACTCAATTCCCCAGAATGACAAAGCAAAAATAGGATTTTAGAAATTTTTGCACATTTATTAAAAAACCTTGACATTCAGACTTGTTACTCAGTACTTAGTTGAAGCCTTTTAACAGTGTTCATGGATTCTTCTTACATATGATGTGACAAGCTTCACACAACTTTATTAGGGGATTTCCTGCCATTCTTCTGTGCAGATGCTGTCAGACTCTGTAAGACTGGATAAATGCCATCACTGAACTGGTATGGCCTGCTCTCTCAAATGGGTTTAAGTCTAGGCTCTGGCTGGGCTACTCAAGAACATTCCTGTGTTGCCTCTGCTTTGTGTTTAGGGTCATTGGAAGGTTAACTTTAGGCCCACATTAACAGTCCAGACCACTCTGGAGCAGGTTTTTCATTACAGATATTTCTGTATTTTGCTCCATTCAGTTTTCAGTCCCTGCTGCCAAAAAACAACCCCAAAGAATGCTGCTGCCACCATAGTGCTTCATCATTGTAATGGTATTGAGCAGATGTTCAGTGGTGCCTGATTTCCTTCAGACGTGATGCTTAGAACTGAGACTAGACAGTCCCACCTTGATTTTGCCAGACAAGAGAATCTTGTTTCTCATAGTCTGAGAGTATTTTAGGGGCCTTTTTGCAAACTTCAAGTTGTCTGGGAACTCTGCCATAAAGCTCAGCTTAGTGGAGTATTGCAGTGGTGGTTATCCTTCTGAAATTTTCTCCCATCTCCACACAGGTTCTCTGGAGCTCAGCCAGAGTGACCATTGAGTTCTTGGTCACCTCTTCTACCAAGGTCCTTCACCCCTGATTGCTTAGTTTGGCCAGGCAGCCAGCTGTAGAAAGTCATGGTTGTTCCAAACTTCTTTCATTTAAGAATTATTAAGACCACTATGGGAACCTTCAGTGCTGCAGAAATATTCTGTAGCCTTCCACAACCGGCTTCCTGGCTTGTTCTTTTAGATCTGATACAGATGTGTAGCTCGTGGCTCTTCTATAGACATGTGTGTGCATTTCCTAATCATGACAATCAATTGAACTGACCACAGGCAGACACCAGAATAGGTGCAGAAACATCTCAACGATAATCAGTAGAACGGGATGCGCCTGTACCAGATTTTAATTGTCGTAGTAGTGTCGGTATGATATTTCACTTTATATATATATATATATATATATATATATATATATATATATATATATATATATATATATATATATATATATATATATATATAATTATAAAATAGTTTTGCTATTCTTTGGTATTGTGTGCTGTTTGATAAGGGGAAAAATTTGTTTAAATGTGGCATGGTAGTGCAGTGGGTAGCACTGCTTCCTCGCAGTTAGGAGACCCGGATTTGCTTCCCAGGTCCTCCCTGTGTGGAGTTTGCATGTTCTCCCAATGTCTGCGTGGGTTTCCTCCAGGTGTTCCGGTTTCCTCCCACAGTCCAAAGACATGCAGGTTAGGTGCATTGGCGATCCTAAAATTGTCCCCAATGTATGCTTGGTGTGTGTGTGTGTGCATGCACCGCGGTGGGCTGGCGCTCAGCCTGGGGTTTGTTTCTTGCCTTGTGCCCTGTGTTAGCTGGGATTGGCTCCAGCAGACCCCCATGACCCTGTAGTTAGGATATAGCAGGTTGGATAATGGATGGATGAGTTTAAATTATTTTAGCCAAAGGCTGCAACATAACAAAATGTGAAGTGGAAGAAACTCTAATACATGTACAAAAAATGCATATGGATTGGGGTGGGGGGGAGAGGGGGATTATGGATTGAAAGAACTAGGACTCGAATGTAACCTCCTGAAACGTGTCTGCCATGGATAAGACATCACTGCTATAACAATACGCTCCTAAATTTCTTTTTGTTTTATTCTTATTCAATTATACCTTTATGGAAGAGAGAGAGAGAGAGAGAGAGAGAGAGAGAGAGAGAGAGAGAGAGAGAGAGAATGGATGCCATCGCTACCACATTTGTCCCTATCTGTACTTTTAATATATGGTTAATTTACATATCTAAATATATAGCCTCTTTCATGTACAAAATCTGGGTCATGAGAGAAATGTAACGGGATTCACTATTTGACATATCTGAGGACATCCTGTTAATTTCCACTCATTTCCCAGGTTGACATTATTCACATGTGACAGTCTTATATAAGGGGGGAGAGATCAGGAAATGGCAGAAGAGGTCTGCATACCTCAATGCCACACTTCTTTTTGCCTTTTTCCAAAGGAAAATGAATGGGTGAGTAGTAGTAGTTAAATGTTGCATTTGTTCTTTTACTATTTTCCAAACATGTACATTTTTTTGCAGGATGTGTTTAAATCACAAACATGCGTCTGAAACATCAAACGATGAGAAATGGGCAAATATTGTTTGGAAAATAGCCTTAGACTTAAATATTTATAATGGGCTTTTGTTACATCGTCAGTAATCAAAGCCATTCTGCTAAACTGCGGTTTATGCACTGCACACAAAACAAGCACAAATGCCAGAACAAAATTGGCAAAGCTGTTTGTTTTGCCTTACAGCTCCAGACTCCTGAGCAATGTTGGCGTCAGTTAACACATTATGTCTTCATCAGTTGTACTCCCTCTTCTTAAAACCATGCATATTAAACTATTGGTCTCTAATAAAATGACTCTGTATGTGGGTATGTACTTCTTTGGACTTGTGCTCCTGGCCTCTAGTGGTGTCTGTTTAATGTGTAATGGTTTAAGATTAGGCCGACCTGTGAGTTCAAACAGATCTGACAATGATTAGGAAAGATTTTGTAACTTAAAATGCTAAGAAATCACAAAAAGGATAGTTCATATTTTACAGCTTTGTCTGCTTAAACATATAGATTACATGCCGAGGGGTCAAGCCCCACCCTGTTAAAGCTGATTTGTACTTCTGTGTCATGCCTACGGCGTAGCTATGTGCGCAGGCTATGCCATCTAAAGCAGTTTATACTTCTGTGTCACGCTGTGCCACAGGCACATGCCTGAACATTAGTTGGCTGGTGTTTGTAGTACACAAGAAAAGCGAATGATCCATTAAAATGCAGGCATATCTGCCCTCCAGAATCACCACTCCTCTTGCTACTTATTTTCTTTTGTAGGTAAATGTATTTGTCCTTTATATTTTTCCACTTTTTCTGTAATTCGCCAACTTCTAAACCAGAAGACGAATGGTCTTTGTGTAGACTTCACATCCATACGACATGTAGTCACATTTTTGAAGAGATATGTGTCAGACTACATTGTATGTGACGTGAACTCTGACGTATCTACAGTGTAGGCTCGACACATAAGTATCAATCAAACATTATGGTTCATGGTGTCAGTTTATGAAGCTACTGCTCAAAATACAGCCAGAGGCTCTTGTAATGACACTTTTGCTGAGTCATTGTAAATACTAAATGTCCTCCTCATTCTGTTAATTTCATACACATACCGTGTATGTGGTCTGGTTAAGACACAAGTCCCATAACTACATTCATTTTTTTCAGAATTGTCTGCAGCACACATACTACTGTGCATTGATGGCAGCAGCGGGGCTCAATTGCTTAAAGAAATATACACGAACCACAGTGATGATCCTGAAGTAGTCGAGAACGTCTGCTCTGTGCTCAATGAGATATGTCAATATGGTGAGCAACCTGAAGTGCAGATCATGCACAGTGAAACCACCTTTAGAATATGTGATGTTATAGATCTGCATCCAATTATACTGAAATATCTCCTTTATTCACATAAAAGGAATATTTAAGTCTTAATTTCATGAACAAGTACAAAGAATAGTAACTTTCTCCCACATCATGTTGATGTGTTATACTTCTTTCTCATCCAGGTGACTTGGCAATGGAGTTAGCAGCACAAAAGTTCAAGACAATGCTTAATGAGATCAAAGAAAAGTTTGCATCAAACAAGGTAAAACTTTATCTCTTAAATATGATAACTGCTAGCACATACAAAGCAATCAGTACATATTATACTCATTTGCCGCCCTATGTCATTGTCCCAGCATCCATTGAGATTGATTAACTTCACTCCTACTGATATGGAGTGTTACTTACTAGAGCTGTTAAAGGTGACAAAAACGTCTGACTTCTATCAATCAATCATAGCATAACATAACAATCTCATACTAGCTTAACCCAATTTAGGGTTGTAGGAGGAGGAGGCCTGTTTCAGCGGCGCCAGGCATGAAGCAGGAAACACCCTGGAGTGCCAGTCCACAGCAGGTCTTACTCATTCCAGGCTGAACTGGAGTCACCAGTCAATTTAACATGCACCTCTTCTTCGAGGAAAAGTTTGTTCAGCATACTTTTTACATACATAGGACCTATTATTTATGTCATTTGTTAGTAGTACAAGGGTGTTGTACTGTGTTAGCCATTATGAATGTATTGCAAAGTCAAGCAAAATGACACATTTTACTGGCTAACGAAAAAGATTACAACATGAAAGCTTTCGAGGCAACTCAGGCCCCTTCTTCAGGCAAGATGTCATCAAATCATGTAATCAGGTCATTAGACGGAGACTTACCATGAGATTCTTTCAAGTCACTCCCTACTTACAACTTTTTTCAAACAAGATCACGGTCATCAGGTGCATTCCGACACTTAACCTGGACAGACACCAATCCATTAAAGGGCTTACTTATGAACACACACACACTTACGAAGATCCAGTTTAGAATCACCCAATCATCTAAATATGGCAGAGAGAAATAATGAAGTCAAACAAATGAACGCGTAAATTGTCGATTGGTTAAACGTCAAATTGATTAAATGCGTATCAAAAGACTATGCTGAAATAGTTGGTGGTGATCGTGCAGAACATAAAAACATCAATTTACAATATCCCATAGAAAATCTACAAGTGTTAACACCTTCCGGTCTTCCACAGGCCGAATTACTGTTGAAAGAAGGATGTATTGTGATGTTATTGCATAATTTCTGTATGAGTGATGGGCTATGCAATGGAACAGGATTAGTTGTATTAAAAATTAGTCAAACAATTCTAACATGTAAAATTTTAACAGGCGACAAGAAAGGTAATGTAGTACATATTCCGCAAATAACATTAGACACAAAAGGAGATCTTGATATGCCATTTGTATTAAAACGTTTACAGTTTCCCGTGAGAATAGCTTTTGCTATGACAATTAACAAATCACATGGACAGCCATTCAAAAAAGTTGGTTTATTTATTAGAGAGAAAGAAACGAAATTCACTCACGGGCAGTCATACATTGTGTTGTCACAATGTAAATCCAAACTCGGAATCAAAATTCAATTTTCTTGAAGAAAAGTTAATTCCAAATATTATTTTAACTGAAGTTTTAAAGTAAAAGTGAAAATAATGCATATGTAACAATTCCCACGAAAATAACAATCTCTTTAAATTGTTTAACCAAACTCTGGGGTTGGCCAATGAATTGAGCAGTGGGCGGAGCCTCCTAGTATATAAAGATGCAGAGAATACACAAAACAGAAATCTATGCTAACTTGGTTTGCTTTCTGTCTGAAATATGTGACATCTGTTGCATGGGGGTTGACTAATGTGTACAGTGGGTACCCCATATTACCTACATTTCCTTAAAAGTATTATAGTGTTCCCAAATAGGCAAGTTATTTGCTTAATGTTGTCCAGTAAAATTTAAAAAAAAATTAAATAACTATGTCCAATATCAAACACAATAAATAAGATTAGTATCATGAGCTTTTAAACACTTAAGTAACAAGGTAAGACAAGGTGGGCATTGTCCAATTTTGTTAGGCTTTCAGTGGCACAAATAGACTCCTCTGTAAAAAAGAACAGACTTGAAAGAGATGAAGAAAGGCAGATAAAACATGTGTCGAGTATTCTTCAGTCTACCAGCATTTGGTCAGCATGCTTTATGAGTTTCATTTGGTAATTATATTATACTAGCAAAATACCCGCGCTTCGCAGCGAAGTCGTGTGTTAAAGAAGTTATGAAAAAGAAAAAGAAACATTTTAAAAATAACGTAACATGATTGTCAAAGTAATTGTTTTGTGTATTTGGCGGCAGCGTCACAAAGTTGTTTTCGTCTAGCTGCATCAGAAAATGTACCACGACATCTGACACGCCTCCTTTTTACTGTTTTCTCTTCATATCTATATACATATATACATATCTATATACATATCTACATATACACATATATATATATATATATACATACCTATCTAAATCATATATACACACACATACATACATACATACATACAGTGGGATGCAAAAGTTTGGGCAACCTTGTTAATAGTCATTATTTTCCTGTATAAATCGTTGGTTGTTACGATAAAAAATGTCAGTTAAATATATCATATAGGAGACACCCACAGTGATATTTGAGAAGTGAAATGAAGTTTATTGGATTTACAGAAAGTGTACAATAATAGTTCAAACAAAATCAGGCAGGTGCATAAATTTGGGCACCACAAAAAAGAAATGAAATCAATATTTAGTAGATCCGCCTTTTGCAGAAATTACAGCCTCTAAATGCTTCCTGTAGGTTCCAATGAGAGTCTGGATTGTGGTTGAAGGTATTTTGGACCATTCCTCTTTACAAAACATCTCTTGTTCATTCAGGTTTGATGGCTTCCGAGCATGGACAGCTCTCTTTAACTCACACCACAGATTTTCAATTATATTCAGGTCTGGGGACTGAGATGGCCATTCCAGAAGTTGTACTTGTTCCTCTGCATGAATGCCTTAGTGGATTTTGAGCAGTGTTTTGGGTCGTTGTCTTGTTGAAAGATCCAGCCCCGGCCCAGCTTCAGCTTTGTCACTGATTCCTGGACATTGGTCTCTAGAATCTGCTGATACTGAGTGGAATCCATGTGTCCCTCAACTTTGACAAGATTCCCAGTCCCTGCACTGGCCACACAGCCCCACAGCATGATGGAACCACCACCATATTTTACTGTAGGTAGCAGGTGTTTTTCTTGGAATGCTGTGTTCTTTTTCCTCCATGCATAACGCCCTTGTTATGCCCAAATAACTCAATTTTAGTTTCATCAGTCCACAGCACCTTATTCCAAAATGAAGCTGGCTTGTCCAAATGTGCTTGAGCATACCTCAAGCGGCTGTTTGTGCTGTGGGGAGAAAAGGCTTCCTCTGCATCACTCTCGCATACAGCATCTCCTTGTGTAAAGTGCGCTGAATGGTTGAGCGATGCACAGTGACTCCATCTGCTGCAAGATGATGTTGTAGGTCTTTGGTGCTGGTCTGTGGGTTGACTCTGACTGTTCTCACCATTCGTCGCTTCTGTCTATCTGAAATCTTTCTTGGTCTGCCACTTCGAGCCTTAACTTGAACTGAGCCTGTGGTCTTCCATTTCCTCAATATGTTCCTAACTGTGGAAACAGACAGCTTAAATCTCTGGGACAGCTTTCTGTATCCTTCTCCTAAACCATGAAGGTGAACAATCTTTGTCTTCAGGTCATTTGAGAGTTGTTTTGTGACCCCCATGTTGCTACTCTTCAGAGAAAATTAAAGGAGGAGGGAAACTTACAATTGACCCCCTTAAATACTCTTTCTCATTATAGGATTCACCTGTGTATGTAGGTCAGGGGTCACTGAGCTTACCAAGCCAATTTGAGTTCCAATAATTAGTTCTAAAAGTTTTGGAATCAATAAAATGACAACGGTGCCCAAATTTATGCACCTGCCTGATTTTGTTTGAACAATTATTGCACACTTTCTGTAAATCCAATAAACTTCATTTCACTTCTCAAATATCACTGTGTGTGTCTCCTATATGATATATTTAACTGACATTTTTTATCGTAACAACCAACGATTTATACAAGAAAATAATGACTATTAACAAGGTTGCCCAAACATTTGCATCCCACTGTACACACACACAAATTATATATATATATATGTGTGTGTGTGTGTATATATATAATGTAGATAGGTGTGTGTGTGTATATATTTATGCAAGGGAAAAATAATAAAATATAGTCTATTAAGTTATTAAACAGTAAAACATTAACGTTTTAAGAAGTACAGGTACATTGAGCACTACTGGGGTGGTTTCGGGAAAACTACATTTTAAAGACTGTGTAACACAACAGGTAAGTAGTACTAACAGCAGCTAAAATGTATATGGATCATCTCTCGGTAGTAGATCCCTTTTGAAAGGCGCTACATGACGGCTGTGGTATAGAAATTACATTTTCTATGTGAACGTTCAAATTTCTGCCTCTGGTAATGTGCCTTACCGGCATTACCAGCAATTAAAGAAAATTAGTTTTGTGTCCTCTGCAGTAATAAGAGAGAAAGGCCATGTAGGTTTGGATTTTTTTTTCTCCCTAAATAATAAAAACCATCATTTAAAAACTGCATTTTGTGTTTACTTGTGTTATATTTGACTAATGGTTAAATGTGTTTGATGATCAGAAACATTTTGTGTGACAAACATGCAAAAGAATAAGAAATCAGGAAGGGGGCAAATAGTTTTTCACACCACTGTATATGTGCACAAAACCACGCTTTTATCAAGGCTTTTGTCGGGTAGTCTTTTGAAATGAAATTTTCCTCCAATCAGTCGTAGCAACGCGCTTTCTTTTTGTAGCTCTGATGTGTACATCAATGTAATCGGTGTACCAGGAAATCATGCATTGACAGAAGTTCCCCTTTGCTTGGAATGCAAAGTGTGATTAAATGCATTATTTTTTAACGCGTTATGGAGCACATGCATCGAAACTTCTCAGCTGTGCTTGTGCTAAGAAAAGGAAACATTTTAAAAATAACGTAACACGATTGTCAATGTAACCTTTTGTAAGTAGTGCCTGGAGGATTCAGAGTGTGGAAAAACTGTAGAGACAGCGTGTGTATTAACTTGTGGATTTTTCTGTGAGTATTTGGTGGCAGCGTCACAAAGTTGGTTCCTCAAGACTGCGTTAGCTACGGAGCTCAGCTCACAGCGAAATGAGGTGAATGGGAGGGGAGAAGATGACGTGACTCTCCCACCCGCCTTAACTGTCAATCCCCCCCATAAAGACAGTCTCTCGGAATTTGCATAAGCACAGCCCTTCACCAGTAATTTTAACTTAGTTACAAAGTGATCAAAACTCTTGTTTATATCCTGCGTCCTCTCATTAAACTTGTATCCCGCATTAGCCGTGGGCATGACAAACGCCAGCGGCAGCCTGTCTATGAACTTAATTTAAACTTTAGGTTTACACCGTGCTTTGTTTCCGAAGTAGCTGTACTCATGAATATGGTTGTATGTGTGACTCGCTCGCTTCTTATTGTTTCGCTGCCTTCTCAATTGTATAATGCATGTTTTCTTCAGCGCTTTTTGGAGCTCTTCCTTGTTTTCTACGTACTGCGTTGACAGTCAGTTCACGTGATTACGTGGGAGGCGTGATGATGTCACACGAAACTCCGCTCCCCACGGCCATCGAGCTCAACTCCATAACATTATATGGAGAAAAATAGGTTCCAGTTATGACCATTACGCGTAGAATTTCTAAATGAAACCTGCCCAACTTTTGTAAGTAAGCTGTAAGGAATGAGCCTGCCAAATTTCAGCCTTCCACCCACACGGGAAGTTGGAGAATTAGTGATGAGTCAGTGAGTGAGCGAGTGAGTCAGTGAGGGCTTTGCCTTTTATTAGTATAGATTACTAGCAAAATACCCACGCTTAGCAGCGGAGAAGTAGTGTGTTAAAGAAGTTATGAAAAAGAAAACATTTTAAAAATAACGTAACATGATTGTCAATGTAATTGTTTTGTGAGTGTTATGAGTGTTGCTGTCATCAAGGATTTGATTATCATTATTTCTTTCAATCAGGTTCGTATTTGGAGGATGTGTTGGTTTCAACTTATATTCCGTGTTTGTCAATCGTTGTAAAGATAACAGGTTTCATTCATCGAAGTGTTCACTACCCAAATCGGTACTTGTGAATCTAAGATGTTTAACAGGCATTCCCGGTATTAAGTTGTGGATTTGCCTGCGAATATTTAGCGGCAGCGTGTCTATGAATTTAATTGAAACTTAAGTTTTACACCTTGCTTTCCTATTGATATGTCTACAAAGGCTTTTTCAGATTCAGAGGGTTATTCCTTTCTTACTGCATCAATAAACAGCTAATCTTCCTCTTTATCTTAGACATCACACACTGCATGCATGGGTTTACCTTTCCCAGTCCTGCAAACTTTAGCGAAGTGGTTCAATTTACCACATTTTTTACACTGTCTTCCTTTAGCTGGACATTGACTTTTTCCACCGTGTGCTTTGTTTCCGCAGTACCTGCACTTATGAATATGCTTGTATGCGTCACTCGCTTCATATTCTTTTGCTGCCTTCTCAATTGTGTAATGTGTTTTTTGTTCAGCGCTGTTTGGAGCTCTTGCTTTTTGTGTGCGTACTGCGTTCACAGTCAGTTCATGTGAGCCACTTGGAGTACATGCATCGAAGGTTCTCAGCTGTGCTTGTGCTATCTCGTGCGATCTTGCGATGTCCACAGCTTTATTTAATGTTAGCTCAGACCCAGCACTTAAAAGTTTCTCTCGCACTTTCGCTGAGTTTGTGCCAAACACTATTCTATCCCTGACCATCTCATCTTTGTTTGCATAAGCACAGTCCTTCACCAGCAATTTTAACTCCGTTACAAGTGATCAAAAGTCTCGTTTATACCCTGCGTCTTCTCATTAAACTTGTATCTGGCAAATATCTCGTGCGATCTTGCGATGTCCATGGCTTTATTTAATGTTAGCTCAGACCCGGCACTTAAAAGTTCCTCTCGCACTTTCGCTGAGTTTGTGCCAAACACTATTCTATCCATGACCATCTTATCTTCGTTTGCACTGTCTTTCTTTAGCTGGACATTGACTTTTTCCACCGTACGCTTTGTTTCCGCAGTAATTGCACTTATGAATATGCTTGTATGCGTCACTCGCTTCATATTCTTTTGCTGCCTTCTCAATTGTGTAATGTGTTTTTTGTTCAGCGCTGTTTGGAGCTCTTGCTTTTTGTGTGCGTACTGCGTTCACAGTCAGTTCATGTGAGCCACTTGGAGTACATGCATCGAAGGTTCTCAGCTGTGCTTGTGCTATCTCGTGCGATCTTGCGATGTCCACAGCTTTATTTAATGTTAGCTCAGACCCAGCACTTAAAAGTTTCTCTCGCACTTTCGCTGAGTTTGTGCCAAACACTATTCTATCCCTGACCATCTCATCTTTGTTTGCATAAGCACAGTCCTTCACCAGCAATTTTAACTCCGTTACAAGTGATCAAAAGTCTCGTTTATACCCTGCGTCTTCTCATTAAACTTGTATCTGGCAAATATCTCGTGCGATCTTGCGATGTCCATGGCTTTATTTAATGTTAGCTCAGACCCGGCACTTAAAAGTTCCTCTCGCACTTTCGCTGAGTTTGTGCCAAACACTATTCTATCCATGACCATCTTATCTTCGTTTGCACTGTCTTTCTTTAGCTGGACATTGACTTTTTCCACCGTACGCTTTGTTTCCGCAGTAATTGCACTTATGAATATGCTTGTATGCGTCACTCGCTTCATATTCTTTTGCTGCCTTCTCAATTGTGTAATGTGTTTTTTGTTCAGCGCTCTTTGGAGCTCTTTCTTTTTGTGTGCGTACTGCGTTCACAGTCAGTTCATGTGAGCCACTTGGAGTACATGCATCAGTAGCTGCACTTATGAATATGCTTGTGTGTGCCACTCACTTCATATTCTTTTGCTGCCTTCTCAATTGTGTAATGCATTTTTTGTTCAGCGCTCTTTGGAGCTTTTGCTTGTTCTCTGCGTACTGCGTTCACAGTCAGTTCACGTGAGCCGCTCAGAGTATATGCATCGAAGAAAGGGAATCAAGAGACGGAGCGACGGACGGCCTTATATGGACAGGCAGTCAATTACGTGGGAGGCGTGCTGATGGAGGACGCAACTCCGCCTCACACGGGAAGTTGGAGAATTAGTGATGAGTATGTCAGTGAGTGAGTGAGTGAGTGAGTCAGTGAGGGCTTTGCCTTTTATTAGTATAGATATTATATTATATTATGCAGTGATCCCTCGCTATATCACGCTTTGACTTTCGCCGCTTCACTCTATCGTGATTTTTTTCTCATACACGCTTATGTCACTACGCATGCGCTTTCTGAGAACTTTTATCTAAGCCCTACGATGGCTCCTAAACGTGCTGCTTTTTCTAAGCCTTCTGACAATAAAACTAAGCACCGGAGGAAGATGCTTACTATCCAGGAGAAGGTGAAACTCTGGGATATGATTAAAGATGGCAATACCCTACAAAAGCCTCCTCACGCATATGAAAAGACAGCGCCAGCAACTGCCTATCAAGATGTTCTTCAGCCGCGCACATCAAGATGTTCTTCAGCCGCGCACCCAGACACCCACTGCCTACTCCTAGTACTCATTCAGCGGAAGGAGACAACAACGCACCTGCTGAAGATACTGCACCACCTCTGAAGACTCTCCTGCTGAGGTTGTGCCTTCATAGGTTAGTGGTTGTGTGTAAGAACTGTGTGTGTTTGTGTGCAATTAAATGTACAGTACAATAATCTACTATATAAAAGCATTCGGGATTGTCCTTCCGTCCCGTGAGTGCAAAGCATAGCGGTATTCCACTTATTACAGACTTACTACTTGCGGCTTGAGGTACGAAACGACGCGATGTGAGCAGAGTTCTGGTGCTCTTATCGTTCCCTTGCTTTTATGCACGATGCGCTGGAAAAATAGACAAAATTATGTCTCTGGAAATAATTAATGTTGATGGAGTACAAATGCCTTACCGCGTAGTAAATATCAGGGGAGATGGTGCTTGCTTATTCTCATCTATAGCTTATTTAGTGCATGAAACTCCGTCTTTAGCGGTACAGATTCGGGCTGACATTGTACGACTTTGGACAGGCACTTGAGGGGATAAAAAAAAAACTTAGGTTTTCGGGAGATGTTATAAATGGGCACTTTGATGTTCTCATTCTCTACACTTACATGCCTGATGTACACATGGAGCACAAAAATTGAGGATAAAAGTCGGTCGCCTTAAAAGGCGAGTGCGCCTAGTAATATGATATTTGTAACGTCTAATATGTCTTATTTTCTCTTATTTTGTCTAATATATTGGGAAATACAAGTGTAATGGTGACTAAAGGGTGTTATTTCATGTCAAGAGGGCGCTGATAATGTTAAAAAATGTATTTAGAAGGTCGTAAACAGGTTTTCTATACTCTGCGAAAATATTTGATTTATAAATAAAGAATCCTACTTTGCGATGGTAGAGTCTGGAACGGATTAACCGTGATAGACGAAAGTTCACTGTATTATATTATACCAGTAACGGTGCACTGCACCATAATGTGCAGTGATTACACTTGACTTCAGCATTCCTAGTTTTCATACTCATTCTCTGTACGTTTAGCATTTGTTTGCTCAGAGGTTGATGCATTCGCTGCTTCCTAAGCAGCTCTTCTTTTCTCCACATTAGCAGCCCGCTTCTTCTCTTCTTTCGTTGGCATCTTTTCACGTTAAAACTGATTAAGTCAGTGTTTGTGTTGTAATTACTTAGTAAGTTTTCTTTAATTTTTCACTTAAGCTGTCTTTAACTGAACCCCTGAGCGAATTAAGCGAACTGATATTTCCCAAGTTCTGTGTTTATTTACTAATTAGTGGCTCTGACTCTAAAGTAGTTGCAGCCTTTGATTATTCTGTGTTGTTTGCAAGCGAAAGGAAAGCCTGGGTGTTTGATCTGCTTGTTTTAAATTGTCATTATTAAGATACAATGATGGGGGAATAACTGCACAGAGAAAGGGCAAAGTATAATGGGATCAACAAAAGAGAGTTAAGCATTTAAATCTATAGCAAAATCAGAAATATTTCTAAATGTCTTATAAATGTAAAAATCATGCTGCTATGCAAAAAAAAAAAAAAAATAAACCAGCTAATTAAATGAGCTCAGTGTTATCAGGTGTTGTCACTGATTAGGAATCCAGTTAGAACAAAAACCTGCAGCCACAGGGGTCTACCAGGACCAAGTTTGGGAAACACTGGTTTAGGGGAAGGCTACAAAAAGCTATCTCAGAGGTTTAAACTGTCAGTTTCAACTGTAAGAAATGTAATCAGGAAATGGAAGGCCACATTTGGCTTAATTTCTCATGACTTTCCACGTTTTCCAGGACCAGTATGAACCCTGTAGATTTATTTTCATAAACTGACATGCTTCTTTTTAGGTACTGAGGTATTCCAGGTTAATTTTGTTCTGTGTAAGCCATTAAGATACCTGGTGTCTAAACAGATCCCAAAATACACAATGTTACACTAGTCATTATACTTTATGTAAAGATGTATTGTTATAGGTGGCTTACAGCTACTTCCCTTACCAAATGACAAGTAAATGGGTTTTGAAATATCTTGTGGAAGTTCAATTACAGTATTAAATACACACCTCTGCAGTGGGTTGGCATCCCGCCTGGGGTTTATTTCCTGCCTTGTGCCCTGTGCTGGCTGCTATTGGCCCCCCGTGACCCTGTAGTTAGGATATAGCAGGTTGGATAATAGATGGAAATACACACCTTGTGTGAATAAACCTTGAGATCATCACATATTTTTATGTATGCTGATCACATGCATTTTTGCCATAACCCTTAATAGTGCCAACTAACAAAAGTTTGCTAATATGAATTACCTAATAATCGTACACAGAGGTTGATTTACTAAATATAGATTTTTGAATGGTAACATACAGTACATACGTATTAGTCTTAAGGTAAGATAAAGTCTATCTAGCCTATGACAATCAGATATTCTGATTACACTCGTTCTGTGCTCTTTTATAGTCTGCACTTTTCTCCTTGAAACTTCAAGATTACCGTAAGATTCTTTGTAAAACTCTAAAAATGTTTAAATAACTGAATTTAAAATGGTATGTGTCAATGTAAATGCTAGTGAAATAGTAACTTTCATTTCCAGTGAATATACACCAATCAGCCACAACATTAAAACTACTGAGAGGTGAAGTGAATAGCATTGATTACCTTATTACAATGGCACCTGTCAAAGGTTAGCTATATCAGGCAGCAAATGAACAGTCAGTGCTTGACGGTGATGTGTTGGAAGCAGGAGAAACAGGCAAGCGAAAGGATCGGAGTGACTCGGACAATGGCCAAATTGTGATGGCAAGATGACTGGGCCAGAGAATCTCCAAAACAGCAGGTCTTACAGGGTGTGTTCCTGGTACGTAGAGGTTAATAACTTCCAAAACTGATCCAAGGAAAGGCAACTGGTAAACTAGTGATTGGGTCATGGTTTCCCAATGATCTGCGCAAGGAGCAAAGGCTAGCTTGTCTGGTCCGATCCCACAAAAGAGCTACTGTAACACAAATTGCTGGAAAACTTTATGATGGCCATGTGTGAAAGGCATCAGAACACCCGGTGTATTCGCAGACCAGTCAGAATGCCTGTCCACTGCTGAAAGCACTTAACAATAGGCACAAGTGTCAGAACTGGATCATGGAGAAATGGAAGAAAGTGGCCTAGTCTGATGAGTCACATTTTCTTTTAGATTATGTGGACGGCTGTGTGTGTGTGTGTGTGTGTCCTTTACCTAGGGAAGAGGTAACATGATGCACTATGGGAAGAAGGCAAGCCGGCGGAGGCAGTGTGATGGTCTGGGCAATACTCTGCTAGGAAACCGTGGGTCCTGGCACTCATGTGGATGTTACTTTGACAAATACCACCTACCTAAAGATTGTTGCAGACCACGTACACCCTGTCACGGCCATTGTATTGCCTAATGGCAGTGGTTTCTTTCAGTAGGATAATTCACCCTACCACACTGCAAAGGTTCTTCAGGAATGGCTTGAGGAGCATGACAAAGAGTTCAAGGTGCTGACTTGGCTTCCAAATTTCCCAGATCTCAATCTGATCAAGTATCTGAGGCACGTGCTAGAAAAACAAGTCTGATCCATGGAGGCCCCACCTCACAACTTATAGAACTTGGTGGTCTTGTGGAGTCTATGCCTCGACGAGCCAAAGATGCTTTGGCAGGACCTACACACAATTAGGCAGGTGGTTTTAATGTTGTGGCTAATTCGCTTTATTACATGCTGCTTTACCTTTTTATTTACAACTCCCACAGTGTTTAAACTGCAATTTTTTACAGATGAAGCTCCCTTTTAAAAATTTGTGCACTTAATTGTCTTAAAAGGATGATTTTTTTTTTGCTTATTTAACAGGAAATCATAGACCTGGCAGAGGCAGCTGCTCTGAAAATGCAAGAGTAAAGAGAAGATTAACTATTCAGTGATTTTGTTTAGTTATTGTAGAATGTGAAACTTCCTTTTACTTTCATTATACACACTCTGAACATAAAAACACTGTAAATAAAATTTATTATTGTTTATTGTTTAAGGAGAGAAGCACACAATTATGACATTAAAAAAATATATATGTAAAAAATAGTATCAGCAGTCTTCAGTTTTTTCACAAATATAAATTTAATTAAAATTGTACAAAGCAGTATGGAATTGGCTTAACGCTACTTTTTTACAAACTGGTAAAAGAACCAGAAATGACAATTACACCTCCTTGACTGTCTCTTTGATATATTAATTTCCCATCCAAGATAACTAAGGAGAACATAGCACAGAAAACTGGGAACACCACACCTATCAGTTTTCTAGTCAAAAGATGACAGAGTCCAAGGCAAACTGATTGATAAGAAACACAACATATACTTCACAAGGAGATGTGGAATAGGCAACTTGTCCCGGAAATACAGAAGTGACCACATCTGTCAGGCCTCAATAAGCTGATCATCTTTGACTTTTGCCTTCTCCGACTTCTTGACTTTAAATCTTTCCCTAATTGCTGCTTCCCATTGTTTTCTCACCATTGTATAAAGTCTCATTGCTGCCTGGGCATCCTGTACCTAAACAACAAAACAAAACAATAGTAACAATGTAGTAATTATCTTGGACCACTCAGTAATTAACAGTTCAATCCAGCTACTCAATTTGTGAACCACAAAGCTTCACTGTGTCCTAGTTTTTATTAAACAGAGATGTTCCCTGTCTGGAGACTGGGGTGGGAAGCAGAGAGCTGCCCTTGTAGCTTCATGTTAGGGGCCCGCTTACTCACTTGGGTCATACGAATTCTCCTTTACCTCAACTCCTCCCTGTGTTAGGTTGTGAAACCGAGATAGGCAGACCCCTAAGCAATGTCTCAATGGTGACACCTCCCTGTACCCACTATTTCCAGGACAGGACTTGGCCTCAGCAACTTTGAATTGAATTAAGTAGATCTGATCATACACTGTTGGACTGGAATGTGGCATGGTTCCAGCCATCAGCAGCATCGTGTGACAGGCAACATTGTGTGACCAATCAAATACAATTTGCAGTGCTTTTTATGTCCCTCATCACAATGTCCATAACTACACTGTGTACGTGCATCTTCATTTTACCTATAGCCACCTAAAGTTTGCTTCCACATTAAGTATAAAGCCAACTTCAACCATGCCTATCACTTTAGTGGTTTAGAGTTTCACTACTCGAGATCCACATTTGGGCCAGCTCCTCAGATCACATTTGAAAAGGAAAAGGGTATTCCACCAAAATTACAACCATTCAGCTCTGACAAGTGATGTACAAATTTGTCATGCCAAAATCCTGTGATATTATGTTGTAAGTGCTTAGAGGACTTTCAATATTCAAAAAAGAATTACAAATTTCCAAGACGTATTATGCATTCAAAGTTTGGATATAAATGTGAAAGCCCTACTACGTGGGCCCAGGGGGAGCAACCACATCCAACAAAATCTGTGTTTTGACACTGCTGTCGTCAATACTAAAGATAATTGGCTTCTTTTGATCAATTTTACTTTATAAATATTAATGGATCCAGTATTCATAAAGTACAGTACCCCAGTGGAACATTCTTTGAAGTGTCTATTTTCTCCAAAATTCTATGGCAACAAGTATTTGTTTTCTATATTTGCAGAGACCTTTTCCAAATTTACGCCAGCTCTTAATTTAGAGATGCTTCGATCAGGTTTTTTTAGGGGCAATATAGATTTCATGTTACTAGAACTGGATGATTTTGTATTTGTTTCCATTTTTTTCTTATTTTACATTAAGCTCCTGCACAACCAGTCGTACAGAAGCCTTATGTTCCATATTAAAGTGGTACACTAGACTGCAAACCACAGGTGTTACATGTTCATTTTTTTTTTTCAACAAAATTTAATTAATTTCAATTCAATTCTGTTCAGTTACCATAAAAATAATAAAATAAATAAAATTCCTCTTAAAACAAACTTTTTTTAAACTAATAAAGCATGCACAAAATATTTACTAATAACATACATGCCATAAAAGAAAAGAAAATGCCTGTCAAGCCAAAACTCTAACAACATGTTTATAAGGAATTTATAAAGACGATACAATTCTAACATGCTTAATAAGTTTACTCCTAAAATCGACACATTAGGCTCATAAGCTAACAATCCTGATGTTTACTAAGCAGTGAGGGCAAATTTTTCTTTATCTTTTGCGTTCATTAAGGAATACTTATGGAGGGCTTTGAAGTCACCTCAGTTTATTTTTTTTATTACGCACCTCGTTACTCTTAGGTAAGAGAAAGCCACCACAAACTTGTCTTGAAGTCTACTTATGCAAGATGCCAAGCTTTTTGGGGTTCCCCCACCCCCTATTATTGGCTCTCTAAGCAGGAAAACACTCATTTGTAGGCCGTTTTTGGACCATACTTTGTGCAGGATAGTAATCCAATTGTATGCTCAACAAAAATGATGACGAGGACTTGAAATTGTGAATGCACCATCAACTGAAACCTGGAGGCTCACCTCCTAATGGGAGATGAAGTTTGAAAAAATGGAGACCAGTAATATAGGCATGTGGACTGTCCTTATGTTATTTTGAGGTTGTTCATCACAAATATGATATTTCTGATATTTTATTCTTTACTGGTGGTCCTAGGCATCAAGAAGCCACTTCCAAATGGTTAAAAATGACGAATTTCAAACATAAGCATGTGAATTATTGTTTTAGACTATTTCAAGGTCAGTGATTACAAATATGTTATATTTGATTTTTTATATTATAATCAGGAACATTTAGAAGCACACATTTTAATATTTCAAATATTTGATTCAACTATTTTTGTTCATTATGTACTTCTACCTCATGAAATAAATCATTACATTTTTTACGAACACCACAAGTTAGGTTGGCTTACGCTAATTCAGACTATTTCTACTTAAGAATCCTAGTTTATCTCTGCCTGTTTTATGACTCCAAATATTTGATTGTGATTTGGTTTTGGTAAAAGATTTTTGAATTTCGGTAGCTCATTTTTAATTCTGCATCTTCTGGTCTTATTTTTTTTTTCTTTACTGTCTCAATCAAGTCAGTACAAACACTCAGAATGACAGGACAGTAGAAGCACACCAAATATGTTAAAAATATGTGTTTAAAACAACTGAAATATCAATAAAAAAGAAGCCTCTTTAGAAAACTGATCAGAAATCTCCCTTTTTTAATGATTTGTTCATTTTAATGTTTCTCTAGTTTTACTATTTTTCCATGTAATACAAAGCTGATACTTACAGAACTGTGTTCAGATTCTTGGACTTTAACATTCAGAATTTTCTGACAGAGCAGTTTAAGAGAAGGACGTCCACTCTGCTCAAAGGAAAACAATATTAGTCATATCCATAATATTATAATGCATTATATTTCAGTGTCAGTGTTTACAGTGAAAAACATTTATACCTTTACTTGCTGTTTGAACGGTTTGTACTTCTGCGTGTCTCGAATATTTTTCTTTGGATGGTCCAAAAACAAAACCTGCATCAAACAAATAAAAAAAATATAGTGCATGGTATCAATGCCATTGCCAATCCAGTGTCCTGCAATAACCTACCTTTTATAAACACAAACATTAACTTATACTATAACAGAGAAATAAACAATGGGCAACATCAAAAATTAAAATGAATAGGTCAACATACTCATTAAGGGTGGCACGAACAGTAGTTGGTTCTGCTGCTTCATGGTGGAATCTGCACTTTTTAACAATGTCTCTGAGGGTTTCCATGTTTTCCTTCCACATCCTCAAAGATGTACATAATAGGTTAATTGGTAATACTAGTGTGACTACAAGTGTGAGTGAGTGGGCACTGTAATGAATTGGCATTCCCATTTTCTGCCTTGTACCCATTAACTTCCAGTCCCACACAACCCAGAATTAGATTATGTGGGTTTCAGGAGGCCTAACTGACTCATTTAAATGAACTACAGTCATATGAAAAAGTCTGGGAATCCCTCTCAGCCTGCATAATAATTTACTCTACTTTCAACAAAAAAGATAACAGTGGTATGTCTTTCATTTCCTAGGAACATCTGAGTACTGGGGTGTTTTCCAAATAAAGATGTTTAGTGAAGCAGTATTTAGTTGTATGAAATTAAATCAAATGTGAAAAACTGGCTGTGCAAAAATTTGGGCACCCTTGTAATTTTGCTGATTTGAATGGATGTAACTACTCAATACTGATTACTTGCAACACAAAATTGGTTGGATTAACTCGTTAATCCTTGAACTTCATAGACAGGTGTGTCCAATCATGAGAAAAGGTATTTAAGGTGGTCAATTGCAAGTTGTGTTTCCCTTTGACTCTCCTCTGAGAAGTGACAGCATGGGATCCTCAAAGCACCTCTCAAAAGATCTGAAAACAAAGATTGTTCAGTATCATGATTTAGGGGAAGGCTACAAAAAGCTATCTCAGAGGTTTAAACTGTCAGTTTCAACTGTAAGGAATGTAATCAGGAAATGGAAGGCCACAAGGACAGTTGCTGTTAAACCCAGGTCTGGTAAGCCAAGAAAAATACAGGAGCGGCATATGCGCAGGATTGTGAGAATGGTTACAGACAACCCACAGATCACCTCCAAAGACCTGCAAGAACATCTTGCTGCAGATCGTTCTATAATTCAGAGTAATTTGCACAAAGAACATCTGTATGGCAGGATGATGAGAAAGAAGCCCTTTCTGCACTCACACCACAAACAGAGTCGCTTGTTGTATACAGATGCTCATTTAGACAAACAGATTCATTTTGAAACAAGTGCTTTGGACTGATGAGACAAAAATTGAGTTGATAACAAAAAGCACTTTGCATGGCGGAAGAAAAAACACCGCGTTCCAAGAAAAACACCTGCTGCCTACTGTCAAATTTGGTGAAGGTTCCATCATGCTGTGGGGCTGTGTCGCTAGTTCAGAGACTGGGGCCCTTGTTAAAGTCAAGGGTCGGATGAATTCAACCCAATATCAACAAATTCTTCAGGATAATGTTCAACCATCAGTCACAAAGTTGAAGTTACGCAGGGGTTGGATATTCCAACAAGGACACAATGACCCAAAACACAGTTCAAAATCTAAAAAGGCATTCATGCAGAGGGAGAAGTACAATATTCTGGAATGGCCGTCACAGTCCCCTGGCTTGAATATCATCGAAAATCTATGGGATGATTTGAAGCAGGCTGTCCATGCTTGGCAGCCATCAAATTAAACTGAACTGGAGAGATTTTGTATGGAAGAATGGTCAAAAATACCTCCATCCACAATCCAGACACTCATCATAGGCTATAGGAGACGTCTAAAGGCTGCTATATTTACAAATGGAGGCTCAAGTAAGTATTGATATAATATCTCTGTTGGGGTCCCCAAATTTATCCACCTGTCTAATTTTGTTATGATGCATACACTCACCTAAAGGATTATTAGGAACACCTGTTCAATTTCTCATTAATGCAATTATCTAATCAACCAATCACATGGCAGTTGCTTCAATGCATTTAGGGGTGTGGTCCTGGTCAAGACAATCTCCTGAACTCCAAACTGAATGTCAGAATGGGAAAGAAAGGTGATTTAAGCAATATTGAGCGTGGCATGGTTGTTGGTGCCAGGCGGGCCGGTCAGAGTATTTCACAATCTGCTCAGTTACTGGGATTTTCACGCACAACCATTTCTAGGGTTTACTAAGAATGGTGTGAAAAGGGAAAAACATCCAGTATGCGGCAGTCCTGTGGGCTAAAATGCCTTGTTGATGCTAGAGGTCAGAGGAGAATGGGCCGACTGATTCAAGCTTATAGAAGAGCAACTTTGACTGAAATAACCACTCGTTACAACCGAGGTATGCAGCAAAGCATTTGTGAAGCCACAACACGCACAACCTTGAGGCGGATGGGCTACACCAGCAGAAGACCCCACCGGGTACCACTCATTTCCACTACAAATAGGAAAAAGAGGCTACAATTTGCACAAGCTCACCAAAATTGGACAGTTGAAGACTGGAAAAATGTTGCCTGGTCTGATGAGTCTCGATTTCTGTTGAGACATTCAAATGGTAGAGTCAGAATTTGGCGTAAACAGAATGAGAACATGGATCCATCATGCCTTGTTACGACTGTGCAGGCTGGTGGTGGTGGTGTAATGGTGTGGGGGATGTTTTCTTGGCACACTTTAGGCCCCTTGGTGCCAATTGGGCATCGTTTAAATGCTGCAGGCTACCTGAGCATTGTTTCTGACCATGTCCATCCCTTCATGACCACCATGTACCCATCCTCTGATGGCTACTTCCAGCAGGATAATGCACCATGTCACAAAGCTCGAATCATTTCAAATTGGTTTCTTGAACATGACAATGAGTTCACCGTACTAAAATGGCCCCCACAGTCACCAGATCTCAACCCAATAGAGCATCTTTGGTATGTGGTGGAACGGGAGCTTCATGCCCTGGATGTGCATCCCACAAATCTCCATCAACTGCAAGATGCTATCCTATCAATATGGGTCAGCATTTCTAAAGAAAGCTTTCAGCACCTTGTTGAATCAATGCCACGTAGAATTAAGGCAGATCTGAAGGCAAAAGGGGGTCAAACACCGTATTAGTATGGCGTTCCTAATAATCCTTTAGGTGAGTGTATATTCTGTTAATCCAATAAACTTAATTTCACTGCTGAAATACTACCCTTTCCATAAGGCACGTCATATATTAAAAGGAAGTTGCTACTTTGAAAGCTCAGCCAATGATAAACAAAAATCTAAAGAATTAAGAGGGGTTCCCAAACTTTTTCATACGACTGTATGTTAGCTGCTGGTTTACCAATTAGCAGCACTTCCCCTAAGACTGCCATAATGCACTTTCAGTCTCTGGGTTGGCTAGTTAGTAAAGGAAGTAGCTAGCGCAAGTCATTGGATAATTAACGTTAACTTTATAACACTATTCAATCATTTATTGGCTTATATTTGGGCTGAACTGCTATAAATAGGATAGAAACATTAAGTAATTATACTCTTTAAGTTTAATCAGATGAGCCATACAGGAGATCTGATATACGTGTTCAAAATAATTAATAGAACAAAGTTGATAGCAGCTATTACCTTATAGCATTTTCTTCAAAAAAGTCAAAAATACACAAAATGAATGAAGTTGATAGGACATAGACACCTAAAATCATTTATTCAAAACAATTACTGCAGATACGTGGAACCACCTAGCAGAGTAGTCGAAACAGATTCTGAATGTTGCTCAAATGTTAATTTATCTTCAAAAATGTTTTGAAAAAAGATATATAGGAAATGATGTGTTGGAGTTTGCATCACTTTCTATCAATTTCCATGCACTATGCTTTTGTGTTCTTATAACACTGAATCACATGGGATTTCTCATATTTTTTTTACATTTATCAAAGTGAAAATAGATCTTTGCAAGGTGATCTAAAGTACAAATATAAAATGCAGAAGAATTGATCACATAAGTATTTACCTAATTTAATATTACACACCTAGATCCTCACTAGTCCAGTCAGTTGATTTTAATTCAATGGATATCACCTGCCTGTAGTCAAGGGGTTTCAATTAACCACAGTTATAAATGCACCTTATCTGGAAGATCCAACTTGTACTTGAGTCAATACAATTAGATTAGATTCACTTTATTAATCCCTTGGGGATATTAAAATGCAAACAGCAGCATAAACATAAACAACAAGAACAGAGACTCCCGAGGACAAAAATCACATCCTAGATAAATTGATAGACAGACAGATTAGGTACTATGAACTATATAGATAGATAGATAAGATAAGATAAATAAGATAGATAGCGATAGATAGACAGACTTCCACATGATGAAAACAAAGTAACATTTCAAGCAACCCAATGAAAAGGTGATTAAAAACCTTATGTTAGAGGACAGAAACAAGAATATATTTAAGTCACTGAATTCCCCCTGGAGGCTAGCTTAATCAGTCATTAAGAAATGGAAAAAGTATGGCACAGCTGTCAATCTGCAAGAAGACTGAAAGAAAGACCACCAAGCAACATTTGATAACTCTGAAGGAGTTACAAGCTACAGTGGTATGACTGGCGAGACTATGAATATAATAACTGTTACCCAGGTGCTTCAGAAGTCACAGACATAAAAAAACACACACACTCGACATCTCAGAGTTTGCCATAAGGTACATCTGAAGCTCTAAAGTCAGCAGGAAAAAGTTTCAATGACATAATAGAAACAAAATATATAATTAAAAACACCACTCAACCATAAAGCATGGTGGTGGCAGCATCATGCTGAGTCTATCCTTGCAAGCATGAGGTGCAAGGCAGGAACAACCACTGGGCAGGGCACCAGTCTATCACAGGGTGAATTTCACAATGCCAATTCACCTTAACTGCATGTCTTTGTAAACAAACAGACAGACAGACAGAGAGATAGAACTTTATCTGTCCCCATGGGGGAATTTGTCTTTTTACAGCTCTTTAAATAAATAAATACATAAATAGGTAGGTAATTAAGTAAATATACACACACACATTGTTCTGAACAAAGAAGAAAATTAAAAAGAAAGAAAACTTCTCACTTGGCTGCCACACTCACAGTGAGGCATTATGCAAACATACAGGATAAGGCAGAAAGGACGGACGTTTTTTACAAAGAAATTTATTGAAAGATTTGAGTTCATATTGAAATAACATTTGACAATTTGTAGGGATGGAAATGCAGGTCTAAATGCAAAATATGCCTTACCGAACGATTACTGAGGCCAAGATCAGAAGAATGCTTCAGAGCAGATCGAATTGGACTACGCTTTCCACATTTTCAGGGGTACGTGCCATTCGTGTAGCCCCCGGCGCTCTTTTGTTCATTACTGTACCTCATGTATGAAGTGCTTTAACCCAACGTAAGATAGTATTACAAGCGGGAACAGCTTTATTTCTGTGGATATTGAAATGGCAACAAAATTCACGCTGAACTGCGGTAATAGATTGGTTGTTCTTGACAAAACAGTTGTACGCAAAAATGCGGTGTTCTATCGTCCAAGGCTCCATGGTTTCGACTTAAAAGAAAATAAAAAAAATGCTAAGACTTTGCGAACCTAATGCCACCTATCGCACATCTGTCACTCCACCTAGTGGTGAGTTCTAGCCATTTCAAAGATATCCGTCCTTTCTGCCTCACCCTGTATTGCTGTTGGTATAAAGGAGCCCCAGTATAGTTTCTTGACACACTTTTGCTGAATAATTCGTCGACTGAAAGTCCTCAGTGTTACTGTGTCAGAGAGAGGATGTGCAACATTGTTCATAACGGCACTCAGTTTTGTTTTAACTCTCTTCTTTGCTACTACCGCCAAGGGGTCCAGAGTGCGTCCCATAACTGAGGTTGCCCTTTTAATTAGCTTGTTGATTCAGTGCACCTCTCTTAAAGTGATGTTATCAGCCCAGCACACCACAGTGTAGAAAATTGCACTGGTCATCACAGAGTTGTAGAAGATGTGTAGGATGTCACTTCCCACATTAAAAGAAGTCAGTCTTCTAATGGAAAAAGAGCATGTTCTGCCCTTTATTATACAGTTCCCCTGTGTTCTGAGACCAGTCCAACCTGTCATTAATGTGGACCCCCTCTACATCCACTCTTTGAATAATGACCAGACATAGAGGCTCTTTGGTGTGGAGAAAGTGCACCAAAGAAACAATGTTCTCCACCGGACTCCTACACTCTTGTCTCATCCCCTTTATCAAAACACCCAATAAGTGCAGAATCATCTGGGAATTTTTGCAAGTCATATGACCTGGTATTATATTTATAGTCTGAGGTGTACAGAGTAAACAAAAAAGGAGACTGGACTGTTCCTTGTGGTGCTTCCATGTTTTGTCAGCTGTATCAGAAACCATAGTCCTTGAGTGAAAAAGAAACCAGAGCTGCAGGAGAACCCCCAAACATACATGAGGAGAACATGTAATCTCTACACATCGAAGACCCAGAACGTGAACCCCAGTCTCCTTGTTGTGGGGCAGTGGTACTACCATTGCACCACCATGCTGGCTAGTATTATATGAAACTTTTGCTCTCCATTCTACATGAAAACACGAGATTAAAAACTTTTCTACATGGGGTTAGAAATATATATTCCTTTAATGATCAGCTGCCAGTTCCCGTATGTTTAACCTTCCAAGAGAGCTGTCCCATGTTTTTCAGATTAATGTCTGAAATTGTTAATGAAATTGACAGTAACAGCTGATGAAAAGAGTTGCTAAAGAATTTTATCAGTTAGCTGAATTGTTACATATTAGGTGCATCACTTCATCAACCAGAGTAATGTTAATCATATTTTGAGGAATGGTACAGACAGAGGATGTAAATAAGGTGAAGGTTCAAAGACCAAAGAATTCAAAAGTATGCACTCATTTCAAGTTCACATATGGGAGGAAGTCTCTTGCAAAATCTGTATATATTAGCTCTATTGGTACAAGAACTCAACTCTGAGCACTGGAAAAGAAAACACATTGGAGTAATGGTGATTTCTCATACATTCCCTTAATGTCACCTTATTCTGTTTTTACACCATTTCAAAAGCCCCATCTCACAGTGCAGAAACCAAGTCATCAACAATATACATGACTTCTTTGCAGAGTGCTTCTTTAATTGAAAGCGATTCAGTTTACCCTGAAGTCTTTGTTGCCATTTAGAGGATAAGAATCAAACAATAACACCAGGCAACTTTTGTTGACACTCAGCAATGGTTACAGCCTTTGGCCTCCTTGATAACAACCCTGAAAAATGTTAAGCTAAACCTTACAGTTAGTAACAACACTTGTTGCTATAGACTTTTTTTTGTCAAATTTAATTTAAGAGCACACTTTTACTAGTTTTATGAAGGAAAGTATTTTGCAAGAAATAAAACCTTTTTAATTTTTGAATAAAATATCTGCACAAATGCTGCATTTTTTAAAGCCCTTAATTTATCTATTAATCAAAACAATAATTGCCCAATTAATCAATTATTTAATGCTGTTGGGACCTCAACAAAGCAGTTTTTAGGAATCCAGTCACCCCTCATCCTGGGTATGACATTAAACTGCATCCAGCCCTGGAAGTGGTCCTCCAACTTGCAGAGAAATTATGGGGTTTGATGGCAGGACTGGCACTCTAGCCACTTGGGTGGGGGTTGAAAAAAAAAAACTTCACGCTGCTCTGAGACGACAGACAGGACAGACATTTCCTTATAAGCTGCGGCAGGCTGAAACTAAGACACTTCGCACTCTCTCTTGCACTTTCAGCACTATGAGGTCATGGGAGGCGCTCACACACACGAGTGGGAGACGAACTACACCATTCCGGCCAGACAATGGCAGAGCTATTTTTTCACTCTCGCACGAAACCTGCCACGATGTTCCCCAGAAGCCAGTCATATAATCACTGAAGATGTCCCTCTGCACTTTCTAAATTGAGAAAAAGACAAGCTTTATTTGTTTATATTTTATTTGTCCTTTTCCTCCCAAAAATATTGCCTCTCTTTCAACACTGCAGAGGACATAAAACTGCTTCATTTAACCGCTGGTAAAGCCAGTGAGGCACATTACTACTGAACCCCCAATACACTTTTTCAAATATCTATTAAACACTGATTTAATCATCAACAGTTGATTTCTTTATAATATAAAACTATTAACTTGTCATAGATCAAATTCAGAAGCTATAAATGCGATTATTGGTAGAAATGTTTCCGCACATTAGCCTGTGTTCTGAATACAACAAAAAACTGGTTCTTGCAGAGGAAAGGCAGACTGGCATAGGTGACTTGCCTCACAGCAAAATGCAGTTACAAAACTTATCAAGGAAAAAACAAATGCACTCACTGACTTTTATATTGCTTTACTTTTTTCTGTGTTTACACAGTTACAATGAATGGAAAGTATTCTGCCCTCAACTCACCTTTTCACATAAGTAACTGACATCATTTTGATCAGTTTAAATAGGATTTTTTATTTGTAAATCCAAAACTTTTTTCATAATGGTTCGAAAGAAAGAAAATTACAGTTAATAAATTTGTAAGAATTCATTCTGTCAATATTGTGCAGCATTGGTCTTCCTATCAATCCTGACCAGATTACAAGTACCTGCTGCTGAAAAGCATCCCCACAAGATGATGCTGCTGCCACCTCCACATTTTACAGTAGGGGCAGTGATACCAACTGCTGTGCAGTGTTAAATTTACACCACACATACCACTTAGTGTTCAAGGCAAAAAGTTTAATTTTAGTGTCGCTGAACCTCGCAGAATACCAATGGGTATGGCTAGAGCTGCAGCCCTGTTTACACTCACCCGTAAGTATTACAAAGATGGCAGCTTCAGCACCATCAGAGCTTTCACCAGAATGCATAACTGATAAACAGGACAGCCGGAATGGCATATGGAAATACTTTGGCTTTGTCCCAAATGGGGACAAAAACACACATCCAAGCCTGTATGCAAGATTTCCTACCACACCACAACAACTAAAAGGGCTAACAAATCCTATTTAGCCAAACACTTGAAGTTTCGATAAGCAATTAAATACAAAGAATTTTGAGAGGTTTGAATCTTATTTCTAAATTATGGAAACATTAATCAGAATAAGTCTGTAAGCTGTTGCATCTGAAGGAGGGATGTGAGGTTTGTTTTCTTCTACAGGGTAAAAGGTTTTTTGTAGTCAATTAAACATTTAATGCAGGGGTTTGCATCTGTGCTGTTCACTCAGGGACAACAATAGGGTGCTCCTTCTCTCCCTTGATTTTTAAAACCATGCCACAAAGAGTGCTGCTACAGCATATTGCCTTAATATGTGCAATTGTTATTAATAATACTAATTCATATGTAAGACGCAAACTTTTCAGTGCTCATTTGCATAAACAGTGGCACTACTTCTCCATGTGCTCATATACTTGGATTTAACTTGTTTACTTCTTACTGTTTGTAGCAAATTTACTCATATCTTTTATAAGAGATTGCACGACTTAAAGTGCATACAGAATTGCAATTTATTTAAAAACATTTTTATTGAGTAACATTATATACTGTATTGGGTAATGAAAATTGTTTCAAAATTCAATATTTTTCTTAGTATCATATTGAAGTTTGAAATTTTGGCATTGTGACAACCATAAAAATTACAAAGGAAAATATTGGATTGTTTTGAATCTATAACCTGGGATATGTTTAGAGATTCCTCTTTGAAATTGGTATTCAACTGTCGTCACCAGATTCAACAAAAAAGTGCAGTTGATTATGTATCTGCAAAAACAATTTCCTAATAGCAAAACATGCATTACTAGTGCCATCCATTGTTTAATGAAGACTCATGCTAACACATTTCAGGTCAACAATATAGAAACAAAATTAAATGAAAACTGAATGCAGTGGCATCCATGATGCCCGTGAGATGTGGCAGAACATAAAAATGTGTAATGATTAATGAAAATTAAAGTCTCATTCAATCACATCTAAGTTAACTCTCCCAGCTGAACTTAATGGCATCCACACTTGCAATGACTGTGACAACCAAGGTTCTTTAATGCAGATCTCTTCAGAGTTGGACATAAATGGATTTTTTAAACCAGTGAATATCTGTAAAGCAACAAGTCTACATGAATTCTCTGGACTAATTTAAAAAAAAAAAAAACTCAGTATCCAGAATTTTAATGAAAATTCTCAATCCCTCACTGACAGAATCTATGACTCTCACCTGCTTCAAACAGACAAAAAGTGCCTCTGCACCAAATAACACATAAGTGAACTTTCTTAATCATTGCTGACCAGCGGCACTTGCTTGCATTGTGATGAAACACTTTGAAAGTGTGATGCTGGGGACACATTAAACATAATATTTTAGATAATCTGAATTATCATCAATTGGCTTATCTCCACAACCAGCCTATCTCCTTACAGCCTATAACATCCTGGCTCATCCAGATAATAAAAACTGCTGTGCCATAGTAACAGTTTACAAAATACACATGAACATTTATCACTTGTTCCATCAAAGCTAACAACAAAGCTCCTCAATATGGGAAGACTTTCTTTGTTGGTGATACCACAATCATAAGAATGACTATCACCGATTATGAAATGGCTTACAGATGTCACTCCTTAGTATCAGCAAAACCAAGCAGATGATTCTAGATTTCAGGAAGCAGAAGGTAGACCACATCTAGAGTACATTGTTAAGAATGCTACATTGATCATGAATGATTTAAGTGGGCACAATATTAGGTACTGTCAAGATGACTAACCAATTTCTTTATTACTTCAGATGTCCAACTAAAGTCTGAAAGTCTCCATGCTTAACAACTTTTACACAGTGAAATCGATTCTCGCAGACACATAGTATTCTCATATGGTAAGGAAATCTGCTTAGTTCAGAAGAACAGGCTTTATAGAGCTGGTAAAATTGGCTCTGAATATTACTGCTACATTGTTCTGTTCTGTTGAGTACGCATACTATATAACATACTTTGCCTCAGAAAGGCAAATGGTGCTATTAAACATCTCAGCTATCCTGCACAGCAACCTTTCTTACTCCTCCATTCTGGCAAATTGTAGCACTTGCACCACTAGATTTAGGGACAGTTTTTAACTCCGGGCTGATATGGATACATAAAGTCACTTGTTGAGGTGTACAAAATCAGCATATTTTTGTCTATATTTCCATTGTATTTTGCTCAAGCCAAATAAAATTAACTTAAATACAGGACACTTGCATGGGCAGTTTAACTTCAAAGTATTGTGCTTTCCTGAATTGTGTGACATCTGTTTGAACTGAACAGGAGTTCAGGAGATGTCTCAAGCTGTATTGATGATTTTATCACCTGTGAAGAAATGGGCACCAGGACTAAATCGGTTTAGAGCTTGGGAAAAGAAGGCTCTTAAAACATCAAAAACTTTATTTGGGAAATGGACTATTCAAACAGATTAAAACGTTTGAGCAAATTCATCCATCATCATATTGACAGCCAGCTAATCAGAGTATGTAATAATCACATGTTGCGAAGCCTCCTTGGAAAATTTTATAATAAATATGCCTTGTCTAAGAGCAACATTAGAAGAGGACAAAGCATAGTCAGAAGAGGGCAAGAGGGACGTCAAGAGGAGAAGACAGAGTGACGTCAGGAGAGGGCACCAGCTACGTGTGAATGTTTTCATCTGTTTGTCACCTAAAGAATTCCGTGAATATCAATTACTAAATCAACGCTGCCCTGGGACATTCATCTTTGACATCTTTAACTTTTCATAAGCTTTTTCTAAAGACTAAATATATATATATATATTCAGACATTGCTATCCACATTTTCTTTTATGCTTTTTTCTACTGGTATCATTGTTCTTTAATAAATAAATACTACATTGTTTTTACCTTTCTATACTTTGTCTTCAGATCTAGAGTGATTGAGGTAATAAGGTAATTTTTTAGAGCACCTGGAGCAGTAGGAAGTGACATATGATCTGAGCTGCGAGGTTTATCAAGCCAAGGACATACAGCTCTGTCGTATAATAAACAGTGTGCTAAAGTAAAAAAACAGGGTTCCCACTCTTTTTAAGGAATCATTTTCCAGGACATTTCCAGGAGCTTTTTCCGGAAATTCATAACAGGATCTGGTCATACAGTCATACACTTTAGTCGCAGGCTTAACGCCAATTTCATTTCTCTTTGATTATGCAGGGACTTAGTGTCACCGATATGCTAAATTACATAAAGGCAACACCAATTAATGCACTGATGTATAATGGAGTTGTTTGACCTCTTTTTGTTACACACTGTTTTAAACTGCAAAACTCTTTTAAAGAAATAAATGCCTCTTGGATTGTGGAAAACTATCCAAACACTGACATATACTGAGCAATTCCATAATGTTCAGTATAGATCTGTTGATCACACCATGAAATAGGCTACCATAGTGACCTAATTTCAGTAAAAGTTACTTGCATATTACATATTATGTCATTGTTTGTATCAAATAAATTTATGTACAATGTTTGTATTAAACAAAACTGCATAAAGCCAATTTATTGCCTATATCATGTGTATGATGCCTATAACACTAATATATGCAACAATTGTCACGCGCCAAAACAAAGTCAGAGTTAACTTTCAACTGGTAGCTGTACTGGGAATACAGCAGCTGTAGAATTTGCATAAGTCAACGACAAAGATTATAATAAAGAACTTATCTTTGTGGGAAAAGAAGCAAAATACATCCATTTTAAAATCATGACAGCCTTGCCATCAATTCCTGAGTTGAAAACTTGGTTAAACTAGAAAGAATACTAGGAACAAAGGATAAGAGCCTGAACTCCAGTATATTGGAAAAAAAAAACAATCTATAAGTCACTGTAGTGTAACCTATGAAAAAGGCATCTGGTGTAGGCCTTGGTTTAGAAACAATGCTGGTGTTGCTCCTTGAGGTCTGATAAAACTGCATCCAGACTGATGACCTCTTTCTTTTTTTCAGCAACACTTTTACGATAGGCATTAGATTTTGTGAGCAGTGTAAAGTCCTGTTTTCTCTCAGCCTTCTCTGCCATTGCATCTGCTCCTTCTTGCATTGCCTTAATGCTAGTGATTATTTTCTGTCTCTTTGCTGCCACTTTTGTGATTTCAGAGCGGAGCTCTTCTCTTTGCTTGTCATTTTCAGTTTCCTTTTTCTTCTTTTTTTCATCATCAAGGTATTGGACATATCGCATCCTGGCATTTCTGCAATGCTGCAAGAGGGGCTTTGGCAATACTCCATCAAATGAGCCACCAGTCAAAGAATCTTGGATTAGGCGAAGATACATCAGAGTCCTTCCTTTCAGATTTGTAACCAGCATGTCCTTATTCACAGAGTACCCTCTTTCGACCGCTGCTTGCCCATGTGACAATGTGAACAGGTCTTTCATTGATTTCCACAGAATTGCGTACTCTGTTTTGTCACCAGCAAATCTCCCCATGAATGTGTCCAGCCGACAGGAGCTACTTCTATACCCTTGAAATTCCTCCTTATGATGCTGCATCATTTCAGTGAGGAACATCTTGTACTCACTCAGGATTTGGTCACAGTCCTCTGCTGTATGCCATTTGGCGTTAAGAAGCAGCTGTAAGAGCTTCTCAAACATGGAGATGGCACGCCTTTCATCGCTGATCATAGTTACTGGATCTAGGTATGCCATGTGCCTTACTGCTGCATAATTCAAAGGGCATTTGTCCAGCAGTTTCTTTGCTGTTGCGGACAGGAAGGCTACACATTCTCTCCGGAATTGTTGACCCGGCAGCGGTTTTTCAAGCAGCTTCTCTGAGGCTTTCTCAAGAGCTTGTTTGGTGGCAAAGCCAAGATCCACCTCTTTCAGTGGCAAATGGAGTGTTTTGTCCAGTACATCAATTTTAAGCATTTGGACAGGTGTTTTGATGTTATCCAGTACCTCCCTCTTCATAAAGCATGAAATCAAACTCTTCAGAAGGGCCTGAAGGTCTTTTGCCAAAAATGGCATCATGGGGGCATCAGTCTGGAAAGTCTCAAGAAAGGGTTTCAGCTGCCTTGCCACATAGGCAAAAAACTAATTTTGCCTCAAAAAGGGGGTCACTGTGACGATGTGGGTTCTGGCTCCACACTCCCATCTGATTTTGGGAACCCTTGAACCCAACACCGTCGGTAATGTTACCGATGAGCTAGTCAGTGAAGGCAATAATTGAGCATCTGAGCAAGGGGATGGTTAAAAGTGAAACAGTGCTTTTATTAAAAACATTCCATCAAAACAATAGTGTCCACAAATAAATAGTGCAGTGTTTCCAAGTTCAAATAAATAAATAAATAATCCTTAAAATGAAAACGTGGAGGTTAAAACACTAGAAAAAAACACAATCCTTTAAAACCAGAGGTAAAATCTTAGGAAGCAGCCTTTAAAAAAAACAACAAGTCTGGTGCTCTTCTATGTTAGTGTCTCACCTGCTTCTCCCAATAGGGCTTTGCAGCAGGCGAGACGCTCTCTGCAGCTGTCCTCTTCTCTCACACACACACGAGACTCGATACCTCCCGATCCCTGGCTCAGGTCTGGCACTCATCCCAGTCCCCGAGACTTGATGTCCACCAACGGCCAGGTCGCCCACGTTGGGGACTCCACCACCAAGCCTCCCGACTACCGCTGCCTTTCCGCGA
The DNA here is from genome assembly GCF_016835505.1 of Polypterus senegalus. NCBI lineage: Eukaryota > Metazoa > Chordata > Cladistia > Polypteriformes > Polypteridae > Polypterus > Polypterus senegalus. The sequence goes on from NC_053162.1 coordinate 131,352,984, forward strand.
CATTCTGCGGCTCGTCGCTTTCACCTGGTCACTCCCGCTACCTGTTCGCTCAGCGGGAGCAAAGTCAATTCAAATACCTGGGTGACGGCCTAACACCCAGCTTCCTCGCAGCTGCCCTCGAGCGCTCGATCACGTGCTCACCACACGCACGCACCGCGTGTCTGTCTCTCCTGCACCGCCTGCTTCCTCGCTCCCTACAACCTCCGTCCTCTTTTTTCCTTTCTTTTCCTCTCTCGATCTCCAATTCTTTGATCTCCCTTTTTCCCCCACAACCGACTCGTGCTTCTTTTAAAATGATGAGGGCCACAGCAGCTGCAGCATTAGCCGCGGGACAATCACGAATGTGATATGGCCCAACGTCCCCTCGCTAAGCCGCGAGCGCTGCGATCATTTATTTAAAACGAATGGCTTTTGCTCAACGAGCTGTGGACCCATAACACCACGTTCCACCCCCCATAAAACTCCAGTTGCATGGGAAGGCTCCACACCACTGCCAACCCAATGCAACTGGAGCTCAGGTCCACAACTCGGCCACTCTACACTGCACTAAAACCAATAAAAGCACTAAAACAATCCCACTAAAACAAACCAACCCAAGCCCCCTTCATTAAAACAGGACATTAAAAGAATAAGAACTTTAAAAGACATAAAAATGACAGCAATAAATAAATGTCCTTAAAAAGCTCAGTCTCTTAAAAATGTCCTCCTCCGGCTTGGGTACATGGGTTCCACAAAAATTCAGGTACCAATCCCGCTTGCTGTTCTGTCTCCTCTTCTGGCCTCCACTGCTAGCTCATCCCACCGCTGCCACCAAATGTGACGATGTGGGTTCTGGCTCCACACTCCCATCTGATTTTGGGAACCCTTGAAACCAACACCATCGGTAACATTACCGACGGTGTTGGGTTCAAGGGTTCCCAAAATCAGATGGGAGTGTGGAGCCAGAACCCACATCGTCATAGTCACCAACAGCCTCTCTGACCACAGTGTATGATGTTGACGTTGGCATTTTACTCTTTGGCAGTTTCTTGTAATTGTCGACAAATATTTCAACATGTGGCCACATCTTAAGTGCTCTCTCTGCCACTGGCAAGTCCTCCACCCACCTGTGAGCACAGAATTTTAGAGGGAATGTTGATGTTTTGGTAATTTCAATAAAGTCATCCCGTCTGGCTGGTGTGTCATGAAAAAGCTGCCAAAGGGCTCTTAGTTTGTCACCTATCTTCCATCCACTTTCTTTCTCGCCTTGTTGGAAGCTTCCATGAACTGTATGAAGACCACAGGTTCCTAGGTTTATCAAGCTTCTAATATCTGGGGCCTCCTTAGACCTGTCTTCTTCAAATAATCTCAAAAATTTTTTGTTGACACTTGGTCCATCCATCGAGATTTGCAGGAGCTTGTTTGGATCAAGTGGAGAGAGGGAAACTTTAATGCTCTCAACAAGCCTCTCTGATTGTGTGTGCCCTAGAGTCCTGGGATAATGCACAACTACCTTTTCTTCATTATCACTCCAGTACCGCACAAGCACATCCATCTGCTCGGTCTGTGTTATTTTGTTGAGGTATTCATCAAATGAAATGGTATAGCAGTTGGACTGTCTAATGTCTTTCACTAGCTTGTCTCTGAAATATGGTGCAAGGCCAAAACACATCAGATATGCTGCTTTTGTTGCACCAAATGAGAATTTTTCATTATCTGGAAACATCAGGTGAAACAATGAACCCATATCTGAACAGAAATTGAAAGAATATTTGGTAAGGGCCACTTTAATCACCCAGCGGATCTCTGCTTCTTAAACAGCTTCACTTGAAAAATGAGCTCCGATTGTGGGTGTAGCTTGAGGTGGAGTTACAGAAGTTGATGGCTGGACCTTGCTGCTTCCTTGACTCTCTGATTCTGCTACCTGTCTGCTAGCTTCAGAATTTTGGGGGGTGGGAGATTGATTGATGAAATCAGTCATGCGTGGTCCTGTGCCTTGACTTGACATGACCCTCTTGTATCCCTGTCCTTTGGCATGGCTTTTAACAGCAGAAATGCCCAAGTTGCCTACATCAAAAGCTTTCTTGCATATCTTGCAGTATGCCCGATGTACATTATCTGTCACATGTCCTATCCAGTCCCTGAACTCAGGATTTATCTTCCATTCCTCCTTAAACGTACACCTCCTTGACATGATTCGGCTTTCCCTCACTTCTGTAATTAAAAATACATTCTCTAAATTAACCATTGTAGGCTACTATTTTTCCTGCAACACTGCCTATTAGTGTCAAAAACATTAAATACAGTAATGTACAAAAATGTACGCTAAATAGAAATACTGATCCAGTACAGATTTTCTGTAGGCTAACTGTGGTAAACTTAATGTGAACGCATACCCATATAATTCCTCTAGAGGGAGCTAACGTTCTGTGGAATAATGGAAGCAAGCTAGAATAAGAAGTTGAGCCAGGAGCTGTTAAGCGTGTTCAGTTGTGCAAATAAACAGCACAAGCCAAGTAATATTTATTGTGTGGCGATTGCTCGGCTGCAAGGCTATCACACGAACCTACACAAACACACAAGAACAGGCATTTAGATGTAGGCTTCAAGTAGCCTAAGCCCTATTTGTTTTAAATGAAAGCAGTAGCTCTTAGTCTAATTCTTTTTAAGACTGTTATCGTGTTCGTGCTGTTTTAGGTTTGGTTCACTGAATTTATTTGCTTAACAGTGGGACCACGTAGGCCTATAAAATGATTTTAGATTGATTAAGCAATTTCCTCCGGGATCAATAAAGTATTCTGATTACCGTCATTAGACAATTAGCACTATGCTAACATCTAATGGGAATTGCCATTAACAGGCTAACAGAAATTAGCATCGCCAATTTACTTGACATGTTTAATATGCGACCTGGGTCTACATCAGACGGTATGAAGTAACTAAACTGTCAGTTGCACCATATGCACGTACAGTCATGCACTCAGCAGAAATTTCAAGTGATGAACTGATGTTCTGTTGTTCTCCTGTCAGCTACTGACAAGCTAGAGCAACGAGGGTCAAAACTCATATATAATTGCCTATACATGTCTCAGCAGGTGGAGACATTGCGCAGCAGAGGCCACGACCTAGCTCAGCTGTCATCATATCTAGACTTACGAACAGCAAGCTGTTTCAAACAGAAAAATTAAAAAGCGAAAACAGAAATAAAATTCCAGGACAAGAAAGATTATTTCCAGGACATTTGGCCATTTCGTTCAGTTTCCAGGTCATTTCAATGACTGGAAAATAACCCTCAAAATTTTCAGGTTTTCCAGGACATGTGGGAATCCTGAAAACATTCATTGGTTGATAAATGGCCTATAGCCAGGGATGTTGCACCTTTGTATGACTGAATATATTCTTGGAGACCAAAGATAATATTTAGGTCTGAGATATATCTAACATGGGTCCTCAATCCCAGTCCTGGAGAGCCGCAGTGGCTGCAGGTTTTTGTTCTGACCTGGTTGCTTAATTAGAAAGCAATTCTTGCCAATAAAGCACTAACAAGCTATGAAATTAAATTAACTCTGCTATGTCAGGTCATTCTCATATCCTAGATTTTCTTTCCCTTTCTATCATGCAAATGATTTGAAGGCTAAAATGGACGAGTAATTCTCAGTCCTTCACTTTTTTCTTTTCATTTTTCTTCCAAATATTTAATTAAACCCAATAGTGCAGATAAATACACACAGGTGTAAATGTAAATAAGCTAAATGGAGAAATGCTGCTCTCTCTTGTCATTTGCATGTTATTGATAATAAGGAGCAATTAAAATAGCTGTTTAAGACAAAATTAAGCAATAAGGGCTCAAAATCACTAAAGTGAAGCAGAAGTGTTACTTTAGCAATAAGTGCTTTTTATTAAGCAACTGGGTTGGAGCAAAAACCTGCAGCCACTGCGGCTCTCCAGGACCGTGATCGAGGACCCCCGATCTAAGACATTGCACTTTGTTCGTGCCTATGATAAGTAAGTCCCTTGGAGTACTAGTGAAAGTGGACTTGGCATGCGTTATTCATACGATACTTGAGTAGGTTAAAATGCTAGAGAATAACATGCATGTGTATATGTCTTTCATACGGTACTTTTGTGGTTAGGGTTTGTGTGTATGCGTATATTTATGTATGTGTGTGTGTGTTAATCTTAAGGTGCGACAGTAGTCCAACCTGGTAACAAATCTGATGAGTACACTTACCCCTGAAGAAAAAAAGTAAAAGTAGAGGGAAATATCAAGATAGCACGCCACTCATACTGATTATATCAATATCTATCATTCTCTATCTATCTCTATACAGGTAAAATTCCGTGATGACAAATATCTTTACAACAAAATTTTCATTACAATGAAGTATTTTTATGGTCCCGACAGTTTCCCCATATGACGCGAGTCTATAGAAATCTTGTTACTACAAAGTAAATTCAGCAGATACTTTCATTATAACAAAGTGCACAAAAGACCTTGAAATTCCTGAATGAATCATCTGTAGAGCAGCGAGTTCTGTGACTGCAGTTCAGTTGTGCACAACGATCCCCAAACAGAAACACTAATTTTTTTTTTCTTTCTTCGAACTTTGCTCGTACCGTTTTTTTTTTCCCTTTTTGTTTCCTGCAGTTTTCGGTGATACCTTTTGCTTATTATTCGTCAACATTTAAAAAACATCCATTGGAATTTAACTCATTGTCAGCCTCTATAGAAATAGCAGACATGAAAAAACGATAACAGTTCATATTAGAGAAAAAAAACTTTTCTCAATTGCGGCAAAAAAAAAAAAAAAAGATGCCCGTGAATTCGGAATTTCGCCATCGATGCTGTCAGCTTTCTTGAAAGACTGAGCAAAACAAGAAAAAAATCTTGGGTTGCAATTGTATATGAACTGCTGCATTTGAAGATGTCGAAAAAGCAGTTTTTATGTGGTTCTGAGATGCTCGTTCAAGAAACATTCCTATCAATGTGGCACTCATTCAAGAAAACATGAAGTTTGTAAACTCTCTTGGGACCTCCCCTAACTGGGTGACATGCCGAAGAGCGTCGTGAAGTCCGATCTTCGCATCTATGGAAGACTGTTTATCTGTTGCCGGGGCAACAGCTGGCTCAAAGATATTCTGCGTCTCTCAGTTATGCCGCGTCTCTCCTCCAAAGCAAACAGAAAAGATATTGATAGGTGATGCAGCCTGATTGCTGTGTCTGTGTATAGCAGAGTGGTAGATCACGCTACAATAAATAAGTGTGCCGTTCCTGTTTCAAGCAGAATAATGTTGGTTTTCCTAAAGTACTGAGATTCAGCCTCATGTTTTGGGGTGCAAGACAGGGACTTATAGCATGACCCCGATCTTTTATGATTTGCTTCTGTGTCATTTCACTGCAGCGCTATGAGCCCATCTTTGCCCTGCCCTGGCAATGGACAAACAATCTTCCACAGATGCTGCAATCGTTGTTCGGGAAAGTGTATTATCACAAGGAAATGCTAAGAAAAATTCTTGTCAGCATAACTTGTAGGCAGAAGGAAATTAAAATTAACACAAAAGAAGCTATTGAAATGATTGCAAATACCTGGGCACAAGTTAAAGAAAGCACTATATTAACACAGAACCTCATTATAACGAAATATTTTTTAGGTCCCTGGGAGTTTGTTGTAATGGAATTTTACCCGTATATATATCATCTGATATTGTATATAATGTAACTAATCTGTAGTATTTATTGCTAGAAATTTGTATTGTACTACCCTAAATACTAAAGTGAAATGGGATAATCTTATTTTACTGTGTAAATATGATAATAAACTTGAACTTGAGGATACACCTATGAATTTAGAAGATAATCTGATAAGGAACTAACTAGCTTATTATTAAAATGTTTGCATATTTATAACACTATATTACAAGAATTTTCTATCATTCAATGAGAGTAAGACAAATCATTTATAATCAATCTATATGGCCTAATTATGCAAACACCAACACTGGGCCATGAATTTAAATGCACAGCTGGAATTAAAATGTATTAAACCAACATACCTTAAGATCATTGGTGATGGCATGGCCAACCAGAATTCTTCCCTTCAATATATCAGACACCTCTTTTTGAACAATCTTAAAATCTTCACCTTTACGAAGAACACTAGTGTTAATATTGTACATCTCTCTTTCTTTCTAACATATAACTGCTTGTTTCATAAGTTTAACTTGGACTAAGTTTGAAGGCTAGCTTTAAACCACAATGCATGCTCTTTACTCTCAAAGAAAACTGAAAAAAAAATCTATTCTTTTTTTTTTAATATGACACTTTTTGATAAAACAGAAAGGAACATAACACACTGAATTCATGCTAGTCTGGACTAATTCAAAGTTTACCAGAAGTCTTACTTGGTATGTTTCATGCCCAATGCCTTTACTACTACTAATCATAATCTTAGAAAGCTTCTAACACTAACCTTTTCTTAAATGTTCCGGTCTTACTCCACTCACGGCAGTACGGAAGTCTGTTACTTTCTCTGTAGTCTTTACATATTTATCATAAATACACTTTCCAAAGTGATTCACTATTGACACCCGAGCGGCAATGCTGTCTTCTCCAGAAGGTCCCACTCCGACCATTTCACAATCCATTGCAACAATTTTAGTTAAGCTGAAAAAGAAAGAAAAAATAATTTTAAAAACAATAAGATTCAGATACTAAATACAATATATGGAAACAAATGTCAATAAAAAAAGAAAAATTAAACCAATATTTTTGTATAGTTTAGAACAGGCAAGACTCTGATAACTTTTCATCCATTTTTTAAACCTGATTTTTCATAGTAAGAGTTTCAAGTAAGGAAACTATTTTGTCAAAAACACATGCACATGACTGAGACACAAATGGGACTGGGATAAACCCTAATTTCTAGCAGCAGTGGACAACAGGAAGTCTCACACTGTTTTCCACTGTTAGAATAAAGAAATGGTTAAAAAAAAAATCAAATAAGTACGGTAAATATGTTTTAACACTTTCATGTTAACATGCACATCATTAGTTAACACACAATGAAATAGTGTCATATTAGAACTTGCATATTTTCTCCCTGTATCATTTAACTTACACACACTGACTTTGGCTTGAAGAACAAAAACAGTTTAATTCAGTGAGATCAGTCTTAAATTGGTAAAGTTCTTACCATGAAATAACTACTACTACTACTTCTAAAGGGATCTATAAAAGTAAAATATTTCTAATTAAGGGGAAAGCAAATCTGTTCAATCTACAAAAAAACTTTATTCTATCAAAACTTTTATTCCATCAGTGTGAAACAGAAAAACAAAGTTCTGCCTAAAACAATCAAGTAACAAAGGAATTGTTTTTGTTTCAAATATAAGTTAGTATAAGGCATAACAACTGAACTATCTAAAGTTAAAGGGAAATGCAGATAATTCCATTCTGGCTTCTGGAACTAGTTAACAGTACTAAACAAAAATATAAATGAAACATGAATGCATTTTAAAAAGCTAAACAAGAATTATGTTTGTATAGAAGTCCTTTTCAACATTAATATTTATCATATCATTCAAAATATAAGCTTACCTTTTTACATTGTTGGCACATGTCATGCACAAAGAAAATCATTACAGAAATAAACTCACCCTTCAAATGCCCGGTCTTTTACTAACACTTTTTCGACCTCTTGTGATACGACTTTCTGCACTCCATACTTCCTCCTTGCAATTTCAGCAGCTTCTGGACCAATAGCTATTTCAATATCATCTGGGTTCACATCATCAAACCAGATATCATCTCTGCAGTACAAAAAGTAGAATTCTGTTTATGATGGCAAGAAACTAAAAAATGTTACTTTCAAGTTTTGTAAGTGCCTTTAAGTACAGTGCATCCGGAAAGGATTCACAGCGCATCACTTTTTCCACATTTTGTTACGTTACAGTTTTATTCCAAAATGGATCAAATTCATTTTTTTCCTCAGAATTCTACACACAACACCCCATAATGACAACGTGAAAAAAGTTTACTTGAGGTTTTTGCAAATTTATTAAAAATAAAAAAAAATGGAGAAATCACATGTACATAAGTATTCACAGCCTTTGCTCAAGACTTTGTCGATGCAACTTTGGCAGCAATTACAGCCTCAAGTCTTTTTGAATATGATGCCACAAGCTTGGCACACCTATCCTTGGCCAGTTTCGCCCATTCCTCTTTGCAGCACCTCTCAAGCTCCATCAAATTGGATGGGAAGCGTCAGTGCACTGCCATTTTAAGATCTCTCCAGAGATGTTCAATCGAATTCAAGTCTGGGCTCTGGCTGGGCCACTCAAGGACATTCACAGAGTTGTCCTGACGCCACTCCTTTGATATCTTGGCTGTGTGCTTAGGGTCATTGTCCTGCTGAAAGATGAACCGTTGCCGTCTGAGGTCAAGAGCGCTCTGGAGCAGGTTTTCATCCAGGATGTCTCTGTACATTGCTGCAGTCATCTTTCCCTTTATCCTGACTAGTCTCCCAGTTCCTGCCACTGAAAAACATCCCCACAGCATGATGCTGCCACCACCATGCTTCACTGTAGGGATGGTATTGGCCTGGTGATGAGCGGTGCATGGTTTCCTCCAAACGTGACTCCTGGCATTCATACCAAAGAGTTCAATCTTTGTCTCATCAAACCAGAGAATTTTGTTTCTCATGGTCTGATAGTCCTTCAGGTGCCTTTTGGCAAACTCCAGGCGGGCTGCCATGTGCCTTTTACTAAGGAGCAGCTTCTGTCTAGCCACTCTACCATACAGGCCTGATTGGTGGATTGCTGCCGAGATGGTTGTCCTTCTGGAAGGTTCTCCACTCTCCGAAGAGGACCTCTGGAGCTCTGACAGAATGACCATCGGGTTCTTGGTCACCTCCCTGACTAAGGCCCTTCTTCCCTGATCGCTCAGTTTAGATGGGCGGTCAGCTCTAGGAAGACTCCTGGTGATTTCGAACTTCTTCCACTTACGGATGATGGAGGCCACTGTGCTCATTGGGACCTTCAAAGCAGCAGAAATATTTCTGTAACTTTCACCAGATTTGTGCATTGACAGTTCATGCTTGGTTTGTGCTCGGACATGAACTGTCAACTGTGGGACCTTCTATAGACAGGTGTGTGCCTTTCCAAATCATGTCCAATCAACTGAATTTACCACAGGTGGACTTCAATCAAGCTGCAGAAACATCTCAAGGATGATCAGGGGAAACAGGATGCACCTGAGCTCAATTTTGAGCTTCATGGCAAAGGCTATGAATACTTATGTGAATGTGCTTTCTCAATTTTTTTATTTGTAATAAATTTGCAAAAATCTCAAGTAAACTTTTTTCATGTTGTCATTATGGGGTGTTGTGTGTAGAATTCTGAGGAAAAAAATTAATTTAATCCATTTTGGAATAAGGCTGTAACATAACAAAATGTGGAAAAAGTGATGCGCTGTGAATACTTTCCGGATGCATTGTAGCTCTTGATGTACTGCTATAACTACTCAAGGTTATTCAATATTCTTATTAATCATTTACTTGTACTTGTAAAAACTGATGTTTAATTTAAGTAAGGTAAATGTGAATGATTTTGCATTTTATATACATTTGTAAATTAAGCCTCAAATTAAAATGTTGAAATTCCTGAAGGTGTTCAATTATATGTAGAAATAATGTATAAATATTTTCTATGAAAGAAGGAAGTGATGACACAAAAAAACAAAAAGGGTGAAACAGTTACTGAAGGTGGCAGAGGCCACAGCAATATGCATTATACCTTGGTATAGAAAAATATACTTATGTTAAATTCTCAAAGTTCTTTTATAAACACTAGGCAATTGTATGTTAAATCACATGAAACACTTATTCTGATCTGCTGCTTAATGTCTAAAAACTGTTGAAATCAATCTATAATGAAATATAGTATCAAGTCTCTTACTCTCTGGGCTTGCAGTCCCCTGACTGCGCATTTCTTCCTGTTTCACGGTGATCTATTTCAGTCTTACGTCCATTTTTCACATGCGTATGTCCACTCTTATAATTTCCTGTTGATAATGTCTGCAAAGATGTTTTTCCTGGCAAATGCTTGCAGTCTGCCTGAGTTTGGCATTTTGCTGAAGTTTCTTTCTCTTCATGCAAGATTTGTGGTTCCTTCTTGAATTTCTTTTTAAATGTTGGTTGATGATTTTCCTGAACAGGTGCCAAATCCTTCTTCTTATTTAAAACCTTTGGGGAAGAAAGGCAGATGTGCAAGTGAAAAATCAGGTATAATTCAAAATATAAATATTGCTTGAATGGATGTCCAATTACAAATAAAATAAGTAAGCAATATTAAGGGTACCATGACATTTATAATAGAAATATGCTATTTCAGTACAGTGATCCCTCGCTATATCGCGCTTCGACTTTCGCGGCTTCACTCCCATCGTGGATTTTAAATGTAAGCATATCTAAACATATATCATGGATTTTTCGCTGGTTCGCAGATTTCTGCGAACAATGGGTCTTTTAATTTATGGTACATGCTTCCTCAGTTTGTTTGCCCAGTTGATTTCATACAAGGGACGCTATTGGTGGATGGCTGAGAAACTACCCAATCAGAGCACGTATTACGTATTAAATAAGACTCCTCAATGATATACGATATGCTTCCCACGTGGTGCTTCGCACACTTAAAAGCTCTAACAGCCCGTATTGATTTTTGATTGTTTGCTTTTCTCTGTCTCTCTCACTCTCTATGACATTCTCTGCTCCTGACGGAGGGGTTGTGAGCAGAGGGGCTGTTTGTACAGTGGCTGTTTGCTTAGAAGATACGCTCCTCTAAAAAATGCTGAAAGACTACCTTCACATTGATCCCTTCATTGTGGCTGCTTTATTGCGGTGCTTCGCATACATAAAAGCCCAACAGCCCTAATGATTTTTCATTGTTTACTTTTCTCTCTCTCTCTGACATTCTCTGCTACGCTCACTTCTTTGAAGAGGAAGATATGTTTGCATTCTTTTAATTGTGAGAAAGAACTGTCATCTCTGTCTTGTCATGGAGCACAGATTAAACTTTTGACTGAAGGGTGTTATTTCATGTCTAGAGGGCTCTAATAATGTTAAAAACGTATTTAGAAGGCCGTAAACAAGTTTTCAATGCTCTAACTGCGAAAATATTAGATTTATAAATAAAGAATCCTACTTCGTGGAAATTCATTTATCTGTCTGGAGCGGATTAACCTTGATAAACGAGGGTTTACTGTATAACTGTGCGGAGAATATTTATAAACAGTGTGGGAGAGTTTCTATGGGCTTAAAATATATAAAAATAACCATACAAACATATGGTTTCTACTTCGCGGATTTTCACCTATCGCGGAGGGATCTGGAAAGCAAACCCCTCGATCGAGGAGGGATTACTGTATCACCATTCAATAATGAAGCAGGTAACAGGGATGTCAAAGAAGTCCTCCTCCTTTACTGGATTACCTCACAGTACACAGTACCAAATTAACCAGCACATGTATCTTTAAACAGCAGCAGCCTAACAGAAGTAATTGACTAAGGCTGAAGAATTAATTTCACATCAAAATCATTATTGATATAACACAGTTTTCAAAAGGCAGGAGCTGCAATTTTAACTACCCTTAATTTTACAAAGATTTTAAACAGCACATGACTAATCTTTGAAATTTTCCATTTTTTTTCTTCTTGCAAATCTGCCTGTTGGAAGGCAACTGCATTGTATAAGGAAACACAACCAAATTACAAGAAGCATGTATGCTATTGATGGATGATTAAACATTCTGAGTGATTCAGTAGACACTGGCACAATGTATATATACTACTGAATTTGAAACATATTTGCAAAATAAAAAAAACAAGTGTACCAATGAAGAGTTGAGCATAATACTTGTAATATATTACAAATCCAATAAGGAAGTTAATTGTTTTGTCCTACAATTATATCTGCTACTCAACTGGATTAAATAAAGTAACTTACTCACTCACTCATGCCATCCCTGTGGACAATAACACAGCCTTTTCCTGTACTCTTTTGCTGTTTCAAAACACCAACATTAAAACATACATACATCCCTTGTTTTTTGAAACAATGAGGCTGCTCCTTTGTCCCAGTAGTTCATATTAACATAAAGAAGATCACAATGTCCTCTATTCTATAGCTCATTATGCCCTTTTAGCATCTAATTCTTGCGATCATTCGTTATGGCTGGTCTTTGGTACTTTTTTGTGGAAACATTAAAATTATGTACAGTAACAAAGCAAGTGTCTGCTCATCAGATTCTAAGACAGTATCATTGACCATCAAAAGATACATATGACTTGTCCATTCTATATACTAAGGCCTCAGCTTCCTCTTGTTTTGACTAAGCCAGCACCACAGACAGGGCTCAGGATCAAACTATTTAAGTTAAGGACCTTCTGAGAATATCCTGATAAAAATCCACCAATGTTGATACATTAAGTGAATTGTGTATTTTTGATTTTATCCTGTTTTGTGAAAACGCCTCATTTACATTTTGTAGCTGATAAGGTAGCACTAGGAACTAAATGCAAAACATTCATGAAATCTGTACAGTAAGGCTCTTTTTCATTAGAACCCCCATGAACTACAGTAAGACATGTCTGCAAACTGGCCTTTGATGAGCAATTTGACCTCTCTCCACTCTGGACAACCTCTACATTACACGCAAATGTCAGTATGATAGCTTTGTACCATTTTACTAGAATGTCAATTGCTGTCCTCTCTATAGGTGATAATGTCATCAGGCCTATCATCTTTTTTCTATGGCTGTGTTACTTCCACTGTTTTTTCAATATGTTGATTAAGTCATCTATGCCCGACTCTGAAAGCCCTTGAGCTGGATATTCTGAAATGTTGCGTACCTGTGGCTACCCCTCACTGCTTTACCCCATTTTTGTATTTGTCTGTTGGTCCACTCTATGCATCGTCCTTCTGAACAATATCCTGATTTTGGGTATGCAATTCTAATTCAGTGTGTATTGGGAAGTGTCTGGAATTTATACATTTCACAATGGCCTTTCCATTATACTTTTAATTGTCATCACACAGCTTTTATTGTAGCCAGAGCCTGAGGTAAACTCAATGAATTCTTCTTAGGTGCAAGACTTGGGTGTGAGATTTCTCCTCTCTCTTCCCTTAGCACTGTACCTATTTTACCTGATGTACCAAACATAACTCTGGCCCTGTCTGTCCCAAATGCACACATTTTATCTTGGTACCAATTAATCTGGTCTATATTATTAAACTAGCAAAATACCCGTGCTTCGCAGCGGCGAAGTACTGCCTTAAAATTTTTATTAAGAAGAAAATTACACCTTTTTAAAGTGAGGGAAAATATACCAATAATTATTTGTTAAGGATCTCTTTGTATACCACATTGTGAGTTCGGCCCTCTGGTTGTAATATGACCAAGCTGTGCGCTGAGCTTACTCTTGAGCATGCAACGTATAGTTGGCCATGTGAAAAGTAATCTTGTTTCAGATCTCACAGCTTGGATTGCTGCTGTCATAATCGGTTTGAGTTTCATGGTTTGTTTCAATTACGACAGTATTTGTAGGACTTGTATTGAGGAGACATTCGGCATCTGTCAAGCGTTGTAAGTATACAACCGGTTTCATCGATAACTTCACATCCAGCTTTTGAGAGTTTAAACATTCATAAACATCAAAGTGTCCACTACTGAAATCGTCACCTGTGAATCTAAGATGTTTAAAAGGCATTGTCGGTTGTCGAAAGGTGTAAAATATTTGGCCATTTCGGTACACTTGAAAGCGACAACCGAACAATTCAGCGGCAGCCATCAACTCACATGCAGATCCATAGGTGAAGGGCTTAAGCATTTCACTCTTATAGTGCTCCTGTGCAGTATAATTATCTCCTGTACCGCCATCAATCCACACCTTGAACCTGTCCCAGTCATTCAATACATAAGACACAATGTTCCTCCAGATATCAAGAGTGAGCCTGATTTGGCTGTGCGATATGTAACAAAGAGAATGGAAAAGGTAGGTGCAAATGCAATCTCCGGGCATTAAAAAACAACTCGGTAAGTGACAGTTCTTTAATCGATGGTGATCACCTCGATAGACATGTTAATGGGGGTACGGTTGGAATGATAAAGGAAATGGGTACCTGAACAATGTAAAGTAAGTCTAAAATACCTACACAATAACTATAATCATAATAAATGAATAATAAAATAGCGGAGAAGCCGTGGATTAAATTAAAAGGCTGTAGTTATCAGCAGGGAGACGTGAATCCCGTGGCATAGCAAGGAAGGGAATGTAGAGAATGGAGCGGCAGATGACCTTATATAGGCAGGCAGCCAACAATGTGGGAGGCGTTGGGATGGGGTACCCAACGCCGCCTCACACGGTGACCGAGGTGCAGTCTATGGACGAATATATGTACGTAAGTAGGATTCAGTTAGCGTTGGGAACCCACGTACCAAATTTCTTGAAGATGGGCCTATAAGTAACAAAGACCGTTGAAAAGTTCAATATGGCGGCCGACAGTGGCATCATACCACTGAAATAAGTACGTACATCGGTTTTGGTTAGCGCAGGGAAGCCACCTACCAAATTTCGTGAAGATGGGGCAATAAATAAGAAAGTTCAACATGGCGAACGTTGTCAACCGTTATGTGTAGAATTTCAAAATGAAACCTGCTTAACTTTTGTAAGTAAGTTGTAAGGAATGAGCCTGCCAAATTTCAGCCTTCTACCTACACAAGAAAGTTGAATATGGCGGCTGACAGTGGCGTCATACCACCGAAATAAGTACGTACATTGGTTTCGGTTAGCGCAGGGAAGCCGCCTACCAAATTTCGTGAAGATGGGGCCATAAATAAGAAAGTTCAACATGGCGGATGTTGTTGACCGTTATGACCGTTACGCGTAGAATTTCGAAATGAAACCTGCTTAACTTTTGTAAGTAAGCTGTAAGGAATGAGCCTGCCAAATTTCAGCCTTCTACCTACACGGTAAGTTGCAGAATTAGTGATGAGTGAGTGAGTGAGTGCGGGCTTTGCCTTTTATTAGTATAGATACACCTTTTACTGTGTTAAGTATTTCATGAACATGGCAATGTTTAATCTACTAATCCAACAAGGGTGTTCACAAGCACAGCAGAAGAAATATGCCTCTAGAATACAATCACGTTATCACTACCAGAAACATCAGTTTCAGTCCATAATGACTTGCTTATATGGCCTCACTCAATGTTTGTTCTTGAAGTTTGCTTGCAAAGTACCCAACAAATTCAGCACATGTGGTGTCATCATATGTCCTTTGACACATCCATTTCATGTTTTTTATGGTTTCTGTTTTGAAATGATCTGTCCTCATGGGGAAAAAAAAACAAAACGTTTTCCCTGATAATTCCTGACTGGCTTTACAATAAAAGTTATAATACATCAATTGTTTAACTTTATCCTACCCAAAGCCATGGAAATTCCAGAAGCCACAAACTTCTAAAGTGCCATTCGGGTTTTTTGAGGAATGAACTGCTTAATGTAGAAAATCTTTCAAATGCAGCACTTTCAATAGTCACATTAAACCACCACATAATTGGGGGGTTAATGCACCCCCGCTCGCCAAATACTTTTTTGCTGCACTTAAGGAAATGTCACAATTCACCAAGAAAAAGTGAAATTTTAATGGAACATATTTTTTTTTCATGCAAAGAGCATCACAATTACTGTAACACTGATCATTTTACAAACTGCCAATGAACTTTAAAAACTATAAAAAAAAAAACTAATGCAACAATCTATTAATATATATATACAAGGTACAAGTGACGCCACTGATGAGATTCAGTAAATCACTGAGCCAACTGCGCTTGAACTGGCTGCACGCATGCACACAGAGGTCAACGCTGATTCTTGCAGGGTAGTCTAGTGCAGCGGCTCAATCCCAGGGACAGTGAAAGGCTTTCAAAAAGGTGTTTATTATAATATGTTGCCTTTTAAACTTGCTTGATTTTTCACCCTGTCACTGCTATGTATATTGTGTATTTAGGTTCACCTATCATTATTGCATCTAACTGACTTATGGGTTTAATGCAACATATACAAACAACTTTGAAATGTGGCTCTGTCCCGCTAGGCCACCAATAAGGCGATAACGGTCCGGGTCTGGACCCAGACTCTGTTCTGTCCGGACCCAGACATATCATCGAGTTTTATTTAGTTTTGGCAGAGATTACATTTTTACTGGCGACTCTTTTCTGACAGTGTTTTTACACCGCTACTCAGTGAAAAGGACCTCTTACGTGTCTCTGATTGGCTAGTACTTGTTGCCTTCTTGGGTTCGAGTTGGTTGGGTTTAAGTATGAAGACTGATATTGGTCAAAGTGAAGGCAAGAATGTCAGCCAATCACAGGCAGAGTATGGCAGGCTTTCACTGAATAGAGGAGCGGAAACCTGCACTCTGAGTGAAAACACCTGGCACTCTTGTGGCAGCGGCATTGACATGGAGAGAAAAAAATACAGGAGTGAGAAGACAAGAGAGAGAAAAGCGACAAAATAGTCAATGTGCCATGGCTTTTGATAAACGGTGGAAGCTTGACACTGAAAACAGGGCTTTTAATCGGGAACGGACCAAGGCATTGATGTTCATACTTCCTGTAGGAAGCTTGAAACCACTGTGTCTCATGTGCTCTGAGATGGTGGCAGTGGTTAAAAGCGGGAATGTGAAACACCACTACGAAACTAAGCACAAAATTACATTTGAGAAAAGTTACCCACTAAACTCGCCAGTTAGGCTACAGAAAACAAGTGATCTTAAAGTCAACTAACAATTGGTCAACGAGGATTTTAACACATTTATTTACTGGCCAACAACTCGCTAACGAGTTTTCCCTCAGAGATGCGTGGATTTTGGGACATCACAAAAAAACATTCAGTGATGACAATCTTCACACATGCATGAGGGTGGCACTGACACCATTCCAGCCTAGATTTAAAATCCTGGCCGACCAAGCAAGAGCTCATTTCTCTCACTGAACAAGAGAAAGTAGGCAGTGAGATATGAGGGAAAGAAGGAGGAGAAGATACGTTCAGTTATTTAAAAGTGATCAGATTTACTGTGAAACTGGTTATGCCTGTTCAGTTGTGCACATATTAAAAACTCTACATTTTATTTTTATGTGAGGTCAAGTCTTTTTTTTGTTGAAACGTTAAAACTTGCTATTATTATTATTACTAGCCGAAGCCTGCCATTGCATACGGCAGTGTAAGAATAGAAACGGAAAACGGTGAGAAAGGAATTCAGTATAACAAAGGCTTAGGAAACCACCGTTGCAGTATAATGAATATAGCAAGGAGCGAAGGCAATGCCAATGGTCGAGAGAGTACCTTCCTGTAGCAGGCTACAGAAAACACAGACATATATAGATAGATGCCGCATTCACAGTGTTGCCCAGTCGACACGATAAGTCAGCACATCCGCCCTATTGCGAATGGTAAAAGTGCCATTTAATCTAATACAGGTAGACGTGGAAACCGGGTTTTCTGATGAAAAAACGAAAATGTTTTAAACAGTGTTGTTTACATACAACAGATTTTGACGAATCGTTTACATGCAATTATTTATATCCATTTATACATTAAATGCGTGTGTATCCCATGGTCTTAGAGCTGGTGGGCGTGACTCTCTGTCTTGCGTGTGCTCTCTGTCTTGCTTGCACTTAGTTAGAGTTGGCGGGCAAGGCTCTGTGAGTTGGCAATCGTGGCTCTCTGTCTTGTGTGCGGTATAAAGTCAACGTGGCTCACAGGTGCATGTGGAATTTTGCACAGACAAAAGCGACTTGAGGCTGTGTTTGGTGAGTTGTTGCGTGCCTTGAGAGTGATGCTGGACTTGGGAGGACGGTTACAGTTGGTGTGCATGGCTCTGTCGTGCGTATCCCATGATGCGGTAGGAGGGTTAGAGTTGGTGGGCGGGGCTCTGTCTTGCGTGCCCTCAGTGTCTTGCTTGCGCTCAGTGTTTTAATGCCCTTAGTGAATTATATATATAGACTAGCAAAATACCCGTGCTTCGCAGCGGAGAAGTAGTGTGTTAAAGAAGTAATGAAAAAGAAAAGGAAACATTTTGAAAATAACGTAACATGACTGTCAATGTAATTGTTTTGTCACTGTTGTGAGTGATGAGTGTTGCTGTCATATATACTGTATATACACACACACACATATATAAACATATATATATACATATCCATACATATCTACATATACATATACACACATATATATAGTAATCCCTCGCTATATCACGCTTCGACTTTCGCGGCTTCACTCTATCGCGGATTTTATGAAAGCATAACTAAATATATAACGCAGATTTTTCGCTGCTTCACGGGTTCTGCGGACAATGTGTCTTTTTACTTCCTGTACATAATTCCTCAGTTGGTTTGCCCAGTTGATTTCATATAAGGGACACTATTGGCGAATGACTGAGAAGCTAACCAATCAGAGCACGCAGTTAAGTTCCTGCGTGCTGAATGCCGTGTTAACCAGGAAGTCTCATCTCGCTCATTCAGCATCAACGTGTTTCGCTGTGTAAAGAGTTGTGCTCTTTTGTGTTTATCTTTGTGCATAGTCAAGCCCTTCATTATGGTTCCAAAACGATCTGCTACTGCTTCAGGGGCCGTGCCCAAGCGCCAACGGAAGATGTTAACGATTGCCGAAAAAGTAAACGTTTTGGATTTGTTGAAGGCTACGATTTTTTTTATTTAAAAAGCAGGAAAGGAATATAAGATCTACGGCCGCAGTGTCCTTTTAACCAGGGTGCAAAACGAGTTGTAAGTGGATGTAATAAGGCAGTAGTCTGGATGGAATCTGCTTTAGGGATTTGGATTGAAGACTGCCAGAAGAAGAACAACGGCAGTGCTACGCAATCGCCTGAAGTGGCTCCTTTAGAAGAGTTGTAACGCTCTCCTTTGTTGTGCAGTAAAATTAAACTCATCGTTATCGGACAAGTCATCGTGTCATTGTTGGTGAGTAACCATAATTAATTTTCTACTTACAGTACTTACTACATGTACGTATGTTTAGTGTCACCGTACACACATTTACTGTATACTATTTTCCTTGCATTGTACGTATTTATTGCTGGTGGCATGTCTATCGTAATGGCTGTAACAAATGCGATATCGGAGACACTCAATATCTTTAAAATAATATTTAGGTTTTATTGTATATAAACAGTGTGTTTATATCCATAATTTCAATGAATCTTACTAATATCTAAGAGAATACAAAGGAATTATGCTGTATAACTCTGTGGGGAATATTTATAAACAGTGTGGGAGAGTTTATAAGGGCCTAAAATATATAAAAATAACCATACAAACACAAACATATGGTTTCTACTTTGCAGATTTTCACCTATTGCAGGGGGGTCTGGAACGCAACCCCCGCGATCGAGGAAGGATTACTGTACTTATATACACATACATCCACATATATATACATATACATATCTACATATAGACACATACATACACACACACACACATACAGTGGCTACAAAAGTATTCGGCCCCCAGCACTCATCAGGCAATGTCTATGGGCAACTGACTGCACTCAGACCAAAGGGGGCTGAATAATTATGCACACCCCACTTTTCAGTTATTTATTTGTAAAAAATGTTTGGAATCATGTATGATTTTCGTTCCACTTCTCACGTGTACACCACTTTGTATTGGTCTTTCACGTGGAATTCCAATAAAATTGATTCATGTTTGTGGCTGTAATGTGACAAAATGTGGAAAAGTTCAAGGGGCCGAATACTTTTGCAAGCCACTGTGTGTGTGTGTATGTGTATATATATATATATATATATATATATATATATATATATATATATATATATATATATATATATACACACATATACACACATATATACACAATAAAAGGCAAAGCCCTCACTGACTCACTCACTCACTCACTGACTGACTGACTGACTCATCACTAATTCTCCAACTTCCCGTGTGGGTAGAAGGCTGAAATTTGGCAGGCTCATTCCTTACAGCTTACTTACAAAAGTTGGGCAGGTTTCATTTCGAAATTCTACACGTAATGGTCATAACTGGAAGGTATTTTTCTCCATTTACTGTAATGGAGTTGAGCTCGAAAGCCGTGGGGGGGCGGAGATTCGTGTGACATCATCACGCCTTCCACGTAATCAAGTGAACTGACTGTCAACGCAGTGCATAGAAAACCAGGAAGACCTCCAAAAAGCGCTGAAGAAAACATGCATTTTATAATTGAGAAGGCAGCGAAACAATAAGAAGCAAGCGAGTGACATATACTACCATATTCTTGAGTGCTGCTACTTCGGAAAGAAAGCAAGGTGTAAACCTAAACTTTAAATTAAGTTCATAGACAGGCTGCCGCTGGCGTTTCTCATGCCCACGGGTAATGCAGGATACAAGTTTAATGAGAGGACGCAGGATATAAACGAGAGTTTTGATCACTTTGTAACTAAGTTAAAATTGTAGGTGAAGGGGTGTGCTTATGCAAATTCCGAGAGACTGTGTTTGTGGGGGATTGACACTTAAGGCGGGTGGGGGAGTCACGTCATCATCTCCCCTCCCATTTACCTCATTTCGGTCTGAGCTGAGCTCAGCGGCAAACACCGTCTTTCGAAGCAACTTCGTCACACTGCCACCAAATACTCACAGAAAAATCCACAAGTTAATACACACGCTGTCTCTAGAGTTTCTCCACACTGAATCCTCCAGGCACTACTTACAAAAGGTTACATTGACAATCGTGTTACGTTATTTTTAAAATCTTTCCTTTTCTTAGCACAAGCACAGCTGAGAAGCATCCCAATTCATTTTACCCTCGCACCACCTTGGTTTAGGAAGAAGTCTGAAAAAATATGAGGTTAACACAGAAAACCAGATCACCAATTCAAGCTTTATGAATAATCGATTCGCCATCAAGAATTGTTTTGGTAAAGCCATACTCAGTGTAATCCTCCTTCCATTTAATAATTTTTCTGCCACTAGCAATGATTAAATGACCGGTAAAAAAGTAAGAGCGAAGCGAGGGTGACTTATTTAGGCAGGCATATATATGACAGCAACACTCATGACAATGTCAATCATGTTACGTTATTATTAAAATGTTTCCTTTTCTTTTTCATTACTTCTTTAACACACTACTTCTCCGTGCAGGTATTTTGCTACACACACATATATATATATATATATATATATATATATATATATATATATATATATATATATATATATATATATATATATATATATATATATATGACCTCCAAAGAGCTGAGACTTTTGATATCATGAACGTGTCTGCAAAAACTGGGGTGTAGCTGCCCAGCAAAAGTCGAGCAGCCGCGCTACAAGCATAGCTGTGCCGGCCTTTGAGACGCTGACTGCGCTTCTGCCTTAAGTCAAAGTGAGCACTTTTGATTTTTTTCATCCTCCCCCTGAGCTATAGCCCAGACAAGTGCAAACACGGAACCCCTTTTCTACACCGCGGCAAAGTAATATTAAGGCGATTCGAACTTTCTTTTGCACGTAGGGCTGTGCGATATGACCAAAAACTTATATCCCGATATTTCATTTCATATCCCGATATCACGATATAGTACATTTTCTTTGTATTCAGTGAATAGTTTATATAATCACCACTCCTTTTTTTTTTCATTTAAATTAAAAATCAAAATGAGAAGTACTCAACTTGTAATTATTTCTGTTCTTTTATTTAGAACATTTGAGCAAATGTTTGATTTAGAATGTAAACATAAAATGTTAATGTATCAAATATAAAACACTTTTCAAAAACAAATTACTAAAGGCCCAATATAAAATACTGCTATATAAAATGCCTGACATAAACAAAATGTGAACTGTAGCAGCAATAACTCTCACAACATATATTAAATATAAAAGGATCAAAGCACTAACAACTAAACTATATAAGGCCAATAAACCCTTTAAACAAAATAAATCCAAGTCTAACATTAACTGTCAAAACCAAATGTAAACATTGTACTTCAAACTGTAGCAGCAATAAGGCTTATGACAAAAATATATTAAATAGATAATATTAAATATAATATTTTTTAGGCTACATTCTAGTAAAATGTTAATTTGCACATCGTAATGTGGCAAATCTCCGTTAATGAGGTACAGCTGATCGCCCCGTGCGTGGGACTGGACGGCGCTAACGTGTTGATGCCGTCCAGTCCCAAGCACGGGGCGATCCGCGGTAACTCGTTAACGGAGATTTGCCGTGTTAATGCAGTTGTGGCGTAAACGTAATTTTAACAAGATTAATGTTGACAGCAAATGCTGCAGGGAAAATTATGCCTTAAGCAAATTGTTTTGGTAGCAATTAATCTTCCAAGCTTTTAACATGCTCGTTTAAATAGTACCTTTACAACTGTAATATCCTACGTGGCCTGCCTCTCAGTTGTATAGTCTCTGCATGCTCGCTCACGTGCTTTTTGCGGAGGTGTAGAAGAGGTTTGTCGTGTTGGAGTCTGTGGTAGCGATCGGTTTGCAGCATAATTTGCACAGTACCGTTTTCTGGTCCGTGTCAGACTTTTCAAATCCAAACCATCTCCATACTACAGAGGTAGCCCCTCGTTTAGGAACAAGGTCCTTCTGTGTGGAGCTACCTGGTGTTGCCTCGTCCTCATCAGCCATGCTAGTGTGTCTGCATCCACGTGGTGGCCATCAAAACAATAAAAAAAACATTGCCGTAAACAGTTTATTTTGCGACACCACGAAACAAACGATAGCGTAATGTGCAGCAATAGACTTTTCATATTGTCATCCGATATATATCGTTATATCGAACAGCCCTATTTGCACGTATACGATTATGAGGTTGTCAGCTCGGATTATGAAGACACACACAGGAGTGGAGGACTGACAGTACCATCACAGCCGATTAATGGCAGGGATGTCTCACTAGTCTACACAAGACCCACTGCGACTATCCCCAAAAGGCGCTCATATCGCCAGCGAAGACATCTCTACACTATATAAAAGAAAAAGGCAACTTTCCTTTCTTTACACCTTTTTTCCTTTTATCCCAAACCAAAGCCTTTCTCTCTTTAACACTGCAGAGGATGCAAAACTAATTTTCTTTAATTGCTGGTAATGAGGGTAAGGCACATTACCAGAGGCAGAAATTTGAACGTTCACATAGAAAATGTAATTTCTATACCACAGCCGTCATGTAGCGCCTTTCAAAAGGGATCAACTACCGAGAGATGATCCATATACATTTTAGCTGCTGTTAGTACTACTTACCTGTTGTGTTACACAGTCTTTAAAATGTAGTTTACCTGCAACCACTCCAGTAGTGCTCAATGTACCTGTACTTCTTAAAACGTTAATGTTTTACTGTTTAATAACTTAGACTATATTTTATTATTTTTCCCCTGCACTCAGTGACCAAAGCTATACACACACACATATAGACACATACATATATATACACATATATATACCTGTGTGTATGTTTGTATGTATGTGTATGTGTATATATATATATATATATATATATATATATATATACACACACACACAAACACATACATACATACATACATATAATTTGTGTGTGTGTATGTGTGTGTATATATGATGTAGATAGGTATGTATATATATATATGTGTATATGTATATAGATATGTATATAGATATGAAGATATGTATGTGTATATATATGTATAGATATAGATAGATAGTGTCACGCACGCGCGAGTAGGAGGTCATGGATTGATTCGACAGCACCTGGGAAACCACTCACGCCAGGGAATGGTGGGGTATTAACTTTCTCCCTCTGCTTCCTCATAGGAAAAAGACCGTCCTGCACCATAGGCATGGATGACCGCAGTGCGATACTTCCGCCCTTCCTCCGCCATCTTGCCCTGACGTCATCCTTCCCATCCTCCCTTGCGGTCCTTCCCGACATTCCTCCACTTCCGCTCCTCCCCAATAATGGCGCGACGCCAGGAGTCGGCGCGCGATATGAACTGTTTGTTTATGATTTTGACCTGTTTTTGTTTCTGTACAATATACGGGGCCGGAAAAACCCCAACCCTTGCTACTGTCTCTCTCGGTCCTTTACAACTGGCGTAGTCGGCAGGATAAAGATCCCGGAATGACGGAGGGACAGGACCTGAACACCGTGCTGCAGGGAATGAACGCCCAGCTCCAGGCCCTGCAGCAAGCGCAAGCCGCTACCAACCGGGAGCTGGAGGCCACGAGGCCAGGTTAGTGGAAGCCCAACGGGCGAGACCAGACCCGCCCAGGCAGCCGCCTCCTATGGTACCGATGGGCCCTTCGAGGACGCCGATGCCTACCTGGGCATGTTTGAGAGGACGGCCACCCGGACGAGTGGCAGCGGTCAGTGGGCGCCCATCTTGGCGCCATACCTAAAGGGACCAGCTGCTGCGGCCTATTATGACCTCCCTGAGGAGGAGGCCGCTAATTACGACCTCCTCAAGCCCGAAATATTGGCCCGCTACGGCATTAGCCCGGCCAGCAGGCGTCAATGGCGGAACTGGGTCTTTGACCCGAAAAGCCCTTCGCGCCAGGCGCTCGAAGTTCTGGGGCAAGATGGGCCGCTGGCTACGGCCAGAGAGCCCCGGCGGGCGGAAAGTCGTCGAGCGGGTGGCCTGTGAAGGCCTGGTCAATGCAATGCCCAGTTCCCTCGCCCAGCAGGTCCGGGGGCACGCCTATCAAACATGTCGGGCCTCCTCGACGCCCTGGAGCGCCAGTTGGCGGTCCTCCGACTTGGGGGTCAGAAAAGCCTGCTCGCTGGAACCGGCAGGGACGGGCGGCCACCCCCGAGCCCCCTCGACGCGCTGCAGAAGCGCCAGCCAGAGCCAAAGAGAGGCCGGGTCCGCCGCGCTGTTTCAAGTGTGGCGAGACCGGCCACCTGCTGCCAAACTGCCCCCATCACATCGCCCCGGAGCCTATGGACTGCAGCTGGACATCAACGGAGAGGTATTGTACCCGCCGCATCCCTTGGCGAGTCCAATACGGGAGTGGTGTTGCTAAATGGGCACGCCGTGGTGGCTTTGTTTGATTCCGCAGCAACATTACCATTGTTGCTCGCCGTTTGTCTTACCGCAACAGTGGTTAAAGCAACATTTGTTGGTTACCTGTGTACATGGGGGACTAGGTCATATCGCTCCGCTCACTGCTATCTTACCTGGAAGGGGGAACCAATCCAAATGACGGTCGCTGTGTTACCTGACCCCCCCTTCCCAGTGATCCTGGGACAAGACTGGTCTAAAAGAATCAGCGGTAAGCCATTCGCGCTCGGGCCTCGTTGGATCTTGTCATGAGGGGAAAAGGCAACCTCCCGCGGCCTCCACGCCGTGCACAAGGGCAGGCCCTATGGGCGCTGGTGTCTCGGGGACCTTTCGTGGCTACGGACCTTGACCCGAAGATTCCGCCGGAGAAGGGACTAGCCAGGAACTCTCCCCGGCCCAGGCCCCAAGACCCTCTCGGCGCCTGGACCATCAATTTCGGTCCACGCCTGCCTCCTTTAAGAGGGAGCAGTGGAATGATGACTCCCTGCGCTTTGCCCGGAACGCGATTGTTCTGCCTAACAGCTCGACAGCGGACGGATCCACACCGCTGGAACCCTTCTTTGTCCTTGAAATGATCTGTTGTACCGAAAGTGGCTACCCATGAGGCGAGGTGCGGAAGTTGTTGCTAATTCAGCGTACCTTCCGGGGGAGATATGCGAGTTGGCACATGCTCACCTCCTAGGCCACCTCGGGGCGAAAAACACTGGAGAGGATTAAGCTCCGTTTTTACTGGCCTGGGATCAATGAGGAGGTCCGGCGGTTCTGTCAATCCTGTCCGAGTGCCAGACCCGCCAGATTCCTAGGAGGGACCGTGCTCCTCTAGTCCCTATTCCCCTCGTGGACATCCCCTTTGAAAGGATAGGGGTCGATTTGGTGGGACCCTGGAGCCCTCAACCCGTGGCCACAAGTATATCCTAGTCATGGTGGACTATGCCACCCGGTACCCAGAGGCGGTTCCCCTGCGCCCGCTAATACTAAAAGCATCGCACGGGAACTGGTTAACTTGTTTTCCGCGCTGGGCATACCCAAGGAGGTCCTCACGGACCAGGGTACGCCCTTCACTTCGGATACGCTCAAGGAGGTGGCCAAATTACTGCAGATAAAGCACCTGAAAGCGTCAGTCTATCACCCGCAAACTGACGGGTTGGTGAGCGATTTATTCAGACGGTTATGCAGATGCTCCGCAAGTTAGTCAGCGCTGACGGCAGGATCTGGGACCAGCTCCTCCCGCTCGTGCTTTTGCCTACCGGGAGGTACCCCAGGCCTCTACGGGCTTCTCCCCTTTGAATTACTATACGGGCGACAACCCCGGGAATCCTCGACATCCTAAAAGAAGGCTGGGAGGCCGAGGCTCTTCCCTCCTCTAATATTTTGAGCGTGCGCAACTGCGCGACCGACTCACAAAGATCAGGCCCCTCCTAAAAGAGCACGCGACTCGTGCGCAAGCAGCGCAGGCCCGGTGTTACAACCGCAACTCCGTCCTCAGGGAGTTCCGCCTGGGACCGAAGTTATGGTGCTCGCCCCACCTCCCACTCGAAGCTGCTCGCCACTGGCAAGGGCCTTACGAGGTTAAGGAGAAAAGGACTCGTCGACTATTTGGTAAAACAGCCCAACCGTCGACCGGTGAGAGGATCTATCATGTCAACCTGTTAAAGCCCTGAGAGATAGAGAGGAGCTTCCCAGCCCCGTAGGTCACTCTCCCTTTCGCAAGCACAACTGCCCTTAACCTCGGTGAAGAGCTGACCCCAAGCAGCGGCAGGAGTTAGCCCAAACACTCCGAGCCATCCCCGAGGTAGTGAGCGAGTCACCCGGCGGACCGCTGATTGAGCACGATATAGTCACGGAGCCCGGGTAATCGTCCGGGAGGCCCTACCGACTCCGGAGGCAAAACGCCGCAGAGGTCGAACTGGAGGTGAAACGTATGTTGGACATGGACATAATTGAAGAGAGCCATAGTCCCTGGTCCAGCCCTATTGTCCTCGCCTCCAAGCCAGACGGCTCCTGGAGGTTCTGTAATGACTTTAGACGCCTGAATCAGATCTCCAAGTTCGATGCCTACCCCATGCCCCGCATTGACGACCTCCTTGAGCGGCTGGGTACGGCTCGATATCTGACTACCCTTGACATGACAAAAGGGTATTGGCAAATTCCTTTAACGGCATCCGCAAAGGAGAAAACGGCCTTTAGCACCCCTAGCGGGCACTGGCAGTACAAGGTCCTCCCATTTGGGCTGCACGGGCCCGCGACCTTCCAACGCCTGGTAGATAGAGTGCTGACGCCTCACCAGTCCTATAGTGCCGCTTACCTGGATGACGTTGTCATCTATTCCGCACCTGGGAGGAGCATCTACTGCAGGTCGCAGCTGTCCTCCGAACACTGGCTAAAGCCGCCTCCGCATAAACCCCGGAAGTGTTTTTGGATTAAAGGAGGCCAAATATTTAGGCTACCTCGTGGGACAAGGACAGGTGCGCCACAGAGCTCCAAAGTGAAAGACATCTTAGAATGGCCCGTCCGAGTACCAAGAAACAGGTGCAGGCTTTCTTGGGGCTTGCGGGTTACTACCGCCGGTTTGTTCCCGTTTCTCGAAGAGCAGCACCCTTGACTGACCTGACAAAAAGGGCGCCCCTATACGTGGTGTGGACCGACAAAGCAGAACACGCGTTCAGTGACCTAAAGAAGGCCCTAACGCCGGCACCTGTGTTACGGACGCCCGATTTTGGGCTCCCGCTTATTCTCCAGACCGACGCCGGACACAGGCCTGGGTGCCGTGCTGAGCCAAAGCGCCGATGGTGTCGAGCACCCTGTGATGTACCTTAGCCGGAAACTGATGGACCGGGAGACCCGGTACGCTGCAGTGGAGAGGGAGGCCTTGGCCATTAAGTGGGCAGTGACCCACCTCCGTACTACCTGCTGGGTCGCGAGTTCGCTCTGGTGACTGATCACGCTGCACTTCAGTGGATGTCCCTGCACAAAGAGTCGAATCCGCGGGTCACCAGGTGGTTCCTGGACTTACAGCCGTATAAGTTCACTGTCACTTATCGGCGGGGGACCCTTCAGGCCAATGCCGATGCCCTCTCTCGTATTCACGACCTCTCGGTTAGGTCCGCCCGACCTGACGGTCCTGGGCTAAGGGGGGGATCGTGTCACGCACGCGCGAGTAGGAGGCCGCGGATTGATTCGACAGCACCTGGGAAACCACTCGCCAGGGAATGGTGGGGTATTAACTTTCTCCCTCTGCTTTCTCATAGGAAAAAAGACCGCCCTCGCACCATAGTCATGGATGACCGCAGTCGCGATACTTCCGCCCTTCCTCCGCCATCTTGCCCTGACGTCATCCTTCCCATCCTCCCTTGCGGTCCTTCCCGACATTCCTCCACTTCCGCTCCTCCCCAATAAAATGGCGCGACGCCAGGAGTCGGCGTCGCGTATTATGAACTGTTTAGTTTATGATTTTGACCTGTTTTTGTTTAATCTGTACAATATACGGGGCCGGAAAAACCCCAACCCTTGCTACTGTCTCTCTCGGTCCTTTACAATAGATATAGATAGATAGAGATAGATAGATATAGATATGAGAACAACACTCAGACGTGACACACTGCATGCACGGGTTTTTTTTACGATGTCTTCCTTTAGCGGGACATTGACTTTTTCCACCGTGTGCTTTGTTTCTGTAGTAGCTGCAGTTATGAATATGCTTGTATGTGTCACACGCTTCATATTTTTTTGCTGCCTACTCAATTGTGTAATTCGGTTTTTGTTCAGCACTCTTTGGAACTGTTGCTTTTTGTCTGTGTACTGCGTCAGTTCACATGAGCCGCTCGGTGTACATGCATCGCAGGTTCCCAGCTCTGCTTGTGCCATTTCGTGCGATGTTCATGGTTTTATTTAATGTTAGCTAAGACCCGGCACTTAAAAGTTTCTCTCGCAGTTTCGCTGAGTTTGTGCCAAACACCACCCTTCGTCTGCATAAGCACGGTCCTTCACCCGTGAATATTTAATCGGCAGTGTTTCTATTGGATTGCCGCTGACGGACGGCCTTATATGGGCAGGCACTAAATTACGTGGGAGGCGTAACTCCCCAATGGCAATGCTACTTCAAATATATAAATTAATTGTAATGTAAAAATTATAATGCAACTTAAACATGATGATGCTGCGGACCTGTACATGAGAAAATTTTTTGTATCCGGACTTCCTTAAATCATAATTGACTACACCCCTGTGCTGGGGGACACCTCGTGTACTGTATAAGTGGATGCATTTCTCTGTGCCAATAAAACAACTTTTCATCAAATAACACAAACACATAGATGTTGGATATATACAGGCAAAGGATAATAAACAACACACAACATAAATATTAGTTGGTGTTATAAACTGTAAACTGGAGTGAGTGTAGTCCCTAGTCTTGTGTTAGTACAATTTTGGTTTATTTGGATTCATATTTTCTATTGTTATTATATTTTATTGTTTATTTGATAGCATTGTGGTGAAAGTATTCGGAGATGTCTGTGGCCATATTGTTTCCTAGTGTCTACATTTTGCCTGGTCACATACATCATTACATATGCCTTATTAAGATAGTGAAGCTGAATTGCTAATGCTGAAGTTGATGGATTCAAAATTACACTCTACAAATTGCATTTGCAGATTCTTTTGCTATTTAAGGAAATCACATTTAGGCAGACAGGATTTTTGCTTAGTTTCCTTCTTTCCTCCCAAAGGGCTGGAGGCTATGCTTTGACCTTATATCTTCAGAGACCCCAGAGAGCTTTTCCCAGGCACACAAAGAAAGATACTAAGCACTCTTTTTCTTTTGTCTTTCTTTTTTCCCCAAAGTTTTTCTCTCATTTGGCTTTGGTCACACCTTGTACTTGCTGGGTGTATCACATTTACAGGTTCCACAATTATATATAAGAATATCACACATTTGATAAAGTTACACCCATGGGGTAGAATCCACCCATGTACACTGCTCATTATCACCAGCAGTACAGCGGGAAAACAAACATTAATGTAAGATTACTGCCACTAAGTAAAAATCACACTTATTTAAGTACAATGGGCTTCCTGCAATGTCTTTGTATTAGTCAGTGTAATACCATTACAGTCCAGGAAGTTTAGTGATCATTGTTATTTACTACACATATTTTAGTTCTTTGTTGTACACTGAGAGAGGAAAATTGCAGATTAAACAAGAATTTCAAACACAAACAATTTGATTGCTATTTAAGAAACCAATACTATTCGACTGGATAATAATAATTCCAAGAATTTCAAACACAAGCAATTTGATTACAGATTAAGAAACCAATAATATCCGACATGAGAAATACTAATGACAAGACTATGTAAAATGCTATTATTAAAAGTAAAATAAACCAGAAGACTAGAAAACCCTAAAGACACAATCTATGGAAATAAAGCTTAAAATACAAATAACCAAAAAAAAAAAAACAAACTAAATCAGAAAAATAATAGAAACACAAACATAAAACAAAATTTCTAACCTGTTCTAGTGACTTCCAGTTGGCTGAAAATTGTGCCGGGTCCTTTGGTGGTGGTAGATATGAAGACGCGCTTGGCTGCTCTGCATTCCTAGTAACACAAGTATTTGGACTCCTCCAGAACTTCTTTTTCTTCAGTTTGTGCTTTTTCTTCTGTTTGGGGACCAGTTTGCCAGATTTCTTCAAAGGATTTTTCAACTGTGTTTTCCCCATTTTCATAACAGTCACCTACATTCCATGACAATACTGCTTACAACTCTGAAAAAAAAAAAAAAGGATGCAGTACACAAACACATCACATGGCCATCACTTCATTCAATTGAGCATGAACTCATACTAAATTACCTTCTCCCTCACCAATGCAAATCCCCAAAGATGAATTTAATTACAAGTTAACAGATTTGCTCTCAATTACCTATTGAATGGATTCTTTTCTGACATTTTTATGTTAACTTTTTCAAATCACTAAAATACCACCTTTACAAGATGGTACGTTTATAGGGTCATTACTGTCATGTGTACTTTCAAACTTTGCAGTTAATTAAATCATTGTTAGGTTCTTCAAAGAGGTGGAGGAAAATAAATAAACGATACATTAGAGTTCTCAAATACGCAGGTGGAAAGTGAAAAAAGGACTGCCAGAAGCAATGCAGTTTGGAATACTGTAATACATTGCAGTAAAGACAGAGGATAAGTGATGTTGTGAATAAAGATCCAAAGTCAGTGAAGCACCCTTACCAATAATAAGCACATTGAAGGGCAAACTACTGACATCAACAGGTGATGCTTACACATTACCATGTTATACAGCTTTCTGTGATGTGTTTTTCAAAGCTGGTAGATGTCTTTGTGCATCGATAATGCAATTAATGAAGTTTGAGCAATGGCATTTAGTGAGCCTTTGTGTGGTAGGACATTCCATCAAATCACACTGGTGTTGATGACAATGGTAAGAGGAGGCTACCCACAGAAAGAAACAATGTTCTGGAAGTATGGATGCACCAGGGCAGTTTGAATGACCACAGCAGCATGCATCACAGCCACTGTCACACCAGAAGTGTCAATTTGGACCATATGCAATCATATTTTTAAATTAGGCCAGGGGATCATGCAGGTCTCTGGTATAACTGCTACTACTGACCCACTGTCACTGCAATACATGTCTTCTATGCTGTTATGAATAGTGGTCTGTTGCCTTTAGTGATAGAATAAAAATATTCCTGGGAATAAGTGACAGTCATTAAGGTGCCCTACAAAGACCTGGTCCATTATTAGATTTTAGCAGGATAATATGCATGCACTAAAAAAGAAGAAAAGGTGTATGGCGCAAAAGAAAAAATCTGATTTATAAAGTGTTATATATGCACATTAATATGCAATTTACCTTACTAAATAACCACCATCTTGCGAATATACATATGTAAAAGCACCTCAAACTCACAATTGCCACCTTAAAACAACCATATCTGGAGCTATGGTAATCTGCCAGATACATATGCAATCACAAAGCTGCAGACTTTAATTGGTTGGTAGTGCAACCTCCCATAGAGAAACTCCCTGCATCTTGCCTGCATGTGAGGAGTTCTATGGTGTTCTCTGTATGGCAATGAAGCATTGGGTCAGGGAAAGGCGTAAGGCGCCAGCATCTGAGCGAACAGCCACCACGACCTTGAGCATGTAATGAAAATATTTCTATTATAATGAAAAGTAGTCTTATGATAAATTGTGAGTTCAGCCAGCTACCTTACCAACAAGCCAGCGATCACGTACAGTGGCACCATGAGCAAGTCATCTGCCAATATTATTTTACCTCGAAATACATGAACCATGGGTTCTCCCAAGCCACGATATTTGTCACTCTCTCAAGTCAAATGACTTGTGTGTTAATGAAATCTCACTGCTCATGCTTAACAAAAGCTGCATCATTCTCGGAACGTGCCTTTATGGCTCATAAGCCAGCATAACCCAGTGTTGCCTTAAAGCTTGTTCCTTTCATTTATGGTTAATGCATGGTTCTTGAGCAGCATCAAATATGCCATATTGAGTCAAACCATTAGGCTATGAATAGGCTACAGAGCATGCTATTTAGAGCTTTCTGCATGGCGTGAATCACACCTGTGTTTTTACTGCATTTTGGTTTCTAATACTGAGAAGTGATAACAAGTAGCCTAGACTGAAGAAAAAACAAAAAATTTCATCAGTACAAATCTGCAGCATTGCTCCACTTAAAAGTCAATTAAAATAGAGACTATACATCATATTCATCACTTTTGAGGTTTAATATGTTTAGAATGTCATAACACATTATAACGACATACTGGTGATATGAATTATTGTATGCATTAATTGTCATTTAGCTGGATTGGCAGCATTCCACTACTTGATCAAGGGTGTCATAATTTTCAACTTTTTCCAAAATGTTGCGTAATGATGGGTCACAGCTGCTACAAAACATAGCAAATTTTCCTGTTAAATTTTCTTTTATGAATCCCGTTTTTTGTGTGGAAAGTTTCATGCCTCTTTTTGTGCATGTACAAGTTTAATAAATTTGACCCCTGATAATACTTTGAGAGACAGAAAGTGAGATAGATAGATAGACAGACAGACACACTCAAGCAAAACAATGCAAAGACTTTTGTTCTCAAAATACTGTCAAATGTTCCATGTTAATTAGGGATTTAGACAAAAATCCAGTGGTATTCTTCAGTTCCACCTTGGATGCAAATCCTGCCCCAGTCATCAACTGTGTGAAGCTTGCACATTCTTTTTGTATTTGGGTGGAGGTTTCTTTCACGTTATTGTGTAGAGCTGATTGCACACGGGCCTTGTAATTGACCGGTTCTGTCAATGTCAATTTATTTATATAGCACATTTAAAACAACATAGGAATGCTGTGGCCAAAGTGCTTTACAATGAAAGAAGAAAAAAACAAAAAAACATACAATTAACATAAATAGAAATAAAATAAATGAACCTAAATAAAATACATAATAAAAAGAAGTCAGATTACATAATCACAAAGAGGAAACCATCAGTATTACTGAAGGTCACGGAAAGCAAGTGAATAGAAATGAGTCTTTTCTCTTGTTTTGAATAGTTCAATTGAAGAAGACTCCTTTATGTAATGATTTGAAGAGTTCC
This sequence comes from Polypterus senegalus, assembly GCF_016835505.1. Lineage (NCBI taxonomy): Eukaryota > Metazoa > Chordata > Cladistia > Polypteriformes > Polypteridae > Polypterus > Polypterus senegalus. The sequence continues at coordinate 131,386,759 of NC_053162.1, forward strand.
ACAGGCGAGGAGCAGCAGCTGCAAAAGCCCCGTCACCCCTAGTTTTACACTTGGTACGAGAGACAACAAGAGACAACTGACCAGAAGATCTAAGCACTCTAGATGGCTGGTGTAAAGCACAAAATTCAGATAAATAGGCAGGAGCAAGCCCATGTAAAGATTTCAAAACTAGCAATAAGATTTTAAAATCAATTCGAAAACTGACAGGCAGCCAGTGTACAGAAGCTAATATTGGAGAAACAGAATCAGACATCTTGCCCCAACCAGAAAGTGAGTGGCAGCATTCTGGACCAACTGTAACCTGCGTATCAGGGATTTGCTAATCCCAGAATACAGCGAGTTGCAGTAATCAAGATAAAAAGAGAAAAGATAAAAAGCATGAGGAGCTTTCTCAAGATCTCCAGAAGATAAAAAAGGATTGATCTTACCTAAAAGACGAAACTGGAAAAAGCAACTCTTGACTACAGAATTAATCTGTTTTTCAGAAGAGAATATTGCGTATTTGAGGTTTGTAAAAGACAGAGAAAGAGCCAAGAAGTCCAAGACCAATTTGGGCATTAGCTGATGGACCCACTATAAGCACCTACATTTTACTTTGATTCAGATCAAGAAAATTAGCAGCCATCCAGGATCTTAGTTCAAAAGGCAGTTGTGCAGTTGATTCATTGCAGAGTTGCAGACAGGAATATAAACCCGTGTATCATCAGCACAGCAGTGAAAAGAAAGGTTAAATTTCCTAAAAATAGCTCCAATGGGGTAAAGGTATTTAGAGAATAAAATAGGACCCAAAATGGATCCATGAGAAACACCACATTTATGAGGAGCAGTAGACGAAAAAGAGGAATTTAAAGTCACTGAAAAGTGTCTATCAATTAGAAATGACCTGAACCAGTTAAGAGCAGCCCATGTAAGCCCAACAAGATGTTCAAGCCGCAACAGCAATACCTCATGGTCAGTAGTGTCAAAGGCAGCAGACAGGTCAAGGAGGACAAGGAGTGCAGCGCCGCCTGAGTCAGTAATAATAGAGATATCATTTCAGCCCTATGCACCCGAAATTGATTCTGGTAACCATAAGAAGAATGGTATGTTAGGCTGTACTATGGTTTTCTGCAAAAGACGCTGCAAAATTGAAAATTGGAACCTTTATTGTATTACTGTAAGTGTTTAACCTGAGATGGACTGGAACCCTGTCCGGGGATTGTTCCTGATTTGATCCATCTGCTGTGGATAAGAAGGATACGTTTTGAAAATAGAGGAATAGACCTTATTATTTTGATAAATCGTTTAAAATTTCGTTGAGACATGTATGAACTGTATAAGAACAATGTAATAAACATCAAAGATTTATTTATAGTCAGGGAGACGCTGAAGATCTTTATACAATACTGTATACAGCATTATTGTACAGAAACTTTATGAAATTGTTAATGACAGGACATTTTGAAATAAATTCAGCATAATTAATTTCCAATATGAGATGTCATAATCCCTTTTCTCCTTGCATCTACTGTAGTGTTGCTACGTCACGACCGTTAGACTTGATGGTAAGGGTGATGAGGAAACAACACCTAAATCAGGAGTGTTCAAATTTTCTGACCTCGAGGTAAAAGCATTTTAAAAACTGGAATGCAACATAATGGAACTAGTGTAATTTTATAATTTTAAAGATGCTAAAATACCGAGGCTATCCGAACACTCGCATTTGTACGCCTAATTAGATTGGCACAAAAACGTAAAGGCTGAAGGGACATCATGTTGATCCTGTATGATGAGAGACCACTCTTCTTACTGTGGTCTCTTTACCGCGGTGCTAATTTAAGTTAAGATCAATTTTACCTTAACCGTTGTAGCAAAAAACTTCAGATGTACAGTGATGTGACGTAATTTAAGGAAAGCGATTCAAACGTTATGTCAATTCGCATTCACATGGCCTCAAAAAACGACGACAGCAACGTACCAACTTTCTTGAATAAACTTCAACAAATCTTACCTTCTATCAGCACGCAAACCACGCCGCCGTTGCTGTAATTCAACAACAGGAAGTCTGTCACGTTTAGCGCTCCCCTCGGAAACATCGCGTCCCATCAATTTGCCCGAGCGAAAAATTTACTGGTGTGATTGTGATTCATTTTCTGCGAACTGATGAGGAGCATTAGATAAAAATACATATATATGCTACCATTCAAAAGTTTGGACATAACCAGAAATGTTCGTGTTTGTGATAGAAATGCAGGCTATTCCATGTGGCAGATTGGAAAGAAGCTAAATTTTCATACTAAGGTGTCTATTACTGTATTTAACAGAACAGGACAAACTGGATCTAATATATACTGTATACTGCTCAAAAAAATTAAAAGAACTCTTTTTAATCAGAGTATAGCATCAAGTCAATTAAACTTCTGGGATATTGATCTGGTCAGTTAAGTAGCAGAGAGGGATGTTAATCAGTTTAAGCTGCTTTGATGTTAATGAAATTAATAACAGGTGCACTAGAGGGGCAGCAAAGAGACGACCCTAAAACAGGAGTGGTTTAATTTGTGGAGGCCACCGCCATTTTTCCTTCCTCATCTTTCCTGACTGTTTTTTCACTAGTTTTGCATTTGGCTACGGTCAGTGTCACTACTGGTAGCATGAGACGATACCTGGACCCTACAGAGCTTGCACAGGTACTCCAGCTTCTCCAGGATGGCACATCAATATGTGCCATTGCCAAAAGGTTTGCTGTGTCTCCCAGCACAGTCTCAAGGGCATGGAGGATATCCCAGGAGACAGGCAGTTAGTCTAGGAGAGCTAGACAGGGCTGTAGAAGGTCCTTATCCCATCAGCAGGACGTGTATCTGCTCCTTTGGACAAGGAGGAACAGGATGAACACTGCCAGAGCCCTACAAAATGACCTCCAGCAGACCACTGGTGTGAATGTCTCTGATCAAAAAATCAGAAATAGACTTCATGAGGGTGTTCTGAGGGCCTGACATCCTCTAGTGAGCCCTGTGCTCACTGCCCAGCACTGTGGAGCTCGATTGGCATTTGCCATAGAATACCAGAATTGGCAGATCCATCACTATGCTTTTCACAGATGAGAGCAGGTTCACCCTGAGCACATGTGACAGACGTGGAAGGACCTGGAAAAGCAGTGGAGAACGTTATGCCGCCTGTAACATAACGTTCAGCATGACTGGTTTGGTGGTGGGTCAGTGATAGTCTGGCGAGGCATATCCATGGAGGGACGCATAGAGCTCTACAGGCTAGACAATGGCACCGTCACTGCCATTGGGTATCGGGATGAAATCCTTGGGCCCATTGTCAGACCCTATGCTGGTGCATGACAATGCCCAGCCTCATGTGGTGAGAGTATGCAGGCAGCTCCTGGAAGATGAAGGAATTGATACCATTGACTGGCCCCAAAGCTCACCTGACCTAAATTCAATAGAACACCTCTGGGACATTATGTTTCAGTCCATCCGTTGCCACCAGGTTATCCCTCAGATCCAGGAGCTCAGTGATGCCTTGGTCCAGATCTGGGAGGAGATGCCCCAGGACACCATCCATCGTCTCATTAGGAGTATGCACTAACATTGTCAGGCATACATACAAGCACGTGGGGGCCATACAAACTACTGAGTACGATTTTGAGTTGCTGCAATGAAATTTCGGCAAAATGGACCAGCCTGCCACACTATTTTTTCACTTTGATTTTCAGGATGTCTTTGAATTCAGCCCACTGTAGGTTGATAATTTTCATTTCCATCAAACAACGTGGCATCCTTTGTTCCTAACAATTTGCCCAGTCCATTTTAGTATATATATCCAGCATGTTTTTTTTTTTTCTATTGAGATCTGATGTGTTTTCAAAGTGTTCCTTTAATTTTTTGAGCAGTTTATTTCTCAGTTTTAGATGTGGAATTTTCACTGAAACTCTGCCTCTTAGGCCAGCATCCTAGAGTCACTGTTTCACTGTTGCAGACGACACTGGTATTTGGCATGTATTTAAGGAGGAAGTCAACTGAGGACCTTAGGTGTTTGTTTCTCAAAATACAGATTCTGTTACAAAGGTTTCTCTAATAACCAACTACCATTTAAAGTGACTAATTAAGGATAAGCTAAGGGAGTTAAGCATTAGGACATTTAAGGAATGGCTACTGAAAATATGAATATTAAATTAAAAATCAGTCAAGTAGTAACAGCCTTTAGCAACACTATTAATGTCCTGGCTGTAATTTTAAAACAATTCAAAGGTATTTTGATCAAGAAGGTATTGATTTCTATTAAGAACATAAAAATTACTAGGCATGTCTAAACTTTTGACTGGCAGTGTACATAATGGTAAACCATGCATTAGAAAAATATACAGTTGAACCTAACATTAAATGTACGTACTACACCCATTTCCCTCGGTGCACCTGAATAAAACCTATAAAGAATGTCCTATGTAACTTATTACTAATAGGTATGTTTCTATTTTTAACAATCCCCAGATGACTTTCTCTGAACACTGTTAGCAGAACCTGTTTAGTCCTATGTATTGCAGAATATTGGAGCCTACCCAGGCAACATCAAATGCAAGGCAGGAACGGGCTACAGACAGTGTGACAGTCCATCACAGGTCCCATTTACTCACATTGTAGCCAATTTGTTCTTGCCAGTTCATTCAAATTTTTTAAGAGTTTAGTAATTTTAGATGAAAATGGGATTCCAAGCAGACACACTGAGAATGTGCAAACGCCAACAGACACAGGAATCCATGACAATGCAGTATTAATTACTGCACCAGCTTTGCTAACTGAAAAATACAGAGAAACATGGGCAGTAGTACCATCATAGGCAGCAAAGGCTGGTTCTACAAAGAGAAAAGAAAAAAAATTAAGAGAGATTGACAGCCAAAATAAAAGCCCACTATATGAAACTGAAAATGATGGATCAACTAAAGTTCCCTCATCCATTTGCAGTACAGCATTCTTAAGTGAAATTATTTTTTCCTATGTAAGTAGCTATCAGTTCATGAATGGGATTGTTATCAATTTCAGTAATGTTACTGACTAGTGTGTGCCAGGTTTTTTTGAGTTACTCTTTCTGTAAAGAAATGTTTAAGATCATCAATGCCATACCAGCTCATGCTGCATATTAATCATTCTTGATCAAGATTAAAATTATTTAACCCAAACCATTACAAATTAGAACAATTACTGGTCGTAAATATATTCCTTCAAGATTTTGCTAATACTCTAACTACACTGTGAGCATTCCTCATTATTTGTACTGCCACATCACAGCTCACGATCCCCTATTTGATCCCAGCCCAGCTGTCTGTATGGAGGTTATAAGCTCTCTCCTTGCCTGTTTAGATTTTCTTCAGGTGCTCTTACTATATCTCAAAGATGTGTACATTAGATTAAGCAGTGGTCCTATATTGTCCCAGAGTGGATAGGTGCATGTGAATATACAGTATGGGGATCCCATGCCATTGGCTGGCTTATGATCTTATGATGGTTTCTGGCTCCTCAAAATCCTTTAACATAGAATCCAGTTCAGAAACGGGAGGAATGGATGGATAGAGAGCAATGGGGTCTGGTTAAATCCATCTGCCTTTTGAGCAAAGCAAGGTAAGATTCTGATTTTAGCTATATTGTTAATGTCTTTTTTGGCAATGTTATTTGTCCATTCGGCTGGCTTGTCTGATGCTTTCAGTAGTGTGTCGCAGCTCATATCAACTTGCATGCCTGCCTGAATGTTTGTGTATTGATTTTATTGATTTCATTTGTTTACAGCCCCTATTGTGTGATGAAAGATGATTACAAATTGTGATAGGCAGCATTTTTTCCACTAAGTCCATTTGTTTTCAGTTTGAACTTTGTTCTCAAACAAGTAGATTACTTGTTTATTTCAGAATACAGTTTCCTTAAATTCTCTATGCTGAAATGGATTTCAGAAAGAAAGTTTTTTTTTTCAGTGTTTTTGAAAAACGTAGCTTTGCTTCGTTTTCATCAGCACTGAAGAAGAACTGCCTAAAGAAAAAGTATTTTGTTTGTCTTTAGGGCACTACTGCATGTAACATAGGAACTGTTTATTTTCTCTGTGTGTTTAATGCCTTTTGAAAGCTGATAAGAAGGACAAAATGGAACACCCTCCCTCTAATTGTCAGGATCTTTGTTTTTTTGGACTTCTTTTCATAATATTATTTTTTATTTCACCATTTGATTCTTGGTGCTTGTGGTGTCATGCACAGATGATGTCAATGTTTATGCCATGAATTATATGTTTCCATGCCACTGGCATTATCAGTGTGCTTAGCCTTGTTTTTGTTTGTGTTTAAAAGGCTACTGCCAATTGACTCTACAGTGACATTTTAACATTTACATAGCAAATGACAGTGACTCCTGAAGAGGCATGCCTGGAAGAAACAGTCTGTCTGTGGAAAATCTAACTTAAGAATTTAATTACTGTACATTCAGTTTTTGTGATTTCCATAACAAACAGAACATTCAAATGCAACTTTGCTTATACGTATTTTTGGTACCTGATTGCCATTGGTGCAAGTTACATCATCTGATCTAACACTCTTAAAAATAAATGTGCCATAGTGGTTCTTCAGAACAATCCTGTAAGGTAACCATATTTGGTTCCCCAAAGACCCGCCTACATGAAGGTTCTAGAAAGAACCTTTATTTATTTAGACCTGTTATTAGGCCCCATACAGTAAATAGCCATGGCTAGATGATAACAGATTTGTGAAATACCAATGGATCATAGGTTTAAAAGGACTCTTGCTGAATACAATAACACAGGCTAAGTACAGTTTTTTTTTTAATCTGTTAGTGTCCTGCTATTTATATATTAAATATTTCATTTTTTCTACATATTAGGAAGTTTTTCAAAGCACAAAGAACACACTTCACATGCAAAGATCCCTTCCCATAATGAAATGGTGCTTGCCAAGCAATGATTCTAGGAGTAAGCACACAACCCAGTGAAGAACCATAAAATGACATTAAAGAAGCAGTATTTTTAAATGTGTAAGGTAGTATGTTCTAGGAACTTGACAGTAAAGAAATGCTCATTTGCCAGCTGACAATGTCTACTGGAAGACCCAAACAGACAGTGAGGATGTGTGACTTCATCATCTCAGGAGAGGTCAAGAACATGGACTAGTGCAGGTGGCTAAAAGAGTTGTGTCAAAAATGTGGTTGTTGCTTGTTATGATGGTGACCGTAACAGCAATTGTTGGACATTGGATGTAAGGAAAGCTGTCTAGCTGAGGAAGAAGCCCTCCATTCATTAAGTAGGATTACCTCTGGATTTGACTGATATGTTCTGGCAGACCAGGAAGATGACATCTGCTGCAGTGGCTGAAACAAGACACCTGAGTGTGGAAGGAGTTTACTATTGCAAAAAAGAATAATTTTCATGTGGTCTCAAAGACTTTCTGACAAACCATTTGATGATTCAGAAAGGGTAGGTGGGATATTGCAGATACTGTTCACAATAAAGATGAAGAAACATTAACATTAAAGATGTTTTGTAGTGGTGGATGAAATATGCCTGGAAATGCTGAAAAGATGGAATAATGTGGGAATGCTTTACTCAGCATAATTAAATGTTACATTCAAGAATAAGATTGAGTCTTGAGACTAGCATATGGAGGTGTTGGTACCCATTTTTAAAAAGAGAGGAAAGAGGGTGTGTTCCGGTAATACAGAATCACATTCTTCTGTCTTCATTGGGAAACCTATACCACAGTACTAGAATGGAGACACTGTCTGTACCTCATATCCATGAAAAAAAATATGGATTCTGTCTTTAGCATTGAACAGTGTTACCAGTGTTCGGTCTTTGTAGAACCACCACTGTAATAATAAAAGTCTGGCAATCCCACTAGTGTAGATTTGGATAAGGTTTATGCAAGCGTATGGAGTTTCAGGGAGGAGGGCAGACAATTCAGTTTACCTTCTTCTTGTAATTAAAAAAAAACAAGAACAATTATTTTCTTATACAGTATATCTGAATTAAATACAGCTAATATTAAAGTATGCTTATTAGCATCATATGATATATATATATATACAGTATATATATATATATATAGCATTAAAAGATAACAGGCAAATGCTGCTAGTGAATTCATCAGCTTTCCTACTTTTGTGAGTTATTGATATCTTATAATTTAAATGTGTTTTAGTTCTTGGAAAAATAATACAAAATAACTTAACTATAAATTTAATTGTAATATTTTAAAGAATGAACCCCAAATTTTTAAGTGCTCAAATATAATGATTATATACCTGTTCATCCATTCATCCTATCCTGTCAATAAGTATAATTCAGGGCAACAACGGACAGAACAAGACTATCTGTCGCAGTGGTTACCAATGTTTGTGGTCCTGAAATCCACGTGGGGTTGGAGTTGGCTCGGGGCAATGAAGCATCCAGGAGTCCCCCTGTTGTGAATTTAGCGTGATTACCAGAGAGTCAGAGTGTTACATGAGTCAAGTGCAGTCGTCAATGCCTTTCCTCATAGGTGAATTGAACATGACTGTCAGAGTGTGAATTGAGGAGGTCATCCAGGATTATCCGCAATCCAACTATGATGCTGCTGCTGTAAATTGAGCGTGATCTTTGAAATGGTGCTGGTTCGTCCAGGGTTAGCCAAGACCCACCTGCAATGCTAACTTGGCCCACAGGTTGGGAAACAATTACAGGGCTGGGTGTCCTTCCATTCTCTCAGGAGCTGCATTTATGGTTAATTTCTCCAGGTAGACCTTCCCCTTCTGACAGTCCTCGGCCATCTGAGATCTATCTCAGGTCTGGACCAAGTATGCTAAAATACATATTCAACCCACACCCCTATTCCATACTGTATATGAGATGGGAAGTATAATAAATATTCACCTTTAGAAAAAGCCTGGGAGACACAGAAAGTGCAGCCTTCACATAGACAATGACTACATACAGAATTTTAACCAGGATGCTGGTAATTCCACCACATTTACTACAATGCTGTCTTTCTATCAGTTCTCACATAACTCCAGTAATTTGATCGTCTCTAGGGACCATGTATAACCATCCTGGTTCACTCACATGCTGTGCATCTACCATGCAGGATAGTTTTGCCATTGTTTGCAATTTGTAATTAAATGTCATGACACATTTGGTAACTAACCATACCATCACCCTAATACTGACTCAGAAAGTGCAAAAGTGATATATATTTATTTCATCTTCATATTTTGTATATAATTGATGTTTAGTTGGAATTGCAGTCATGTTCAGAATAGACTGCGTACACTATGCTCATGTCAAATTTTCTGCAAATCAGCATCTAGCCAAACTGATTTTATGGGCCATCTTTCAAAACATGCAATGAAATCCTACAATGATTCAACCTAAATATAAGTAACTTAGAAAATTCCTTTTGGTCTGAGGTCTGAAGAGGTGACTGTATTGTAAACCGCTGCCCTTGCTTTCACTGAAAAGGCAATCAAACCATATCATGACAATTCTTGTTGTCACACTTATTGATTGTGAGCAACTGCTGCAACTGCTGTGACTTCGTTAAATTAACTAATCCAAATGTGCGTATTAGTTAATATTAACATTTTTGCATATTTAGGCACTTAGGAATAATTTTGCATATTCTGATAGAAAATACGTCCAATTGTTTATTCTTTCTGAAAGTCAGGGAAGAATTAATCAGCTGAACCAGGAGTCACAAAACGGGGCTCCCACATTAAATGAAAAAAAAAATAATATACATATATAATAAAAATAATCGTAAAATAGTGATAATAAAGGTTAATTGTATATATTAATCTTGGGAAGACAATAAAATTAGAATCTGGTAACTGCCACACGGTCCACCGAGGCTCACGTGATCGTTCTTGCCTTGGTCATGTTGGCCGTTCGGTTCAGTCGTCCACTGAGAATGAGTGCAGATCATATATATTTGGGGCAACCAAAATCTTCTAAGTGCCTGGGGCCTAAAGGTCTTAATCCGGCCCTTCTGAAAGTCCCCTGTTGTTAGAGGCTGCGCATGACACTGCGAGGCGCGTGGGTTGCGTGCTGCTTCCTGCCTTATTGGGGTGGATTTACCAGTCTTTCTGATTGGCCAATCAAACAGCTCAAATAAAGAGAAACTAAATGAGGCGGAGTTTAAGAAGATCTGTCAACTATAGCTTTTCATTTTATATTTCAGGATTAGTGGGTAATAATTGGTGCTATCTGTGATTTATCGCTATTGAAATGGTTACTCATGAGACTATTTCCCGATATGAGGTACGTAATAGGTGAACAGCATATTGGCGTCTAACTGGAAAGGCTTAATAGATTTATAACTGCAGTTTTAAACTGCACTTCCCAGCAAACACCGCGCTTGCTGTCATATGACAAATGCACTGTTGAATGCGTACATAAACGCAGATGAATATATAGTTATACATACACTTACACACACACACACACACACTCTCACTCAGCCTGTAGGTCAGAGAAGCGGATTGCATCTGTCTTTTTCCCTGATGGGACCCAGTGTTTTGCGGCTTGCGTGTTTTCCGGTGCATTTCAAAACATGGGGATGTCCGTAAGTGTCGAATCGCGCCTCTTTATGGTTACCGAAGACCTAAGCAGAAAAGTATACAGACGGCAGTGTTACTTTATTCGAACTTAGACACTTAAGAGACAAATTGGAGATAAGGTCAGTTAGCTGTGAAACTACCGATGAGGCAGAAATACGAGCAAAATGCAAAGGAGAGGGGCTATCGAGAACTGACAGGGCAGAAGAAAACAAACATCGGTGCATACGGGACATGAGTAGAGTGTAGGAGAGACACGCTGGACATTGAGAAAGAAAACGAGAATTTTAGGAAGAAAATATATAGGACAGAAAGTGAAACAGACAGTGCACACTTAGTGACATCGTAAAATTGAACAAGATAAACATTCTCAGATGAAAAGAAAAGTTGCAACACAAATAAGAACAAATACAGCATCCTCCCTCAAAAGAAAAATGACAGGAGACATTATAAAATATCTAAGGACAAAAATACTCATGGAGGCACGGAAAGCAGCACAACACATTTGGGAAAAGTCTAGAGGAATGAACCATATAGAGAAACATCCGCATTCAATGAAAATATGTAGAGACAAGAACAAACATGGCAATTAAGTGGAAACGGAGTGGATATCACTAAAGGAGGTAGAGGATGCTTGGGAAAGACACATCATTGGGAACAGGAGTTTCAGAAAGCATCCGAAGGTACAAACGATTGTGCAGAAACATGCATAAAATATAGTCAAAATTTGAGAAACAGTAGTAGGTAGAAATTGTCTACATGGAAAAGAAGTCTCTAAATTAAAATTGGAGATTGGGCTGAAAACATCTAGGGGATGTGAGTCCATTATAAGCAGCATATCCAAAGTGCCACTGTGTCAGGCTACAGAGTGTGGAAAAAATCCAAGGGAATGGTTCACATAATGAGGAGACAAATTAGAAAATCATAGAGATGTGGAACACCAGCTACTGGGGCACGTTTTGAAAAGCCCCAAAGAAAAGCGAGGAATTATCAACAGACCAGCTGGGCATAACACAAAATCAAGGCAAGAAACATTGGGCGTCATTAGAGAAAAGTTGGTAAATTCAGGAAATTTAACGGTAGTTTACAAAGGTCAGATACAGGAGATACTTTTGTGGACAGACAGAAAATCTGTAGAATGTGACATCAAAGAAAATAAGTGTATGGAAAAATAGTATTCCTATAAAACCAGGCACATGCAGTTAATTTGTGATCAGATTTAAAAGTGTGAAAATGAAAGTCCACGGTGAAAGTATGATGCTTGTTTGAAGAGGAGGCCCCTTTAGGTGAATTGAGGGCACAGAAATTTACATTACAGGAAGCGGAAGCATACAATCGTTTGGGATGTCTGAAGACCTTGTAGCTGATGAAACCAATGAGAATTGGTTAACTCATAAGAAGGGAATGTTATAGGCTGTCTGAAAGGATTACAGCCACTTTTTATCTTATTAGTTACTATTTTGTTCTTCATGTTGCTGATTATTAGAGTCATTGGCTTTCTGTTTGCAGTGTATGTGATATTATTAATATGAATGTCAGTTTTTCGAACTTACCTTGCTCTTCGACTTTGTAATCATTTCAGGGGTGTTTGCAGTGGTTAACGCTGTTATCTGTCATATCCATTATCTTGGGTACAAATCCTTCACCTAGCCATTGTCTGTTTTTGTCTGGATCCTCTTGTTTTGTCACATATCATAAAACATATCCATATTATTTTAATTTGACGTTGTAAATTGTACAATTTTGAGTATGGGATTTTTATTTTCTTGAGTGGACCCAATGATAGGCTGGTGCCACACGTAAAGCCGATTCTTGCCTTTTACCTGAAGATGTCATAGTAGGTTGGCTCCAGCCCACTGCAGCCCTGAATTTAATTACATAGGTTTGGGAATGTTATTAATTTGTACCACTTTGTATTTGTGCTTGATGTTTATAGTGGCATATTAGATGTTTGTCACACTTTTTAGGTGTTCTTTTTTTGTAATTTTATCCCATAGATATCAATCATAAATTTGTGTAGGTCTTTTTGCTGGATTCTGTGTAAAATTGTTCAAGTTTACTTCTAATTTCCTTCTGATGTCTACAAGTGTTTGTTGTTAATTTTGTATTGTTAATTTTTTTGATTGTGTATTTTAATCTTGTGAACTCTGTAAAATGGCACTTGATGATGTGGGCTGTTTAAAAGCACTATTTAAAATAAAAATGTTATACCATGCCCTAGATACTGAGAAATTCTGTAGCTAAAGAGAGAATAGTTTGATTGATGAAGTTTAGCTTCATTCCATGAACTTTGCAATGCTCCAGTTTCAATATTAATCTAATCTGAAGTGCACAGGGTGTGTAGTAGTGATAATGTTTCTGAGTACTGATGTTGATCTGTGGCTTATCTTTGCATGTGAAGGTACGTACAAATCAGCTGCTGGTCAGCTTAACATTATATTCTTACCTCTACCTAATGAAAATCTGGGTCACAGGATGTCACAACATATCCTGGCAGCATGAAGTGCAAGGATGGGACCTGCCCTAGATGGAGCATTTGTCCATAGCAGGGTGAACACCAAAATCACTCACATATAGAGTCACCAGTTAACGTAGTCTACAAATCTTTGGAAGGAGTGGGAGGAAAATCAATACAGAGACAACTGTACACAGACAGCCACAACCCAACATGGGATGTGAAACTAGGATTCTGGATTAATAAGGCAGAGGTAGTACTATCTGCGGTGCTACCATACAATACAAAGTATCTGAAATTAGGTTACCACAGCAAATATCAGGAAGGATGGAATCAAAATGGATTGTTTGATTCATTTAGTCAAGTGATGCCTGTTGCTGCAATGTCTAGATATTATGTAGTGTTTCAGTCAGGAAACTTGTGAAAGTGCATCTCAGTGAATAAGGTTTTATGTTCGATTACACAGTGGTGGGAGGATGGTTTGAAGTTTTAAAGTTAACTGTAGATATTTTTTGTTTTTGTAGCTTCTGTCATCACGTTGGTTAATGTGGTCAATTGCATACTGGCTTGACAAGTTGCCTTGCCCAGTTTTTCTACAATTGTAACATTTTAGTAAATCCCCAAAAGGTAATTGTAACATTTTAGTAAATCCCCAAAAGGTAATCTGTTTAACCTAGACAGTGAAGTCATCCTGCATTAAATAAAGCCTATCTGTTTAGCAGAGTTGAAGACTTGCTCCCTGGCATTTAACTACTTCTGCTTCTCAGGGATTTTCACCAAAGTCTTTGCTTACTTGCCTCCTCCCTTGAGTGCACAGGACTATGTGGAGGTGACGCTGTAATATGAATCTTTTTTTTATGGCAGCTTATTACAGTTTGAGCAACTTTTCCCTCACACTCTTTCTAAGTGATAGACCACATGCAGGGATGACTATAAACTGAATCAGAGCCTCCCCAAGAATTTGCTTCTATTACCTGAACAAAGTCAACAATAAAAAAGTTGGAACAGAAGATAAAATGCAAATAAAAACAAAGTGGTTTTTTTAAAATTCATTTGAACCTGCATTCAATTAAAAAATATAGAAAGACAATAAATTTAAATTGTTCCTATATCAGCTTTCTCTGGGATTTATTATGAGAGAACAAAAAGACCAAACATAAGAAATGGAAAGCAAAAAATCATTGTTGAGGCCATGCAAGATCAAAACCAAAAGATCACAAAGATAACCTAGTGTTCTGAAATGAGACAAAGCCTAGTGTTTGGCCTGCTTGTAATGGAGCTGTTAATAAAGATTGTTATGTATCTAACTGAGGAATAACTTAGACTGGGGCTGCGGCCATATTATAGTAACAAGTACGATGGGCTCTGTCACATAATTAAAAGAATTGGAATAAAAATACATTATTAATGTGTACTATAGCACCAACCTTTATTGTTTTCTTTGTAAGTACATACTGAAAAATAGTTGGGGCAGGGCATTGGCGGACAAATTGTAAATGTATGGGTACCAGCTTTGAAAACGTGGTAGCCCAGCTTTATTTGTAAAGTATTTATGCACACAAATGCATAGCACTCCGACTTCTACCACAATATAAACACAGTTATCAAATATTTTTTTCCAAAGTATATAAACATTTTATTAAAAAATAGCTCAAATACCCACCATTTTTTTAATTTAATTGTTTTGAGAAAAATATAATTAAAAAAAAATACAACTTTAAAAATTAAAATAAATTAACAATCAATGAAGACTCACTAATGTGCTTAAAGATAAAGTAACAAACAATGAAGACTCACTAATGTGCTTGTCTTGCGGTCATGTATATATGTCATCGCGCATTTAACGCTCAGAACTGGCCAACTCTATTTAAGGCCAACTGTATTTAATTTCAGAAGCAACAGGGGCGTGGTGGTGCTCAAACATAAAGAATGCTGGCAGTCACATCCAGTTCGCCCTCTGGTGGTCATTCCGAGTGTCAACTGAATGATTACATGCATACTATCCAGAAGGGGGTGGGTTACAATTGATTTCACCCTACAGTATTTTTAGTTGACCAATGAGAAACATGTGTACCAAGTTTCATGAAAATTGCTCCAGACGTTCGGAAGAGATGCTGGAACATACATGCATACACACACACATACATTGACTTTTATAGATATAGATGAACTGAACATTGCATTAATATAATATTGTCAAGTTTTGTTTTCAGACCACATTTAGTCTACAAATTAATTTCTGTGTCAAAATCATTTCTGAGGTGTAATGCGTTCTTCACAGTGTCATACACTTTTAGTTTAGCACAACCAGTAATTCATGTCTACATCTGCATTAAAGTTTGTCACGCTTAGACTGAGTTTTTACAAAGGTTGTCATTGTTTTCTACATTTCGTAATGTAGCAGTATATTTATAACCATCAGTATAACATAGAGGGCGGCATTTTTTTGTGTTGGGAGTACATAACGGTTAATGGTGAGCATCTTATTTTTCACATGATTCCTTTTGTGCCCTTTCTGTGACTATATAAGGCAAATTCTGCTTGTAATGGAGTATAATCACCTGATTTCAAATGAACAACAGCTTTTATTTATATAATACATTTTGGGGGCGAACATTTAATATTTACTGTTTTCAATTTAATATAAGTCAAGGAAGATTTAAAAAACATAACATCATGTTTTTAACCATTTTACTTACTGTCCTGACTTTTTTTGAATTGAGTTTATAAAACTGCATATAAATACAAAATCAGCCTCTGATCAGTTGTAACATTCTGCAGTTTCTGTTATTTTTGGAAGAGGAGGAGAGAGGTTAGGAGCACGCGCTGATACAGTGCATTGCCGTACCTATAACACGACAAACCAACTCAGGATCCAGATTAGGACCCGAGTGCAGCCATGCAATGGCTGATACCTCAGCACCACACTAGTTCAGACGGAATGGAATAGTGTGAGTTTTTTTTATGGTGGCTGGAGTGCCAATTCTGCCACCAACCCCCAAGTTTTTCCCTGCAGGTTGGAGGGGCTACATGCAGGGATGGATGCAGATTAATGTCATTTGCATATTTTTAGAAGGATAAAACAGAAATTAAGGGTCCAAAGATATTATCTGGATTTTATCTTGAATGACAATAGTGGCAGTACAAGGGTACTTTGCAAATTCACAAAGAAACAAACAAATATGGGCTTCCCTCCCACTCAAGTGGCTTTCTGCCATTATTTGAATCTTTTCAGTAATGTTACAGGTTCTTCCCTCTTAGCAAACATTATGTATTTGAATTCTTACTGAGCAGGGTGTAATGTGCAGCTGCATTGTCAACTCACTTTCAGTATAGTCTACAGATAGGATGGCAAGAAGAGTAATGTTGGTCAGTATGGTTGAAACTGCTTAATGTATGGCCAGTAGTCTTTGAACCCCGACACTGATTGAAAGCAATGAGAAATTTATGGGATCATATCATCAAAAATAGTCAAGCGAGTGTTGCACTGAATATTCTTACAAGTGAAGTGTGGTTGGAAATATTGACACTGAGGTAAGTAGGGAGGTCAAAAGTATTGCAAACATTTTCTTTGTGATGAATAAGTCTGTCTTTATAATGAAATAGAGCATATGTACTTAGTCCTGTTTGCTTCTGTGTTCAAGGACATTTGGGTCATTGGTGCACAGATATTTGATATTGTCACGTGTACAGAGTACATTAAAATTTTTATTTGCATGTTTGACTGACATGGAACATGTTGACACTGTCCCATGCTATGATTTGCAAGTATCCTTATATCTATGTGCCGCTCACTGAAAACATTTTAGATTTCACAAATTTGAGTTTCATGCTTATGTGCCCAAGCAGGGTATAACATAAAGCTGTTCAGCACCCAGGAATAACTGCAGTGAATAACCTGTGGAAATGAATGAAGGGAATATATAGATAAACAACACACTAGAAACTCCAATTTGGACAGCCTGTATGCAGAACACAGATTTCAAGGCTGATGCAGATTTGTGCATTTATAATCTTAATACTGCATTCATTTTTTTTTCTACATTTTGGCATGTAAGCCCGTTTTCTATTTCCTTCATCTCTATCTCTGTGCAAGCTTTAAAAATATTTGGTATTTATTTATTGTTGCTAATTTCTACACAATGCTAAGTATGTGAGAGTAAACATACTGGATACAGAAAAGCACGGAAATGTAATTTTAAATGAAGATAGTGTGTTTACTCAAAATATTGGGTATAAGGAAGTATTTTCTGCTTAAATATGTTGTTTAATTCGTTTAGGAGTTAGGTAAGCAAAGAAGTACTGTATACAGTATATACAATAAGCATGTAGGCATACAAGTTACATGTACACATAGAAGCATGTAAGCATACAAGTTATTCATTTTCTCATCTTTCTTTTGTGCTTACAGCTGTAAGTGCTATGCACCCATCCAATATTACTGCCTTCTTTCTAAGAACGGTAGAATGTGCTGTTATGGCAAGTTCATAGTCAAACGTGAATCTTATCTTGAAACCTATGGATTCTTCCTTTCCTAAGTGATACATTATGAATAAACGTACAGTTAAAACAACACTGTTAAATTCAAAAATTAATATTGTAGCTGCACAAACAGTATATGTAGGATACTAGACTATTGCAGGAGGATATGTCAACAGTTTCTCTGAGATGGAGTCAGTTTTAGCCATCTTTAAGTGGGTATGTAAGTAAATGTGCTCTGTGAACTGTTGCCCCATCCATGGTTATGGTCTGTCTTGGGCCTAGTGCTGCCAGGATAGACTCCATCTCCTTGTGACCATAAATTGGGATATGTGTAGTGAAAAATGGATGAATGAATTAATCTGCTATATTTCCACAACCAAGAACTGTTAAAACTGTTTCTTGAACTCAACTCTAGAAGCTTGACTTACTCGGACAGACTATGGGATCCTTCAACATCAGTAGGGATGCTTCAATTGGGTTTTTTTAGGACCAATACTAATCACCAGTATAATGTTACTGGATTGACTGATTATGATACCAATTAAATTTCTTTTTTCTTTTTCTCTTTGAAAAACGTTTACGCTGAGCTCCTGCATAACCAGACTCAGAAAAGCCTTTTGTTCTATATTAAAGTGTTAACTTTGGTATTTTTATAATTAAGCTAAATTAAACCATTACCTGTTCATTTTTTATTAACAAAAAGAAATTCTGTAAGCTGTTCAGTGACCACAAAATGCTAAAATAAATAAAATCCCCTTAAAATACACACTTTTTAACAAATAAAATATATAGAGAAATATTTATCCATAATACATATGGCATTAAAGAAAATGAACAGCTTCTTGTTTAATTTCTTCTGTAATGTACTTATTTGAAACAAAGCTTAATTTAAAAAAGTAGTTTCACCATTTGTTTTAACAAATTTATATATTTTATATATTTCACATGCAGATTCAGTTAATTGATATTGGAAATTAAACACTGCTTAAATGTATATAGATATGCACTTAAAGATTTTAATCATTATTTGCACTACAGTTTTTATTGCTGTTAAAAAAATATATTTTTTTCCACTGTACCAGCTAGACATTCCCAATTCTTGAGGTGCAATTATCCAGGTGGATTAACATTTTAATTATGCCATTTCTTACCAGAACATATACTGTATGACACATAAATAACAAGTACAGAGCAAACCTTTATTAAAGTTGCAAATGTTCGTAAGATGTTTATCAAGAAGGCACAATATTAATATGCCCGCCACATTTGCAAGTAATATAGTACATTTTACTGTTAAGCTAACAAGCCTATTCTTTACTAAGCAGCCACCTCAAATTTGTTTTCTTTTTCTAACTGAAAATATGAGCTGCTATACTTAACAGAGCCTCATTCACTGTCCAAACTCAGACAAACAGTATCACTTTCACAAAATAAAAATTGAATGAATTAAAATAGCTTTTCTTGCCATTTGTGCAATTGCACAGGATGGCTCCTCTGATTCCTTTTTAATGTAGTACTCTTTTTTTTTATTTAATGTAAAGGCTAATATTCTAATCTTCTCTCTCTCAGGTAAAGTCTGTCTTGAGGCTTTCTGTTTTTAGGAAATTTGCAGGAAAATAAAACTGACCTACTGTAGCTTATCTATCATAATCCTTCATGTAAGGAAGCACTACAACTGAATTACTGCAAAGCCTAGAAAAGCAGATGCTAAAAATATATATATTTTTTGTGATCAGCCAATTTACCAATCACTGATCGAGTCCTTTGTAGTGAAAATCATCTGTTTTACAGTATGGCGGTTCAGTCGGAGGATCACTAAATATTAGCCTGTTGTCAAAGGGTATTATGTTTGGAGTTACTCTTGAAAGACAGTTTTGAATTTTAGATCTCAGATGGAAATAAAATGTCTTTCAGACATCCACAAAAATTTTCTTTATCTTGCTTCTGATAAGGAAAAAGTTTAGTCTGCCTTCATTACCACTTGTTTAAATTGCTACATTCTCTTTGCAGTGGGTCTTCATGTTTGAGGCATTAACTGAACACAAGAGATTCAAAATGGCGCTGTTAGTTTACTCACTTGGTCAAACCCGACTTAACTACGCTGCCTTCTTAACCAATATTGAATTGTCCTGAAAACTCTGGCTTCCTTATCAATACTGAATTACAATATCTTCAAAACTATGTCTGTCAGCACCCCAGTTTCAGCACCCCAGCCTGTCTGATATCATTGTTTGCTCTGTATCAGCCTGACAGACACAACTGCTTGGACTGTATTCAGAGGTACGCCGATGTTGCTTTCTCAGGAGTGATACTCATATTGTGCTGGCAATTATATCTTTTCTCTTCAATGTTTAGTATGTAATCTCACAGACTCTCATGTACCAGCTGTGCTAATGCTAAATCTCCTGTGCATTTTATTATCTCCTAGTTGGTGACAGTATATTTTTAATTTTGTAGACTCTCCCCAGCATTTATCTTGCCTTATTATACAGTATATTTCAATAATCTTGTGTTAGGCTTTATCATATTGCTTTAAAAATCTTCTTGTGCAGTTCAAAAAATGTTTATTGATATCAGAATGAATCAGTATTTTATGGCTGCTGTAAATTTCTGAACCACCCCTTGTCAGTTAGGTCTTAAAAATGGTCTCTTAACCAAATTCTGTATGGTGGACAAGTGCTCAGATTGCTGTAAATCTTTCTTTTATTACTGTCTGGGAGCAGGTCTTCTAGACTGTGCAATAGCTTCTTCCTCCAAACAGTCTGGCTCCTGAACACCATGCTGCCCCCATCCACACTGGACTGTCTTCTCCACAAATTGCTCTGCCTTGTTTTGGCTGCTTCTTATACCTACAATGTTTATGCCTACAATGTTATGTTTACACAAAAATATTCTTGTCCAAATGTAAATCCTTACTCTCTCATCTCAATGCATACTTGCACAATTGTTCATAATTTGCACTGTGTAATTTCACAAAAGAATTGCACACGTAATACATGTTTACACTACTTACCTGGCATTTTGCATTGTTTCTTATAGTCCTTATTCTAAAGTCTGCATTTGTTACAGCCTCTCTGAAGTGCCTCCCTCCCCAAAGTCCTTTTTTGTTAGATATATTTTCATATTTACTTATAGGTATTTGTATATTTGTATTTGTATATATGTGCAGCTATATCTTTATTATATAAAACAATCTTGGGGCGAGACTTTTTTCCACCAACAAGATGTGATCTTTTCAAGAGAGACACTTTCACATCCCGCGAGACAGGCACGTCACATCATGCTTACAACCTTTGTAAGCAAGTCCCGTGATACACATGCAGAGCAGGTTAGAGATAATGGAAGTAGGAAAATTCGAAAAAAAAATGAGTGAAAAGATAACATTAGCACAAACAAATGGAAACTATTACTCTGTGAAATGACAGAAAAGCGAAAAGAGATTGCATAGTGTTTGAGCACAAAATGACAGGTGCTGTACAGGGTGGTCCAGATCTAATTATGCAACATTATGCAGGCAAACACATTGCACCCGCTGTTCGACTGACAACCGTCTACCCACCATTTTGGAATGCAGGGCAGGTGCTGCCATCTTTCGGCAACAAAAATAATTTTTTGTGAATTCTCTATGTAATAACAACAACAACAACAACAACATTTATTTATATAGCACATTTTCATACAAACAGTAGCTCAAAGTGCTTTACATATTAAAGAATAGAAAAATGAAAGACACAATTATAAAACAAAATAAATCAAAATTAATTAACATTGAATAAGAGTAAGGTTCAATGGCCAGGGAGGACAGAAAAAACAAAAAAACCCCAGACGGCTGGAGAAAAATAAAATCTGTAGGGATTCCAGACCATGAGACCGCCCAGTCCCCTCTGGGCATTCTACCTAACATAAATGAAACAGTCCTCTTTGGATTTAGGATTCTCACGGAAGGGCTTGATGATGATGATGATGGTCACGTAGATTTCTTCCTTTTAATCCATCCATCATTGTTGGAGCATCATGAAGCTTTGAGTAGGTGGAGGTGGCGCAGGCCACCACCACAAAGAAACCGGAAAAAGAAACAGAAAAGAGAGTAGGGGTCAGTACCGATTTTAGAGCCACCATGAATAGTTATTATGATGAATTGAACATACAGAGTATCAGGATTAAGTTAAATTAAGATTAAAATGAAGTTATAAAAGGCCATGTTAAAGTAATGTGTTTTCAGCAGTGTTTTAAAGTGCTCTACTGTATCAGCCTGGCGAATTCCTATTGGCAGGCTATTCCAGATATTAGGTGCATAACAGCAGAAGGCCGCCTCACCACTTCTTTTAAGTTTTGTTCTTGGAATTCTAAGGAGACACTCATTTGAGGATCTGAGGTTACGATTTGGAATATAAGGTGTCAGACATTCCGATATATAAGATGGGGCGAGATTATTTAAGGCTTTATAAACCATAAGCAGAATTTTAAAGTCAATTCTGAATGACACAGGTAACCAGTGTAGTGACGCTAAGACTGGTGTGATGTGTTCTGATTTTCTTTTCCTAGTTAGGATTCTAGCAGCTGCATTCTGCACTAGTTGCAAACGATTTATATCTTTTTTGGGTAGTCCAGAGAGGAGTGCATTACAGTAATCTAGTCGACTGAAAACAAACGCGTGAACTAATTTCTCAGCATCTTTCAGTGATATAAGAGGTCTAACTTTACTTATGTTTCTTAAGTGAAAAAATGCTGTCGTAATGATCTGATTAATATGTGATTTAAAATTCAGATTACAGTCAACAATCACTCCTAAGCTTTTTACCTCCGTCTTGACTTTTAATCCTAATGTATCCAGTTTATTTCTAATAGCCTCATTGTATCCATTACTGCTGATCACTAAAATTTCAGTTTTCTCTTTATTTAACTTGAGAAAATTACTATTAATCCATTCTGAGATACTAGTCAGACATTCTGTTAGTGAATCAATAGAATCAGGGTCATCAGGAGCTATTGATAAGTACAGCTGTGTGTCATCAGCATAGCTGTGGTAGCTCACGTTGTGCCCTGAGATAATCTGACCTAACGGAAGCATGTAGATTGAGAATAACAGCGGACCCAGGATAGAGCCTTGTGGAACACCATATTGGATATCATGTGTCTTCGAGTTGTAATTCCCACAACTAACAAAATATTTTCTCCCTGTCAGGTAGGATTCAAACCAATTTAAGACACTGCCAGAGAGGCCCACCCATTGACTAAGGCGATTTCTAAGAATGTTGTGATCAATGGTGTCAAATGCAGCACTCAGATCTAAGAGGATGAGAACAGATAAATGGCCTCTGTCTGCATTTACCCTCAAGTCATTTACTACTTTAACGAGTGCAGTTTCTGTGCTGTGATTTGTTCTAAAACTGAATAAGTTATAGCGTAATGAAAATTGCATAATTAGATCTGGCCCACCCTATACAGGCTTTTAAATGTTCAAAGCGCCACCCGAAATGCTGATCACACGGAACGAAAGCAGCAGAAAGCCAGCTGCTGATTGAGCAAAGAGGAGGTTAAAAAAAACAACTTGTTACTTCTTTTCAATGTATCACCATTTAAGAGGGGTTTCAGAGGAACGGCTGCGTCACCTTGGTGTGCATTCAGCCACACTCTACACAACGGCACGTAGATTGGTTTGCGAGCAAAGCTCAGATCACATGGCAAAACAGCAGCAACAAGCCAACAGTTGATCGAGTATAGAGGATTTAAAAAAAAAACGTATTTTTATCCCATTGTATGACTGTCTAAGCGTGGTTTTCGGAGGAGCGGACACGCGTCTCCTTGGGGTACATTCAGCCCCCTTCTTCACAATGGCGCAAAGTGCAGGCGGGCAGAGGAAAGGGGTTTGTGAGTGAAGCGAGCAGGGGGCAAAGCCCCCTAGTGTATAGATATTATATTCTTTATTCCCCCCTCCCATTCATCCTCTTGTGATCTGTCTCAAGTGCTGTCTGATTGTGCTGTTGTCTTGTCATGCTGTATGTTGCACCTTTGGTCCTGGAGGACATTAGTTTCCTCTGACTGTATATTGTTGAGATGACAATAAATCTATATTTGACTTGACATGAATGGCTTTGCTTAAGTATGGACCACTATATCTTGTTGACCCCACTGACTGCTTTGATTTTGTAACAATGCAGGTCCATAATTGTAAAGGAAAGTGAATATTAAACAACAAACAAAGTGAAGTTAAACCCTGACACTAGTATTAAATATATATGGTTGAAGCCAGAACACATTTATATTGATCCTAATTAACTTACTTGCATACATTTTTGGATGACTTGATGCTCCCTGGCAAATGCAACTATATATCACTGGAGCTTTCTGTGAACGTTAGATTAAGGTAGGACATTTAGTTTATTAAAACTTAAAGTATTTTTCCCAGTTTTAAAACAATGCAGACTTTTATTTTAAAGTGGTCATATGTACATTGCTTATGTTATTTTATAATGGCTCTCTATATAACTTATAATTGTTTAGTTTTAACCTAAAATAACGGCAAAATTTGTATTATGGCTTCAATCCACTCAGAAATCTGTCAGCAGGTCTCAACATTATTGGTTGTCAGGTTGCCATTGGCCAATAATTTGAGGCAGTTGGTAACCACTTTTTGGCCCCTGGTTGCCAAGAATGTCAACCACTTTAGTGCTGCACCGGATCTTTAAAAGTGAATTCACAGTTGCCAGTTTTTGCTCATCATGTGTAATCGGCAGATTGATGCATAACTTGCCAACCGCTAGTTAATTGTACAATTAAAATAAAATGTAAGCTATATTCATGTGCGCTGCACTTTACGAAGGTAAAGCAACTTAAAAAACAGAGTAATGACCATCAGTCTTGCAAGTGTGTGAAAGAGGTTAGAGTGCATGGTAACAGGTATGATGAAGGTCTCCTTTAGCTTTAGTGTGAGGGGCTGAAAAATCTCCCAGAACCAATGTGAAGGGGGAAAAGTCAAACATGATGGAACTAAAGCAAAGACGTTTGCCACTACAAATCTGATAAGACGTTAAAGAGTACACCACACAGCAGAATACACTGACCCTCAGCAACTTTCCTTACATATGAATAAAAACTGCATTTATTTGACACATTTGTTCACTTTCTTTGATTATTTCTTCTAAGTACAGCAATGTTCCTAAAATTCATTCAACAGTATATTTTAGTCAGTCATTCAGTCATTTTCCAACCCGTTATATCCTAACACTTGGTCACGGGGGTCTGCTGGAGCCAGTCCCAGCCAACACAGGGCACAAGGCAGGAACAATCCCCGGGCAGGATCGCCAATGCACCTAACATGCATGTCTTTGGACTGTGGGAGGAAACTCACACAGACAACTCCACGCAAGGAATCGGGAAGCGAACGCAGGTCTCCTTACTGCGAGGCAGCAGTGCTACCACTGTGCCACCCGTATATTTTAGTAGTAATAATTATTTCTTTTTATTCAAATACAAGAAACATTGCAATAAGGAGATTGAGTTGTTCACTTTCCCAGGTCCTCCCTGCAATGGAGAGTGCTTTGAGTAGTGAGAAAAGCACTATATAAATGTAAATAATTATTTTTTTTTATTAAGGATTCATATTTTAGAAGCACAATAAAGGAACAAGTAGAGAAATGCTAATGAATATTTTAGAAAACAGGATGTAATACAAAAGTTGAGTAGCCAGAGATGACATGCACAAGTGTCTGCTCTTTGATTCATTTCACAATAAAATATGTGGAGGATTGTTACATATTTTCATTCATATGACATTTGCTATACAGATCATATATCATATCACACTGTATACAGTGCATCCGGAAAGTATTCACAGCACATCACTTTTTCCACATTTTGTTATGTTACAGCCTTATTCCAAAATGGATTAAATTCGTTTTTTTTCCTCAGAATTCCACACACAACACCCCATAATGACAACGTGAAAAAAAGTTTACTTGAGGTTTTTGCAAATTTATTAAAAATAAAAAAGCTGAAAAATCATGTATATAAGTATTCACAGCCTTTGCTCAATACTTTGTCGATGCACCTTTGGCAGCAATTACAGCCTCAAGTCTTTTTGAATATGATGCCACAAGCTTGGCACACCTATCCTTGGCCAGTTTCGCCCATTCCTCTTTGCAGCACCTCTCAAGCTCCATCAGGTTGGATGGGAAGCGTCGGTGCACAGCCATTTTAAGATCTCTCCAGAGATGTTCAATCGGATTCAAGTCTGGGCTCTGGCTGGGCCA